>NC_132911.1:78689873-79018762 GCF_047675955.1 Chlorocebus sabaeus | reverse complement strand
GACTTTCAGGCCCACAAAGGCTACGCTCTAATAATAAGGCTAAACCCTGGGAATAAGAACAAAAGTAAAATATCTAGCCCTAACAAAGCCTGAAAGCCTTAATAGCACCAAAGTCATACACTGGTGCTCAATCTGTTTTCTACAAGAAAATTTAGCCCACCCAGAGGAAGATGACATTATTTAGAATTTTTGTGATTTTTCATCCAATTCAAACATATGAGGCATACAAAAAGAAAAAAAAAAAGTGACCAAAACTCAAGAGATAAAATAAACAATATAGAGAAATCTACAAGTTAATTTAATATTTTAAGTACCAGTTAGTTATCAGTCAGGTTGGCAAAAACTAAAGATAAAGAGAAAATTGTAAGAGCAACCAAAGAAAATGATAGTTAGTGTCCAAATAGACAGTTTTTCTATGGACAGGAGACTGTCGGGGGGAAGATGGTTTTGGGATGAAATTTCCACCTCAGATCATCAGGCATTAGATTCTCAGAAGGAGCTGTGTGAGCAGTTGGGTCCCTCACATGAGTAATTCACAACAGGGTTCATGCTCCTATGAGAACTAATGCCACTGCTTATTTCATAAAAAGCAGAGCTCAGGAGGTAATGCTCGCTGGCCCACTGCTCACCTCCTGCAGTGCAGCCCTTTTTCTAACAGGCCACAGACGAGTACTGGTCTCATACTTCATACTTATTCTAAAAAGCTTATTGTCATAGAGAGTTGATGCACCTTAGATTAGGTTGTCTATATATCTAATGAAAAAGATGCTGTCTGTGGGACAGGAAATAATTAAATAAGAAAACGGAGTCTAAAGTGATATTTCAAGAGTTCAAATCCTGACTCCAATATTTATTTTCTGGGTGGATTTGAGGAAGTTACTTAACTCCTCTTACCATCTATAAAATGAACAAGATAGTAACAATACTCTTTGCATTGAGTTGTAGTGTGGGTTGTGTGAATTTGTGTATGAACTGCCTAGGACAGTGTCTGGCACACATTAAGAATAATATGAAACAGTTATAATTAGTATTACTTATAATCACATTTGATACACTTCAGAGTATCAAATTGTTGTCTGTCAGCCTTCTAGTATCTTAGTGACAATGTATATGTTAGTTAAGATGATTTTTACTTTTTAGAAAATAACTTCTGATGAAACAAGCAAATGTTTCTAAATTGATACATTAAACTATCTGATTAAGTATTTCTTATTAATGAGGTGCACACCATTATATTTAGACTGCTTGTACTCTAATCACTGATTTTTGATACTTTTTGAAGTTTGTGAAGATGTATTAAAATCATTGAGGTATCAGGACTCTAACATTTGGTTTTAGGTCTTATTCTTGGCTTTCTCTCAAGAACATATAAAAATATGATTGGAAGTCTAAATACATTACTTTTATTAGTCACAGCTCCATGTAATTTTGGCAAAAACAGGGCATCTTCAACTTTGTTGATTCTACAAACCAAGGGAATGAAAGGTAGATTAGATGAACACTAAAAGATTTTTTTCACACACTTTCAATCTGTGAAAAATGTAAATTTATACACTTATTGAAACTCACACACAACATATACAGAGATTGTCCAGCTATAGTTCTCAAAATATCTGAAGATTTTAGTTTTTTATTGTCAATTAAAACCATATCAAAGTTATGAGATGATTTCTAGCACATCTGTTCTGGATAATACAATCATAATTTTTCCTTCTATTAAACATTATTTCCACAGTGCCAGAGCAATAAACCAACTAGGAGCAAAAATCCTATTATTAAGCAGCTATAACAGCCTTTAATTCTTTTCTTCCTCTGATATATAATTGAAGTCAGTTATTTTAAGACTTCTGGTAGGTGTCTTTAAGTTTAAAACAAAGCTTGTTTGTATTTAATAGCTATAAACAAACACCTCTTAGTTAAGTGCAAATTCATAATTTTGCTTACTTTGATTATTGCATGTACACTTGCAATAGTTTCCATATCCATTAACTAGTGAAAAACTACCTTTACACCAGTACAGTCCATTCAATTCTACATAATAACGTTTCAGGCAATTCTTCAATTTCCAAAACTGTTAAATGTGTATGTACATATATTTTATATGCTGTTAAAATGGGGATGTTATGAGAGCTTCCAAATTGGGTGTTTATCAGATGCTTTATATGCAGAATTTACAAAACATGTATCTATGAACAATTTCCACGACACTTATGATGTAGATACAGATATAAGATCAAGTCAGAGTAAGGAAGAGTCAGAAGATTTAGTGAAGGGATGCCATTAGAGAGAGTGTGGTCATACTGGGAGTTCCCGCCACTTTGCGGCGGTAAGTGAAGAAGTAAAGCCCCGAATTCCCAGAAAGTGTCAGTGTAAGGGATGTGTGGCCTTGCAGGAAATATCTAAATTCTTTCCCCCTTAGATATAAAATTATCTCAAGGGCTCTGAGAGTACTTGTAGAAAGATTCCTGATTCTGAGATGAAAAACGAGTCCTCATTTTATTCTATTTACTAGAATAAATATGTACATATTTATATACATTTATAAAAGAGACCCCAAGGAATGAAAATCTATAGAATACACAAAAAAGAATGACCCCAATGGAGTTGGAAACAACTGCTCAAAAGTAGGATAAGAAGTAAGTTGAAAGACCAGAAGATGACCACAGTTGTAAAGTTGGGTAGCCACCAACTATTAGTGTTTGCACATGAGAGAGAAAGGAAAAGTCTTACCTTTGGATGAACATTGACTAACATTTAAGTAATTTCTAAATACCTTCTATTGTTTTAAAATTAAGTCCTCACTTACAACTTAAAATAAGCATTGACTATTTATTTCTGAAGACTGAGCAGAAAAATCATGAACTCTTCCCACGTGTCTATCTACAGGCAGGAGAAATTACCCCACTGAACACATTTTAAAGAAATGGTCATAGAACAAAAGTTATGTTTCAATTATATAGCATCTTGTTCTGGTTTAACATGGTTAGGGATTTTCTTGCATCAATATATCACATGCAATTTTAATTACTGATAGCAGCCTGAATCAATATCTCCATCTCAAACATTCCTATAGCTTCTTACATAAGTGGATGTACTGTACATGGAGTAAGTCACTTTTACATGGAAAAGGGAAATGCCATGGATGGTCCAGCTACCTCTGTGCTGACTACTGCTACTAAAATACTTAGCCATTCTGATATCTACAACTGGAGGCAGACACCAGTAGCATCATGTGTTCAAACTGCTTATAAACCTATTTACTAAATCTTAACTTCAATTATTACATTGTTGCAGAGAATAGCCACCTGATTACCTTTTATCGATTCTAGTTCTCTGGTGAGATTGTCCATCTTGTCATCTATTTTTTTTTTTTAGCATGTTAATCACAGTTCATCTAAGTCTATGGCTAATTGTTCTATTAACTGAGTCATCTATGTATCTGGTTGTGTGTCTGTCTGCCTATTTTTATTCTATTTCTTTTCTTTTTTTAAAAAAATTATTTATTTGTGAGTTGGAGTCTCACTCCATCACCCAGGCTGGAGTGCAGTGGTGCGATATCTGTTCATTGCAAGCTCCACCTCCCGGGTTCATGCCATTCTATTGCCTCAGCCTCCTGAGTAGCTGGAACTACATGTGCGCACCACCACACCCAGCTATTTTTTTTTTGGTTTCACTGTGTTAGCCAGGATGGTCTCGATCTCCTGACCACGTGATCTGCCTACCTCAGCCTCCCAAAGTGCTGGGATTACAGGTGTGATTTACTGCGCCTGGCCCTATATCTTTTCATGGCTTGGCATTTATTTTTTTGTTAAGTGCTGGGTATTTTGCATTAAAATGATAAAAGTTGTTGATGTTGTTACTTCCTTTCAGAAATGATTCACCATATCCTCTGGCAATGAGCAGAAAGGCAGATCATTTCAAACCAGTCAGGGACTGTCTCCATCAGCCTCACATCACCTCTGGTTTATCTCTACTCCTAAGATGGAGCATTTTTGGCATCTCAGATTTTCCTAGGGCCCTCATTACTGACAAGTCTTGACTCCCATTGTCTACCACTGTGATATTGGCAAAAGTTTTTTTTTTTTTTTCCAGTTATTCCATGTTTGGTTTTTTAGCATCTTGTCTTTCAGAGTATAATCAGCAAATTCCCTGACCTCAAGGGGAGCATTATTCAAGGCTTAGTACTACTTTGTGCCTTTCTTCTTTGCCAGACATGACCCCTTAGATTTTGGCTGCTTTTGCATCCGTAAACCTGAAATTTTCTCTTCAATGAGTAAAAAACACATTGTTAGTTTACATCTCTCAACAATCACTCTCTGCCTAGCTGTCCAGCTTTGTATTCAACACAAAAGTTGGGACTTGTCCTGTTGGGAAGAGGAATATGTGTAAAGATGGTCTTACTTCAGTAATCTTTCTTTTCCCATGGAGTCTGGTCTTTTGTATCTTAGCTGCCTTAGCAATTCTAATCTGTCTTCAAATGGATTGGTTATGAAAAATGTAAGCTGACTATTCTAATTCTTGGTAAGCATTGTTTCACTATTATAGTCAGAAGTGGAAGTTCTACACTGAGTCTTGAAGGACAAATTGGGGTTAGAAAGTTGTAAAAAGCATGTAGTATTACAGGCAAGAAACTACTATTATAAAAGCACAAAGTGGATAGAAACTATGCTGTGTCTTCTGGACATAGAATTCTAAGAAGAGATGTAGCACAAGATTGAAGAGGGATGAATTTAGAGAGATATTCTGGGTCCAGGTAAGCAAATACTTTATCTTTCCAAGTAACTTAGATTTTTATCCTACAGATATTGGGGTGCCATTAATGAATTTTGGCATATAAATTATATAAGATATACGTTGTAAAAAATAACTCCTATGATATTGTAAAGAATGAATTTGAAAGTGGCAAGACTAGCAGGAAGATCATTTAGGTTGGTGTTGCTATAATTCAAGCAAGAAAGCCGGAGGATTTAAAGTAAGATAGCAGCAGTGGTAGCAGAGAGGAGCATAGCATAGAGTCAATGTAATTTTCTGGTGGATGAAACATAATAAAGGAAAAGACTGATTCAGAAATAGCTCAAGTTTTTGGCTGAAGGAAAGTATTACCATTCAGCTGTATATGGAATACAAACAACACAGATTTGTTAGGGAAGAGAAGAACATATTTGATTTGTTGACTTTAAGATGCCTCAACTATGTGAAGATATACAGTAGTTGGTTATGCTTATGTGCCTGGATATTATTGCAGAGATCTTGGCCAGAAACAGATTAGGATATCATTGTGGGTTAGGTAATAGTCATGAGAGTGGATAAGATCTCCTAGGAAAAACTTGGTCCTTGTTTTCCACGAGCAATCTTGCTTAGTTACAGCTTATCAGTCCTTCCCAATTAAATCAAGATAAAACCCAGGAAGAGTCCCTCTAGAAGTCTTCTAGAAGTTGTTATAAATTTGTTTGGACTGCAACACATTTTCAGGTTTGCCAAAGTTATTTGCTGAGACCAACTTGGTCAGGGAGACCCTAATCCAGCAGTGCTAGAGGAAATAAAGACACACACATGGAAATACAGTGTGTGGAGTGTGAAATCAGGGGACTCACAGCCTTCAGAGCTGAGAGCCCTGAACAGAGATTTACCCACATATTTATTGACAGCAAGCCAGTGATAAACATTGTTTCTATAGATTATAGATTAACTAAAAATATTCCTTACAGGAAACAAAGGGATGGGCCAAAGCAAAGGGATGGGCTCTGGCTAGTTATCTGCAGCAGGAACATGTCCTTAAGGTTCAGATTGCTCATGCTATTGTTTGTGGTTTAGAAACGCCTTCATTCCAGTAAACCCACAACCTTCAGCGTGGGCATCATGGCCATCATGAACATGTCACAGTGCTGCAGAGATTTTGTTTATGGCCAGTTTTGGGGTCAGTTTATGGCCAGATTTGGGGGCCTTTCTCCAGCATGTCCCCCTTCTTGTTTTTGCAGGGCAATAAAAGCAAAGGCAGCTTTATCACAGTGAGCTACTTCTCACAGGAGTCGGGATCTGCATCTGCAGACTCTACAGAGAAAAACAACATGGATTAATAACACAATCATCATTGAAATCACAGAGCCTCCAAGTATTTTTATCTATTTTAATGGGTTACTAGCTGCTAATCCATCTGAAGCTCCTTTAAGCACTCCAGTTCCTGGCATTAAGGTCAGGTCCTGGCATTAAGGTCAGGTGTGCCTGGGATGCTTTAAATATTTGTTCTTTTAATTTTTCAACATCTAAAGACAAGTTTGTAGAGTGTCCTTCTAGATGCTTATGTATTCTTTCCCAAATTTTGATCTTATTAAGAGCCATTAATAGTTTCCACAAATTCTTATGTTTAGCTCCTAGAGCAGGCCATATCATTTGAGGTCGAGGTGCCGCTATACACCATGTTTCCAGATAATAGGAACTCTTGCCATATTTCTTACTATTTCTACCATCTGACCATTTTGTTTAGACCAGCTGAACATAGTGTGGCCATGGCATGCCGATTAAGAGTTGCGATTCAAGCTAAACATCCCCTTATGGGACCAATCAATAATGATTCCATAGGAATTGTTGCATAGCACCTCTGCCTGTTCTGCAGTGTAATCTTCCCAAATAAGTACGTTCATTATTTCTGGCTAGGTCCAATTCTATTTACAAATAGATTTTTCAGGGTAGTATGCCTCAATTAAAGGGGCAGATTTATTATGGTAAATACTGAGATCAGAAAGCTTGTGTAACTGTGTCATAGAGTGATTACAACCAGGCATTATTGCCAGCCAAGATTGATAAATATGCCCAAATGAGTATAATTGTTCTGTGTGTCAGCCCTTGTTGAAAGAATACTCATGACAATGGTGATCACTGCTATCATAGGTATCACGAAATTACTCATTGTGACTCTTTGTCCTGCTTTCCTCAGGTTTCCTTCTTCCATCTGTGACAGCTTCTTAATCTGTCCCCAGGTAGGTGGATATGTTCGATGAATGTTGCTCATGACAGTTGGGGTCCTCCTCAGCATCAGTCTCGACATGGCTGCAACCGGGGGTCCTTGGGATCCTCCTGGAATCTCTTCCTCAGCATTGGGCTCATGACAAGGTTCCAGGTGCCTTGATGGTATCCAAATCAGCTGATGATTCTGGCCTGGAGAAACACAAGCATAACCTCACCCCAAGTTATTATTTTACCTATTTCCCAACTATTTGTTATCAGATCTCTCCAGCAAATCAGTTGTTCCGCTTCTGTCTTTGCAGCTGGTTTCTGTAGATGCTGTTCAGCTGCTGATAGCATCTGACCTTTAGGCAGGCTCAAAAAATTTAAAGTGGATAATGCTAGATTCAATTGCATATGGGGTGTTCTGTAGTCCCTGTTTCCCCCTTTCTGCTTTTGCAATTGTTGTTTTAGAGAGAGATTCATTCATTCTACAATGGCTTGTCCTTGAGAATTATATGGGATGTCAGTAATGTATTTAATATTCCATACAGAGGAAAAATGTAGCTAGAGTTTGGCTACTATAGCCTGGGGCATTGTCCGTTTTAATAGAAGCTGGAATGCCCATCACCACAAAACACTGCCAAAGGTGATGTTTAACACAGGCAGAAGACTCTCTTGATTGGCATGTAGCCCAGAAAAAGTGAGAAAAGGTATCCACACATACATGTACATAAGTTGGTCTCCCAAATGAGGAAACATATGTGGCATCTATTTGCCAAAGAGAATTAGGTTCTAATCCTCGAGGATTAACTCCTCTTGTAAAAGATGAGGAATGTACCATTTGGCAAGTTGGTCATCACTGGATAACAGCTTTAGCTTCTTTCCAGGTAATGCTCTGCATTTGAGACCAGAGGCATTAACATGGGTTAAATTGTGAAAGTGTCTAGCATTAGATATTGCAGTAGCAACTAGGCGATCAGCCATTTGATTCCCTTCAGTTAAAGGTTCTGAAAAAGTATATGAGTCCTAATATGAGTGATGTAAAAAGGGTACATTCTACTCCTTACTGCTGTTTGCAATTGTGTAAATAAAGTCATCAGTTGTTCATCCGTGTGAAATCATAACTGAGCATTTTTAACTAACTGTGTGGAAGGAACCACATATGAAGAATCAGAAATCACATTAATAGGCATATTAAAAGCAGTCAATACCTCAACTACAGCTACAAGCTCCACTTTCTGAGCTGAAATATAGGGCATCTGAAAAACTTTACTTTTCAAGCCAGAATAAGAAGCTTTACCATTACTAGACTCATTTGTAAAAACATTCTCAGCATGGTTTAAATTTAGAGATTTTAGGGAGAATTCAATTAGTTAATTTCAAAAATTGAAACAGTTCCATTTTAGGAAAATGATTATTGGGAATACCCACAAAGTCAGCTAAATGGATCTGCCAAGTAAGACTATTTATAAAAGCTTGCTGTATTCATGCCTTCATGATAGGGTCAATACTTTTTCCAGGATCATATCCATGTAATTTAACAATCCGAGTTCTCCCATTACCTATCATAGTAGAGATTGGATCCAAATAAAGAGTCAAAGTCTGTGAATTAGTATGCGGAAGAAAAAGCCGCTCTACAAGATCTTGCTCTTTTTGTTTGTTTGTTTTGCTTTGTTTTGTTTTGTTTTGTTTTTTGAGATGGAGTCTTGCTCTGTCACCCAGGCTAGAGTGCAGTGGCCGGATCTCAGCTCACTGCAAGCTCCGCCTCCCGGGTTTATGCCATTCTCCTGCCTCAGTCTCCCGAGTAGCTGGGACTACAGATGCCCGCCACCTCACCCAGCTAGTTTTTTGTATTTTTTAGTAGTGATGGGGTTTCACCTTGTTAGCCAGGATGGTCTCGATCTCCTGACCTTGTGATCCACCCGTCTCGGCCTCCCAAAGTGCTGGGATTACAAGCTTGAGCCACCACGCCCAGCAAGATCTTGCTCTTGAACAATAACACCAGTAGGTGAATGCTGAGTTGGAAAAATTAGAAAATCCAAAG
This sequence comes from Chlorocebus sabaeus, assembly GCF_047675955.1. Lineage (NCBI taxonomy): Eukaryota > Metazoa > Chordata > Mammalia > Primates > Cercopithecidae > Chlorocebus > Chlorocebus sabaeus. The sequence continues at coordinate 79,009,773 of NC_132911.1, read as the reverse complement.
CCTTTTTTGGATTTATTCTACTTATTTGAGCTTTATGGACTTGCTTCTCAATTAGCTGTAGCTCTACCTTAACCTCCTTTGTTAATTGAAGAGGGCTAGTGAGACTAGGATTTCCTCTAAGGATAGAAAATAGATTACTCATGGCATAGGTAAGAATGCCTAGAGCAGGACGTGTCCAATTAATGTCCTCTAGTAATTTTTGAAAGTCATTTAATGTTTTCAATTGATTCCCTACATAGGGCTACTTTCTGTGGCACAATGGTAGTGGCATTTACTAAGGTTCCCAAGTAGCAGTAAGGAGTAGTAGTCTGAATTTTGTCAGGAGCTATAATTAAACCAGTGCAAGAAATCAAATTTTGCAAGTGATCGTAACATTGGAGTAATATTTCTCGAGTGGGGGCAGCACAAACTACATAATCGATATAATGAATGATGTAACACTGAAAATCTTTTACGAGTAGGTTCAATTGCTTGCCCTACATAAGTCTGGCAAATTGTTGGACTGTTTAACATGCCTTGTGGCAACACTTTCCAGTGAAAATGCTTAGCAGACTGCACGTTGTTTACTGCAGGAATTTTAAATGCAAACCACTCAGTCTTGCTCAGCTAAGGGGATAGAAAAGAAACAGTCTTTTAAATCTATGACTATTAAAGGCCAGTTTTTTGGAATAATAGCAGGAGAAGGCAGTCCTGGCTGCAATGTCCCCATAAGTTGTATAATTGAATTAATGGCTCTTGAGTCAGTTAACATTCTCCATTTACTTGATTTTTTCTTAATTATGAAAACTAGAGAATTCCAATGGAAAAATGTTGGAACTATGTGTCCTTTTTCTAATTGTTCAGTAACTAAGTCCTCAGAGCCTCCAGTTTCTCTTTACTCAGTGGCCATTGTTCTATCCAAATTGTCTTACCTGTTAACCATTTTAAAGATATAGGTTCTGGAGGCTTAACAATGGTCGCCATCAGAAATGATATCCTAAACCTTGGTGGGAACTTTGTCTTTCCACTTGAAGTGGTTCCTTCTAACCTTGAAAATTTTTTTCTAGTCCCATACCAGGACATACCCCATTTCATGCATCCTATGTTGACTTTGAGGGTTATATAATTGCTCTGGAATTAGAACTTGTGCTCCCCATTATTGTAATAAATCTGTCCCCCATAAATTTATAGTACAGAAGTTACAATTGGTTGAATAGTCCCAGGTTGTCCATTGGGCCCTTCACAATTGAAAATATAACTCTTTGATATACTTCAGGGGCTTTACCAACTCCAACTATGTTAAATTGAGCAGGTTGAATTGGCCACATGGACGGCCAGCGCTGTAGAGAAATGATTGAAATGTTTGCTCCTGTATCTCGCAAATCTTTAAATTTATTTCCCTGAATAGTTATTTCACGGATAAGATGTTTATCAGTAATTTGATTCACCCAATAAGCTGCTTTGCCTTGTTTATTTGTGCTTCCAAATCCTCCTGTTGGTTTAATTTCACTTTTCCCCATTTCCACATATGGCACAATCAGGAGCTGTGCTATTCACTCTCCTGGCTCTGCTTTCCAGGGAACAGAAGTAGACATAACAGTCTGAATTTCCCCATTGTAATCTAAATCAGTGACTCCTGTTTGTACTTGCACTCCTTTTAGATTTAAACTAGATGTACCTAGAAGTAATCCTATCATCCCTGCTGGCAACATCTGACTGGAGACAGCAACATTCTTTAACAGTTCCATTACAAAAGGAGAACCTGGTCCATATTGATTAATAACTTGTTTCAATTCTTTGAGTAATTTAAAAGGAAAAGGCTCAAATATAGCTATAATATTTCCCTGTTGATCTGGGAGTTGTATTCTAACAGGGAACTGCCAAGCCTCTATATCACCCTCATGTCTAACTTGCCGGATTCCTGCCTGAATAGAACTGAGAGCGGTCACTCAGGTGCTGCTTGAACAGTCACTGGGGCCACTACTTTTCACCCAGTGTCCTCCAGAAAAGAAAGATCTGGAGGGTCAGGCCACTCTTTTTCTTCAAAATAAGGAGGGGGTGCAGAAGGGTAGGGATGAACCTCTTCCTCCTTTGCCGCTTTAGCTTTAGCTGGCAAACAAACTTGCCCTGTTACCTCTTCTGTTACTTCGTTATGCTTTCCTTTTTCCTTATAATCTGTGTGAAAAGGTTCCACGGTGGAATGAACCAGAGCCCACACTTGTCGCATTGTTACCCTGATGCTTCTGAGCTCCCCTTCTTACTCACCACGGGGATTGCTTAAGAGTACTCAGGTGTCCTCTAGCTTAGTTCCACATCCTCCAACCATCGCTCTGGCAACCTTTCAACCTGGGTTCGATCCCCACGTATGGGCACAACTTACTGAGACCTGCTCAGTCGGGGAGACCCTAACCCAGCGGCACTATAGGAATTAAACACACACACACAGATATATAGCATATGAAGTTGGAAATCAGGGGACTCACAGCCTTCAGAGCTGAGAGCCCTAGAGATTTACCCACATATTTATTGACAGCAAGCCAATGATAAACATTGTTTCTACAGATTATAGATTAGCTAAAAGTATTCCTTATGGGAAACAAAAGGATGGGCTGAAACAAAGGGATGGGCTCTGGCTAGTTATCTGCAGCAGGAACATGTCCTCAGGGTACAGATCGCTCCTGCTATTGTTTGCGGTTCAGGAATGCTTTTAAGTGGTTTTCTGCCCTGGGTGGGCCAAGTGTTCCTTGACCTCATTCTGGTAAACCCATAACCTTTGGCATGGCATCATGGCCATCACAAACATGTCACAGTGCTGTGGAGATTTTCTTTATGGCCAGTTTTGGGGCCAGTTTATGGTCAGATTTGGGGGCATCTCCCCTGCAGTTCTTCATAGTCTTGATTGTATAGTTGTTTTATGAGGTCTTTGGGCTATGTATTTAAGTGTTTTTTTTCATGTATTGTCAGGTTTTATTCTTTCATTTCCATGTTTAGAACTCCCTTAAGGATCCATTGTAAGGCTGATCTAGTGGTAACAAATTCCCTTAGCAGTTGCTTCTCTGGAAAAGATTTTATTTCTCCTTTCTTTATGAAGCTTAGTTTGGCTGCATCTGAAATTCTTGGTTGGCATTTTTTTTTTCTTTAAACAAACAAAATAGGTCCCCAGTTTCTTCTGACTTGAGAAGTTCACTGTTGGGGTTTCTTTCATGAGTGATCTGACCTTTTTCCCTAGCTACCTTTCAGATTTTTTTCTTAGTGTTGACCTTGGACAGTCTGGTGACTATATGCCTTGGTAATAATGTTCTTCATATGAACTATCCAGTTTGGTCTATGCTTCCAGTGCAGAGATAACTGTGAAATTTTGCAGAAGTGTTATTATTCTGTAGATATAATATTATTACTAGAGGCTTATAGAAAATAATTAGGCAGGATTCTAGATAATATTTGCTGTGGATTCTTTTTCCTATTCATTTGGGAAGTCATTCTTGCAAAATAAAGCTTTTCATTAACAGTAGAGAATTCTATTATTTGAAGATATTTTCCAGATTATAAGGAAAAAAAATCCTCCTGGCAAAAATAACTCATCTGGGACATATTAAATTGTCCTATTATTATCTTAGATATTAGATCATATGTTTACTCATTCTGATACCATTTGCATGGAAAAAAATAAAAAATCTAAAACTGGGTAAATTTATATAAGATTAAAAAGGTACGTTATCAACATTACTTGGATAATACATTAATATATCTATAGTATCAAATATTCAAGATGTTGTTATAAGGAAATAATACTGTAAATGTCAAAAACATATTAAAGAAATCAGCTCAACTTCTAAGCTCTTAAAATAACTCTATCTAATATATTTTAGCTTTTTTTAGTTTTGCCCTTTTCATTTTTTCCATTTCAGGATTATAATAATTCAAAGCATTTGTGGTTCACAGCTTATGCCTTTAGCTTATTTTTAAGGCAACATTTTTGATTGTTTAGAGATCAAATTATCATGTTGAGCATATGTTTTGTGTTCTTCCAAGCTCCATTAGGCCTTCAGCATGCATTCCTGCTTTTCTTATCAAAATATTGGATCTAATAAGCTTGTGCTTTCTGTGAGAAGTCACTAACTTTTGATCGGAATTAGTAATCCACATATTTGAAATCATATCCAAACTTCTTGCAAATCATACTATTTTTCAAAGAAAATCTGTATACTATTATTTAATTTTTTAAGCTAATCAAATTAAAAAATGAGAGTTTCTCTTAGATTATCTTTCTTTTTATTAAAAATAAACTGAAGATTTCTCTTCCTTACTATAGTGAAATAACAAGGCTCAAACTTCTCTTCCCAACATACATATATATGAAGGAGGAAAAAATATATGATACAACTGTTTTCAGATATTGGTCACTAGGCAACACTTGTAGTGCCTAAGAGAAAGGAGACAAACAAAGTGATCCCCATGATCACCTGTCTGTGGGTCTTGAGAATCATTCCACCTGTAGTCCAGAGAGGAAGTTCCCAAGCAGAGCATCATTGTGTGAGTTGAGCAGACAAAGAATTAAGTTCAAGAAAGCTGAGACAATCAGAAATTGCAATGCAGAGTTTTGGAAAAGAGGAAACTATTCAAAGAAAGAAGTCCAAACATTTGCATGAGGTCACCTTCAGTTTTTCTGAATACCAGGCCACTCAAGCATAATATAATACTCCAAATGACTGACAAACAGCAATCAGAGAAGAATAAACAGAACCATTTTTAGAGCTCACCCCAGACTAGGAGAATATTTAGCTCTGATCAACAAGAGTGGAGATTCCTGGCTCATCACCTGGAACAGTTAATAGAGATCTTAATATGAGAGTAAACTATCTCTAGATTGTGACAAAGTGACAGTCCTAAAAGCTGCCAAAGTAAAAAAGAACCATTTCTATAGACAAATACATACAAGAATGACTACAGATATCTCTTCAGAAATTACATAAGCCAGAAGACAATGAAATAACATCTTTAAAGTGCTAAAAGTATACAACTATCAACCTAGAACCCTAAATCCAGTGAAAATATTTCCCAAAAGTGAAAGCAAAATAAAAACCTTTGAAGAATACCTGTAATAATAAGTTTGTGTGTAAATATATTTTATCATTTAAAATGTCACATACACTTGACTGTTTCAAGAAACATAATAATAAATTATGATATTTATAATAATGCAAAAGCAAAATTATGACACAAGTAGCCCAAAGAATGGAAAGGGGTAAATGGAAGCATTTTGTTGTAAGGTTTTTATGTTATATACAAATAGAACAATACGTTTTGCAGAATAACTGCGATTATCTAAAAATGCATATGATAAGCATTAGAGAAATTGTCAGAAGCATTTGAATCAGAGAGACTCCATCTTGTATGGGAGCTAGGTAAAATAATGCTGAGACCTACTGGGCTCCATTCCCAGGAGGTTAGGCTTTCTTAGTCACAGACTGAGGTAGGAGGTCAGCACAGTATACAGGTCACAAAGACCCTGCTGATAAAGCGGGATGCAGTGAGGAAGACCACCAAAACTCACCAAAACCAAGATGGCAATGAAATGACCTCTGATTGTCTTCACTGCTCATTATACATTAATTATAATGCATTAGCCTCCTAGAAGACACTCCCACCAGCACCATGACAGTTACAAATGTAATGGCAATGTCCAGAAGTTACCGTATATGGTCTTAAATGGGGAGAAACCCTCAGTTTCAGAAAATCGTTGCCCCTTTCTCGGAAAACTCGTTAATAATACATGCCTTGTTTAGCATTTAATCAAGGAATAACTATAAGTATACTAAATTGAGTAGCCTATGCCACTGCTCTGCCTATAGAGTAGCCATTCTTTTATTCCTTTACTTTTTTAATAACCTTGCTTTCACTTAACTCTATGGACTTCCCCTGAATTCTTTCTTGCATGAGGTCCAAGAACCCTCTCGTGGTGTCTGGATCCGGGCCCCTTTCAAGTAACAAAATCACTAAAAAATTAAAACAAATAGACTTGCCAATAAGCAAAAAGCAGAGATAAAATGGAATATTAAAAAAATTTCAATTAATCCAAAAAAATACAGGAAAGAGTTAAAGCAGGTAAAAAGCAAATAGCAAGCTGAGAGATTTAAGCCTTATCATTTCAATATTATATTTAATGTAAATGACATAAATATTTAATTTAACAGGATAAATTATCAGACAGGAAAAAAAAAAAGGCCCAATTCTGCTACCTACAAGAAAACTATGTTAAATATAAAGCAATGATAAGATTAAAAGTAAGTCTTTAACAGCGAGATCCCACTGCACACCTGTTAGAATGGCTAATAGTACATTCTAGCAAGGATGCAGAAGAACCTTCAGACATTGCTGGGAGGAATGCAAAATATGGTACAACCACATTTATTTGGAATATTGGTGTTTTTTTAAAGTTAGCCGTACAATGTCCCTTATAAGGGAATCCTTACAAAGCTTTATTTGTGATCACCAAAATCTAAAATGAATTGAAATGCTTTTCAACTGGTAAATTAATGATGTATTATGGTACATCCACATTATGGAATACCACTCAGAAGAAAAATGCAATGTACCACTGACACACAACAGCATGGATGAATCTCTAATCGTCTGTGCTGAGTGAAAGAAGCCAGACTCAAAATATTACACTGATTTTATTTTTTATGAAATTCTGAAAGAGGTAAAACTATCTGACCAAATAGAATGTGGATTACAGGGACTGAGAATAGGGGATGACATTGAAGACAAAGGGCCACCAAAGAATGTGTGGATTGATTGTGTTGCTTGCTAGATGACTGTATGCACGTGCCAATAATCTGAGAATAACACTAAAAATTATGTAATGTATACACTAAAATGCATAAAAACTGGGTCTCAAAAAAAAAGTAAGTGAATGGATGGAAATTATTCAGTCACTACATGTGAATCCTGGAGTGGCAATATTAATATCAAATAGTCTTCAGAACAAAATTATTACCAAATATTTTTATGCAGATTACATGTTAATAATATTTTGGATATGTTAGATCAAATGTATTATTCACAAGAATTTTTTTTCCTTTTACTACTGTAGATATTAGACAATTTAAGATCACATGTGTGGCTCATATTAAATTTCTATTAGATGGTGCTGGAATAGTGTATCTGAAGATAGATCCATATACTAGTGATCAATTGATTTATTTAACAGACGATAATGGTAATTCAATAGGATAGCATCACCTTTTCAACAAACGGTACTTGAAAAATTGAATATCCATATGGAAAAAATAAACCTCCACCTTTACCTCACACTATGCACAAAAGTTACCACAAATGGATCATAGACTTAATAAAACTCTTAGAGAAAACCATATTTAAAAATTCTTGCAACTTGTTGATAGCAAAGACTTCTTAGATATGACACACAAAGCCTAAATCCCAAAACAAAACAAAACAAAAGATAAACTGGACTTCATCAAAATTTAAACTTTTTGCTCTTCAAAAAACGTCATTTAAAAAAAAGGTTAAGCCACTAACTGGAAGAAAATATTCAAATTTTCTATATATAGTTTAAATATATATATGTGTATATATACTTAAAAAGATATACATATATATTTATATATGTATTTATATATTTATATCTAAATATAAAAACATAACCAATCAATTTTTTAATGGGAAAAATATTTGAACAGGTATTTCACAAAATAGATATACAAATGACACATGAAAAGATGCTCAATGGTATTATTCATCAGGTAAATGCCAAATAAAACCCCAATAAGGTAGCATTACACACCCGTTAAGTCACTAAAATCAAAAAGATCAATTAAAATTAATTTATTTAAATTAATTTAATAGATTTAAAAGACTAATTAAAATTGAAAAACAAGTTCGCCAACATGTGGAGCAAATGAAAGCTCTGTTACATTTACTTTGAGAATATAAGATGACACAACCACTTTGAAAAATAGCTCAGCAAAATCTTTTAAGTTTAATTGCATATTTACCATATGACCCAGAAATTCTACTTATTTACTCTAAAAATGAAAATATATGTATACCCAAAGACTTGTACATGAACATTTATAACAGCTCTACTTGTGTTAATGAAAGGATGGAGCAATGTTAATAGGTGAAAGATAAGACAATTAATGGATATTCATATAATAAAATACCACTCAATCATAAAAAGAAGAAAATTACTACTAAATGTAACAGTATGAACAAATCTCAAAAACATTATGCTAATCAAGAAAGGCAAGGCAGAAGACAGTAATACTATATATTAATATAAAACTCTAGAAAAGAGAAATCTAATAGTGGCAAAATGTGCAACAGTTGTCGCCTGAATCTGAGGGCATTTGGGGAATTGACCAGGAAGAAGAACCAGATAATTTGGGGGAGGCTATGAACATGTTTTATATCTTAATTATAGTGGTAGTATATACAAATGTGTACATTTGCCAATACTCATGTTATGGTTTGAATTGTGTCCCCACTAAATTCATATGTTTAAGTGCCCCAGTACCTTAGAAGGTGACCTCATAGGGAAATAGGCTCATTGCTGATGTAATTAGCTAATATGAGGTCCTGCTGGAGTAGGATGGGTCCCTAATCCTACATGACCAGTATCCTTATAAAAAAAGAGACATTTGGACACAGACCCACACACATGGAGAGTGCTGGGTGAAAATTACATTAATGCCAGAAGCCAAGGAATGCATAAAATTTTCAGCAAATCAACTGACGGTAGGAGGGAGGCATGGAACAGAACCTTCCCTAGTACCTTCAGAGAGAGCTTGGCCCTGCCAGCACGTTCATCTTGAATTTCTAGCCTCCAGAACTGTGAAACAATACATTTCTATTGTTTAAGCCACTTAGTCTGTGGAACTTCATTGCAGCAGCCCCAGGAAACTAATACACGTCATCAGAATGAATAATTAAAAGCATACATCTTTTGTATTTAAATTATTCCTCAATACATTTGATTTAAAATCATTGAACATGGTTCATGAAAATCTGAAATAAAATCCACACAACCTCTGAGAAAATGCAATATACATATGGAATTATCATTTAGTTAGTGTTCAGCAAGTGCTAGCTAATTTCAGCCATGTTCTATCATTTAATTTAATTCTGTTATCAACCCTGTGAGGAAGTAATTATAATTCCCATATTACATATGAGCAAAATATGCTTAAGCAAAGTTTAATGAAACTTGAATGGCATTAGCCAACTAAAAAGAAGCAAAGTGACTTGGACACACAATGTTTTTCCCTAGAAATGCGTTGTTATATCACAGTTTATGCCTAATTTTACATGATTATTAACGATATCTAATGTTATGTATATGGATCTCTATATGCATTTTGCATTTTTGTCTTTAACAAGAAATTTTCTGTTATGTTTTTCACTTCAATGCTTCTCCCAAAATTCCTACATTCTAAGCACAACCACCAAGCATGTCATCATTCTTGCTTCCTGAAGTCCAATGGCTAAGTTTTAACTACTTTAATGTCTTTCAAAATATGGTTTTCTTATTCTTTGATGGTTTCTTTTCTACACTAGTCTGTTCTTGTTTTATGGGTGTACTGTATTCCCTGAGGATATTGATGGTAAGATTTTAAGAGGTACTTTTCTCTGAAACATCTGCTTCTTCTGGTGTCAGTTGATGTGATGCTTGCTTTTCCGGGCTTTTGTCTGACGGTTCATTTTGTCTGTTTTTATATCTGTTTGAAGAACTGGATTGATTAAAGTAGGTATCTCTCGTTGTTAACCTGTCACCTGGATAAGAGAGGTCTGACTTAAAGTTGTTTATGTGTATCATGGCATGTTAATTAGTTGGACTCATTTGAGGGTATGTGGGCAGGGTGGGGTTGAAGGGTAGAGTGAAATCCAGGAGCCCACCTGAATGAAAATCAGAAGGCAGATTCTTCAAGCACTTTGCTTTATGGTTGTGCCTAAAGAGAAGCCTTCTCCTCAACTGCACCCTTCTCTTGGGTGGGCTCTGAGTTGAGGCTCCATGTGTTCTGAATTGTCAATATGATTTCAACTGCCATCCACTTTCAGGATATCCATGATTTTATGAGCACAATATTTTTATTTGTCTTATTTCCCTTTTTATGAATTGGTGAAAGGGAAGTAATTCAGTGTATTTTCTTGAAAAAGTAGTTTATTAATTCCAAATCTACGGAACACAAACCTCATCCTTTCCTGGTGTTCCCTGAATCAATGTTCTTGTTAAAATTTTTTGTAGTCTACTTTTAAAGAAAGCTAAATCTCTACTCCTCTTCTATAGATCTTTCTACATCTAACAAATGTATGGCACATTCAAAGATTACAGAATTCTGTATAAGAATATTTCTAAAACTGACATAAGGAGAGCTAGTGAAATTATTCCCTGTCCCCATGGAAATGTCCAGCAGTAGCAAGAGATGGGCTTTGGATTTAGAGAGACGGAAACATGAATCACATTTCTCAAACTCAAGACCCTAGACAGTGTAGATTAACCTTTTAGAATCTACATTCTAAGACATAAGAATGGGAAAATAATATTGTCCCACAAGTTTGTTGTGAGAAACAAATACATTAAATGTATAGCAGTGTTTCTAAAATATTGTTGGTTCTCAATACACGTCATCCTCTCTTCCTGCTCTCAATCATCTTCAATTCATTGCTTATAGACATATTAATCATGTAAGAATCAAACTCCAGATCCCAGGAGTATTAAAGAACTTTATTGTAAAGAGCTATAAAACTCAAAGTTTGTTATTAATACAGAATGTATCTCATACTTTGCTCCTGTGCTCAAAATCTGAATTCCTGAGTGCCTTTTGAGTATACTGGTATGTGTCACATCATAGCATTATTCATGTTGGGCATCTGTTAGAGCACCAACAGTGCCTTTTAACCCTAAAGAGATTCTTTCAACCTTTCTCTGCTTCCCCATTTACATGTCCAGACTCAATACAGCATGGCTTTGGCTTTTTGTTGCTGTTGTTTTTACGGTATTCCTGTCATAAGGTATTTTGCATAGTGTTTATTTATGTAAGAAATTATTCCCCTTCCAAGTTACTTCTGCTCATCCTTAAGTTCTTCTGAACTTTGTCAGTTCCTCAGGAAAGTCATCTTTACTCTTCCTCCAAGGTCAAGTCCCACTTTTGAATACTGCCATGGTACTATACAGACTTTCTTTGTAGTAACAAAGCTCTATAATCTCCATTGTTTCCTGTATTTACTTATGTGATTATCTAATTAATAATGTTTACCTCACTAGAATCTAATTTCCTGAGGACATTTTTGCTTATAAACATCTACAGTGATCAGCACAAACCTATAGCAGATTGTAGGAACTCAGTTTTTGGATGAATGAAAGCAGAAAGCTTCAGAAAGGGTTGTTTTTCATTATATTGTCCCTGACCATGCTGCTCTCATATCATTTTGTAAAAAATTCTTATCTGTCTTAGCATAAGGACTCAATCAGGTTAGGCTTTTTAAAAGCATTTCTAATTTTTTTTTTTTTTTTAGACTAGGTCTTGCTCTGTTGCCCGGTGCAGTGCAGTGGCAATCACAGCTCACTGTAGCCTCAACTTCCTGGGCTCAGGTGGTCCTCCAACCTCAGCCACCCAAGCAGCTGGGACTAGAAGTAGGCAACACCATGCCTGGCTAATTTTTGTAGAGACGGGGTTTCATCATGCACAGACTGGTCTCAAACTCCTGGGCTCAAGTGGTACACTCACCTCGGCCCCACAAAGTGCTAGACCACAAGCCTGAGCCACCACACCCAGCCTCTAATGGTATTTGTAATCAGTTTGTGCCTTTTAATTATGTATCTCTAATTTCTACTTCATATTCTGTACATGTTTCTTTTTAAAACTGAGCTTATCAGATACAGTCATGTGTAGGCCCTTTGCTTTTCATCTTCATTGGTATAGTGGTAAACATAATTGCCAATTCACTATTGTTAGTAATCATTGGAAAATTAGTTTTCATAACTTAATGGTTCAGTGCAAGGATGTTTGCTTACCAGCATTGTTTCACGGTCTGGTAATTCTGTGCAAAGTGACATAAGGATTGGGGGATAAGAGGAAGTAGAGAATATCTAATTGTTAAGAGCAGTGTTCTAACGAGTTTGCTTGCCTTTTTAAAATCTCGAACTGATATAATTTCGACTTAATTATAACAAATTAATAAAAGAGGATCAGATTATTTCACTAAACTATTTCTTCAGCTCCTGAATATTATGGTGCCAGGGTAGAAGTATCACCTCAGATAAGTTTTTTAAATCAACTCTAACAATGTAATTCTTTGTGCAATGAATTAGCTTAAAGTCCAAATCTGAAATTTGGTATGTCTGCAAAAATGATAGCTCTGTTTCTTTGCTTGGCTCACCATGCTATTTAGAAGTTTACATTTCTTTAAAAACATTTTAGAATGGCTAGAGAACAGTCAAGATTTTAGAGTACAGTATTGAAAAGTGGACCCTATAATATGCAAATTATCTAATATTAATTTATTTTCAAAATACTATGTTTGAAATACATAATAATTTTTAATATGTGAAGAGCATTAAAGTAACACATGGTCTGGTAAACTTTAAATGCTAATGTAATATTAATACTATTCTATAAGCATTGATCTGTTTTAAATCCATGTCTATCAATAAATTATTTTCACTAGCTATAGTACTTTATGTTTGTGTTGACATCACATTTTAATGTGGAAAAAAATCATTTTCATCAAAAATAAAATTACAAATTGTTGGAATGCTCACTCAACAATACTGATACACCATTTGTAGAGTCCACGGACGTAAAAATCATTGAGATAATTGTGCTCTTGGGTAAAGAGATGAGTATTACCATTCACAAAGAGCTTATCTTTTAAAGAATATAATCAAACACAAATTAAATAATTTAAATGGCCAAATTAAAAGGATATCGTATTAGCATTTATTTCTTACAAGGAGAATCACAGGAAAATTCCTGGAGGATTTCACATTTACTTAAGTGCCAAAGGATCAATAGTATATGACAGATGAATAGTTTCCTCAAACTAAATAACAAAAGTTATGATAATAATAGAAAATGGCATCCACGACCACGTGTTTATTATTCCTTTAAGTACATTACACATAATGTGTCAATTAATTCGTAGAGCAATCTCAAGGAGATATTATTTGTTCCATTTTACAGGTAAGGTAAATTGAAGCTAAATAAATTACCCGAGGCCACGCCTTGTGTCAAAGATAGGTAAACAATATGAACAAGACTATGAAAGTTCTCAAATGTTTTTACAAGGGTGTTCGGTTTTTCTTAAGCAATGGAAACTCACGGAAGAGTTAATTTCGAGGGTTCTGGAGCTGGGAAATACGAATGCATTAAAAAGGAATGGAAAAAGACACAAAGAAGAGGCTTCAGCTGAAGACATTACAACAGTAAGGGGAATTGATGATGGAGATTTAAACTAAGAGCAAATAGAAGAAAATCTTATACTGACAGAACTGATGGGGCGTCCCTGTTGTGGGAGGGGCAGTAAGGACCAGAAAAAGAGTCTATGTAAAGTCACACTATTTAAGAAGGTGGTAATGTATCCTTTCAAAAAATGTTCCCATAAAAATCTGCTTTTAAGTTTTGCAATCTTTAATGTATACATCATTGTTTTAATTACCAGTATTTGGAACCACTTAGCTATAAGCCAATACTTATTAAATGATCCAAAATGTTGATGTCTTTATAATTTGCACTCCAGAAGTGATTTATGTGAGCCCTTCTTCTTTCACTTTTGTATTATCCGCTCTCTTGCTTTCCTTGATCACTGCATGGTATTTATCTCTTTTATTCCTCCTAAGCTCCTAATCATTTACCTTCTAAAAGTATTTGAAGTATTTATTGTCCTGTTAATTCTTTTATAATCACTTTGTACCTTTCAGATTTTTTCCTACTTTATAAATTCATCTCTCTTTATTCAAAATCTCCCTTGCTATGTCTCTAAATATATGTTTCTCTTTCACATGCAAATACTGAAATAATTAGGTCAATTTTGTAGACATCTGGTATTAAGTATGTTATCGATACTAACGTCAATAAACCAAATTTAGAAGACTTACAATAATTTTGTTCATTTATCTTAAAGTGATTTCTAAATCAAAATAAGCATGCAAAAGGAACTGAAAATAAAATTTGAAACATGATTAATTTTAATATGTTTATGTGAAATAGTAAATCCACCAGCAGAAAAAAAAAAGTTACCAATACTAACATTTTACAGATTTTAGTATCAAAGCACAATACATTTTTCATAGAAACAAATATATCACCATTATAGGCACCATGATATGGCAATATTTATACACAAGGTCATTTACCATTAAAAAAAAAAATCAGTGGCAATGGTGATGTAATACATTAGTTCATCTTTGTTCAACTTTTTGCTATTATACTTCCTGCCCTGCAGGAGTATTTGCCAGGATACAAAAGAAAATATGTGACCTTAATTTTAACAGTACATAGAAAGCTCTGGCTGCCCATGCTTAACCCTACATTTACTATATGATCACTAGGAATGTTTTCATACCACTACTCTAACTTTATTACATTTATTTTTAAGGCCACTCCCAAGGAATCAAACATTTTAATAGATTCATTTGGATATTAAAGGATTATTTTATATAAAATAAGAAGTGCAATATCAGAACTTAATATTCTATATGCCTAAATTAACAGAAGAAAAAAAACCTTAGTTATTAAGTGGAAAATTATTTGAGATTATTTGGAGTTGATAATGGCATAGCATTGAACTGGGGAAAATGTGATAAAGTTTCTTTCAGTTTTATAGTCGATAGTTTTTAAATGTACTAGGTGATTTTCTGAGGGCCATTCACATTCAATGTTTAGATTCATTTTATTAGTGGCATATACAAAGCACCATATAATATATGAAATGTAGAACAATCATGACTATGTAATTAACTGTAGAAATAACTGCTAAGAAAATATAGCAATATTTAACACAGGATTTCTAAAACCATTATATTTTCATTACTTTTCCCAAAGCTAATGTCCCATGTTTTATTTTATAGACTTTGTTTATCAAGATTTATATGTATTTGGCACTTTTGGGAGCTGAAAATAGTTGATGTACTCTGTACAGTAATGTTACAGTTTTATACAAAATTCAGAAATACTGCATTTGGAATAGTCTTTACAATCCTCTTCCAAGTATTCCATTTCACACAACAGCAAATACTCTGAATGCCTTTCCTCCTGGAGGATTCTGTAAACTGCAAAAGAAAAAAAAAATACACAAAGTATATTGTTATCTCTATACATAATCCTTCTTATAAATCATGCTTTCTTATGACAGTCAAGAAAGCAGCTCTACGAATCCAGATGGTCAACTTTCTTAGGCTACTATAATTTATAGTTATTGGAAAGCCTGAACGAAAGAGCTTAACTCTTGGTTCCATGCTGGGCTGCAAGTACTAACAACATTTAAGATGTGTAATGGTAATAATAGTAGTCTCTACAGAACTTCATAGATTCTACATCATGTTTCCCTATATTATTTCCCTTCATTCTCATAAAGCAGAGTTTGGCAGCTGTTATTCCATTTTAATGGGGAATACTGAGATTCAGATTTACAACTGATATGCATGGTTACAAGCTAAAAATACAGCTGATACTTAGGCAATACTCTAGAGCACTAGCTTATTATCATTGCCCACTAGTTTATCATCATTGCCCAAGTCTGACAAAATTTAAATTACATTGCTATCATACCAATTAATACTCTTAACATCTATAATTTCAAGAAAAATATTAGTAAGGATATTTAATGGTCAAATCTGAAAGGACCTAAGAATATCTTCACTGAAATGAAAAAATACACACACACAGACACACACAGACACACACACACACACAGACACACACACATACACACACACACACAGAGCATTCAATCTCATTTTGAAAGTACTTTTAAATAGAAGTTAAAAGTAATGCAGACTCATAAATTTTACTCTTTACTAAATTGTTTATATTTATTTAGCAACATAAATCAAGGTATGTTTTGTTTAAAAGTCTAAAAGTTAAAACAGATTGGTAGTACCATTAATCATTATTTATTCAAATCAACTGTAAGCTTTTGAAGCTTTTACATAAAGTTTTATTTCCTTAATAATTACAAAAAACTTTTGGAGATCAATAAAATAAATGCTAAGAAAGAGAAAGTGAAATATCTTTTATATATTTATTCGTACAAGAAAAAAGGGAGAGAATTTTTGAGTGAGCAAAAATAAGGGTATCACAAGGGTGCACACACAACATATACACACATGTGCATGCATGCATGCCAGGTTTTTCATGCAAGTAGATGGCCAATCCAAATATTTTATTTATGAAAAACAGACTGACTGAGTGCCTCAGGAAGTGAATGTGTTTGCTGTGTTTCCTTTTTGTACACAGTTAAATACTGGAATAACACATATCTCTGAGCCTACGGACTGAATCTAAGCTTTGAGATTTACAAGTTATATGAACTTGGGCACATCATTTAACCCCTCGGAGTCTCAGTTAACATATATATACATATGTATATGTGTATATGTATGTATATGTGTATATATAAAATGTATGTGTATATATATACATTCACACATACACAGAAACACACATATATACATAAATATGCATATGCACCCTCACACATATATACAGTCACACACATATGCATATACACACTTATATACACATACTCATATATACAGACACACACACACATATACATACACACACACGCACACACACATACATACATACATATATATCTCTCTCTCTCTCTCTCCGGGTATAGACCTCACATTTCAAGGATGTTGAAGCTGAGCTAACATACTTAGAGTGCTCAGGAGCATCTAACATCTGGAATATTCATAGTAGGTACTCAAAAATAATTATTATACCATTTTATTAGGATATCACCTATCATTTTATGGTTTTAAAATAAATCTAAGAATTACGAGGCATGAATAAAACCGTATCACTCAGTTTAGCTTATAAAGTTGCATATCCAATTTTATAACTCAAAGATCCATTTTATATATTATTCTGCTTAAAGAGGACATCAGCAGGTTGTAGAGATGTCACTTTCTCAACACTCACCTCTTGATATAGTCTAATATGAAAACAGATAATGCAGATTTGTATTTTTGAGAGGATGACACCCAGATGGTTACATGGAAGCTAATCTAGATACCTCGCATGACACATCCTTTGGTGTACATATGTGTGCTCTCCATTGGAAATTTTGAAGAACCCAGGAAATACCTAAAAGTTAGGGATTTTTCTATATACAAATAAATAGGACTTTTAATATTACTTTTATAAGTAACAATGATTTAAAAAATCACCATTGCTTCATTTATTTTAATATTTAGTGATACCCGATAAAGTGAGTTACAAGAATTTTCTCACATCACCAAAATACATGACACTAGTGGGTGGGTTAAATAATATGAAAAATGACCTGAAAGAGTTCATTTATATCACACTAGGCATCCAACTTCAAATCAATTAGAGAGTTTGGTTCTAGGGAAAATCAGACATTGTTTTCGTCAAATACTTTGTCAGATAACTGGATTAGAGAAATATGCTGTGCCTTGCTCACCTAGAAAGAATTAAATATAAAAACCAATCTAGAAAATCCAAAAGAGGATGAAAGAAAGTTCCTAATTATAAGATCAATTAACAAAAGAGTAGTTCTGACTTGTAATCCGATTTTCATGTTGATTTTTATAAGCCTGCAGGAGACAGGCACCTCTGGTACTACAGCTTCTCCCATCCCTGGAAGGCTGACTGGTACACAAGTGTGCAAAGGAACACATTGACTCTGCCACTTAACTTTGAAAAAAATTAAAAATGTTAAAGTGGGTCAACTGTGCAGCAATCATGAATAGAGTGATAGATGGTATGTAAAATTATACATACATATGTTTTGTTTTTACCTTTCTGAGAAGATTCCATTCTGAAAAGAAGCAATGTAGGTCTTTCTTTTGTCCACAGGCATTACATCAACATAACCACCGTGATTTCGAACCACTCCAGCATGTACTGCTGCTCTGCAGATACTGGACAGCTGAGAAGGCAAGGAAACAAACAAACTGCCATTATTGGAAATTCCTGTTGGACTTGTCCAGCCTATTCTTCCGTTATTAATAGACTGAAGTCGCTGACATCCTGATGTCATGGATAGCCAGTGAACAGCTACAGGATGAGGTTTTGTGCATAAAGGAGTGTTTGAAATGTCACAAAGTCAAAGCCAATTCGGAGCAAGGCTGAAGGCCAACCTTAAGGGTGATGCAATGGTAAGACCCCTCCCCAGTCTAATCTAGCAAACACCTGTTCGGTCCAAACAGTAGGCTTTAGAGTATCAAAGCAATAAAAAGCAAATAAGCTTCTTTTATCTCATCTAGCGCCTGTTTGTCATTCTTCAGTTTTAGCCTTTGTTCTATACTGGGCTCACTCTGACTAAATGCTCACAGGTTAGATTATTCATCCCTCAGGTATGTTCACTTTTGCCTAATACAAACTCCACCATAGTTCTGCATATGACTATGGCCCTTGTTCCAAAATACAAGAAATGGGGTAGTTTTTTTCTTAGTAAATAATGTAATCTACACAGATAAACTTTGCCTAATAACCCTAAAAAGAAAAAAATGAAGAATCATCATAGCTTCTACCTAGATTTGTAATGCCTGTCAATTTAGTTTGAATGGTCTGACATGAAATACTAGGAAAGTCCTCTGATTACATTGTACTAGTCATATAATCTGAACTGAATGGGATTTCTATGGAGAAGAAAATTATTGTTTCAGTTCCAGTACTTTCAAATTTTTAAAACTACTGAATTCTAAAAGTCAGATCATTTCTTTTGGCCCATTAAAATCTTCAATTTTAACATTTGCTTTAGTCCAAATGTTTTACCAAACTTTGTCAACAACTAAGTACAATCCAAGGAAATCCGACCAAAGAAAATATTTTAACTGTTTCAGTATAAAGCAATCCATGTCAAATGCCCATGGGTCTTTTCTGATTCCATTGGTGTGTTCTTTTATCTCTATGCACATGTGAGTGATTTAATATGCTTTTTTAAGTTCGCATAAGCATGTATATCTTACATGACCTTGCTTTATTACTGTGCTGTGAACTCTAGAGCATCAGTCAGTATTTATTAGATCAGAGTCTGAATGCCAAGCTGTTTAATCCTTTCCATGCTTTTGCTGTATCACAAAATACCATGTATCTAAAACCTCCATCCTTACTCAAAGGCATTTTCTTCAACATTTAAAGTCCCACTGAATTACATTTGCATCCAATATGGTTCCTAACAGATGGAATTAAAAATAATTCTGTGCACATTTCAGTATTTGTTCTGTTAAAAGAGTATTAATCAGCATTTTTCCCAAGGCAACAAAAGTGCTTAGATACAACGTTTACTAAGTCCAAGTACTTAATATGTTTTGAGGCTATTGTATTGCCTGCAATTGTGCATTCAGCAGGCATCCCTATTTGAGTTCAAAGGTCAGAAGACATTTTCTTTTCATACTCAGACTTCATAAACTCTAATATGTGATGAAAAGAATTATTTATCTGTAAAAATAGAATTTTTAATGAATGCAGAAATATATAATAAACTATAAATAAAAGTTCAAATAAACAGAATGTACAAGGTCTAACTATAAATGGAAGGAAAGAAAGAGAAAGGAAGGAGGGAGGGAAGGAGGGAAGGAGGGAGAGAGTCTGGCTGATTGGTTCTCACATTTTCATACTTTATTTGGAGAGATAATGTATTTTGTCGGGCCAGGGAAGACTGGCAATTAATGATTGGATCTCTGATTTCATACTTGCCATTTGACAGTAATCTTTGTATTTCCAACTTACTCTTCAAACGACCTATATGATACACACATTACACACCCATTTCACTGAGGGTAGAAAGATAAAATGATCTTAAGATATGAGTTCTAACAAAACCTTAACTCTAACAAATAGATGGCTTTAAGGGTATAGAAGTATACAGGATATTTTGAAAGATTTTCACTAGACATGACTAAAATTAAAAGTTCTCCTGCTTAAAGGGAAAATCTGAAAAGTATAATTGCTTTGGAAATCTCTGTTGAGTTCAGATATGCACATTCCTATATATTTGTTAATCTACTTGTTTCAACAAATATTTATGTGCAAGGTACTTGGTTAATATCTGACGTAACTATGTGCTCTAAGCTCTGTTCAGGCAGGACGTGCCTGTCTTGTTCACGGCTTGGCAGACATCAAATTTGTGATCAAAAAACAATGAATGAATAACCCAGCTGCTGCCCTTGAGAAACTTACAAACTAATAAAAGAGATAGGGTAATAATCATAATATCAAATTCAACAGGCTAAGTGCCAAAAGGAGAAAATAAAGTGATAGGGGTTGAAATAGGGGCAACTTCATACTTGGGTTGGAAGGTCCAGCAACACACCCTCACAGAGAAAGTGGCAATAATTTAGGTTTTGAAGAATGACCACAATTTTGACACAAAATTTTCAAAAATATTGCATTTCAACAGAGGCAAGAATATAAGCACAAATGTGAAGACTAGCATGTTCAAGATACCAGCAGGACATTTCAGTGGCACATAAGACTAGTTCAAATCTGGAGCTTGAGAGAGACTCAGAATTGGAGAATAACTGCAAAGGTAAAGCTGAACTGAAAAAAATCTGGACCTAAGAAAGCTCACCAAGAGAAATAGGTGGTAATATACATATTCAGTCCTCTTTATATGATCAAATTCCCTTAATATTCTATTGAGTATGTGCATAAGACATTTCCTAAATTTGCATTTGTAACTCTCTGGCTTAGAAATCTGTAATGGTTTCTAAGTGTTTGCCTCATAAAATGTAAACTCATCAGTGTGCGCTTTCAGACTTTGTCCACACACTGATGTAAGCTGGGTTCCTCTCTCTCTCAGACTAACTTGGTTGAAGGCCCTTTTCGTTCCGATTTTCAGCAGATCAGAAACAAAGCTATCTGCTAGACTGATGTGCAGCTCATTTACTCTTAACTCCATTACTTTGTAAATGTCACTTATCCCACTAGAACATGTTCCCTGATCCTCTTTACCAATGGACACTAAAAACCTAGCTCAACAAGCACTTAACAGGCCTGGCACCTTGGAAGGCCAAGGCAAGAGGACTGCTTGAGGCCACACCAGCCTGGGCAACACAGTGAGACCCCATCTCTACAACAACAGAAAAAGAGCCAGGCATGGTGTCATGTGTTTGTTCTTCCAGCTACTTGGGAGGCTGAGGCAGGAGGATCACTTGAGCCCAAGTTTGAGGTTAAACTGAGATATGACCATGCCACTGCACTCCAGCCTGGGCCATCACAGCTCACATTCCTTGTCCAACCCCACTAAAGTCATCTCTTAAAACATCCCCTCAATTAGTTCTCTTTTGCATATATTTTAATGTAGCATCTCTATGACTCTATGCTACATTTTAAATGGTCGTTTGGCAGTGAAGATATTGTTTAGACTTTTGACAAAATCTTAATTATCCAGTTTAGACTTCAAATACGAAAGAATCAAAAGAAAAACAAAACACATTTTCCTTCCCAACAATGACTATAGACTATTTCATTATGTGTCTTATATAAAACATATGGGGAGAATGTGAAGAAAAGTTTTGTCAAATAATTATACACTCATATCTTACATATGGATATTAATTTTTTGGTGATATGGATGTTTGACTCTTCTGAGAATGCCTATTAACAAAGTCTGTTTCTTTGCTCTGTATATAAATGTACATATATACATTTAAATGTGGCTATACATTTATATATATACATGAATGTTGAAAGCTGTATAAATTAGGATACTTACATCGGAATAAACTCGAGTTCCAATTACACGAGCATAGTGTGGATTTGCTTGCATACAGTTACGAGGACAGTATACTCTGAAAAAAATAATATATATATTAAGTAAGCTGGTTACTTAAGTCTTTCTCATTAGTAAAACCACAGATATGTATACACAAAGTAAGCTCAAATTCTAAACCCTACTCATTGTTTTCTCCTGAAATAGGTCAATTGTACAAGCCCAGGCAGTAGACACAATTGCTTCTGTTTATCTATTTCTATCTTTTGGCACAAATGTGATTTTAAAAAAAGTAGGAAGCTGTCTAATGTGGGGATTTCGAGTCAAAAGAAACATCAGAAAGCATCTCTATGTATCTGAGAAGTTGGTACTCATTATATCTGTAGAATTTAGTAAACCAATAACTTGAAAATCTGAATCATTGTCTGCCTCATATATCTCATAGTTTCTCTTCTTTATATTCACATCTTTGGAATCTCATTCAGTTTCATGGTTTTAATTATCATCTTTAAATGGCTGATTTCCAAATTTACATTTCCAGTTGGGACCTCTCTTAATTCCAAACATGAATATCCTACTGCTTGTTCAACATCTCCACTTAGTCATAATAAACATCTCAAGCTTACCATGTATGAAACCAAATTCCTAATCTCCTTCTCTAGTTCCCAAATCTGTTCTTTCTGTAGGCTTCCCATTGCAATAAATGGCACCTCCATGATTCCAAGTGCTCAGGCCAGAAACCTTTCTGTCTTCAATCCCTCTCTTAATCTCACACCTTATATTCAACCCATCAGCAATTTCTATTGGCTGTACATTAAAACATATTCAAGATCAGAGCATCCCCAAGCACCTCAATCATGGTAACTCTGGGCTCTATCATCAACTCTCTAACATACTGCAATAGGCTCTTCTAGGCTTCTTCTATGGTCTCCCTGCTTCCAATTTGGCCCTCTTCAATCTGTTTTTCATACTTATATTAAAACATACAAGTCCAGCCAGGTGCGGTAGCTCATGCCTGTAATCCCAGCACTCTGGGAGGCCGAGGTGGGTGGATTGCCTGAGGTCAGGAGTTCGTGACCAGTCTGGCCAACATGGTGAAACCCCGTCTCTACTAAAAATACAAAAATTAGCCGGGCATGGTGCTGGGTGCCTGCAATCCCACTACTCGGGAGGCTGAGGCAGGAGAATTGCTGGAACCTGGGAGGCAGAGGTTGCAGTGAGCTGAGATCGTGCCACTGCACTTCAGCCTGGGCAACACAGCAAGACTCCGTCTCAAAACAAAACGAAACAACAACAAAAAATGTACAATTTCAAACACATCATTCCTCTGCTCTAAATATTCCAGTGGCTTCCATCACATTCAGAGTAAATGACAAGAGCCTCAGGAAGGTCAATAAGCCCTGCATCTTCTATCCTCACTGCCTTTCCAACTTTTTATCTTACTCCTTTCCCACTTTCTCACCCTGCTCCAGTCACACTGGCCTAATGGTTATTCCTCAAATGCACACAATAGCCTTCTGCCTTAGAGCCTTTGCATTTATCTTCCTCTCTGCATGGAATGCTCTTCCTCTAGAAATCCTACTGCCTTACTGACATCTGGTTGGCTTAGCCCACTTAAAAGACATTTCCCAACACTTTTTTTGTTGTTGTTAGGCTCTAATACAATATGACCAAAAGCTTTTTACTTAAACAAAGTATCCAATTGTCAATATTTAATCAATCACATGATGTTTTAAAAAATCTACTCCCAAAGTTCAAGAAACTGTCAAATGGCACTTCACTTTTAATCAAGTGGCTCGTCTGCATTCACACACACACACACACACACCCATCACTAAAAGGAAATACAAACTAAAACTGGAAAAAACACAATTTTAAGTAGTAAATGAGACTCTCAACATAATTATGTGATAATCATTGGTGGATGATAGCATCAACAATTTTCCTGAAAGTATTCTAAATATACTTCAGTTGAAACTACCCTTGCCAGTTGAAGCAGATCTTCCTTAAGATAGCTTTTAAGAAATAGTTATAGTTCTTATTTCTAAAATTTGTATAACACTGTATACTCTAGAGTGTATATACTTCACATAACATGGAAACCAGAACCATTTAAATATAAGTAATAAATGCACCTGAGTTTCTATAACTTTGACTTAAAGGATTGATTGTTGTAAAAGATGCTGTCTGGGGTTTCTGCAGGAGGAAGGGTGTCCCCTTTGACTGGAAACTGATCTTACTGTATTTGAGAACTACTAGGCGTTCACTGCCATCCTTATGGTTGTAAAATCACTTGCTCTGCATGCTCTGCAAACTCTATCTTGCCCATATTCAGCTGTTGGTTTCCGGAATGCCAAAGACAATAATCCAAGTTGAGTTAGTTTCTACTCAGATAAGTTCAGGTAAAACAAAGATTGGGGGAAGTTTTTGCTTGTTTGTATTCCAATCTGTTTTTAATAGCTTGTTAAGTACTACTGAGAAGGTAGGTACTGGTCCAGTAAATGGTTTTTTTTTTTTTTTTCACCCACAATTTGTTGGTAAACTTTGAATGAAAATGCTGATATACTTTAATATCTACTTTAACATCTTGAGCATTCAATAAATTTTAAAGATCTAATTGTTTATAGATATATATAAAACTGGATGTTTCTTATAATTTTTATAAGATATTAAGTAATAATTACTACAGAGTAACCAAATGGTTACTAAATAATAGTTTAAGATAGAGTTTATTTTGAATTGTTCTACCAGACATGGAAACTTTCAAGGACATGACTTGCAGGTAAATCTTGTTTCTTCAAGGTTTTCTTGAGCTAATTTAATTTATTTATTGGCATTTTTTCTCCATAATAGACTATGGCTCAGCCTACTTAAGTGATATGAAATTCTAAAAGAAATGTACCAACTACATGGTTCCCTAAAAGTTATAACCTGTCATATACATAATATCATAACCTAGTTTATGAAACTATTACGAATTTCATACGAGAAAAACAAAAGACAATTTTGTTTCACTGAAATAAAAAAAAAAGGAGAAGCTTTTCAGACTACTTAACGTCAATATTATGTAAAAATTGTCATTTCTATGGATTTATTATATTGGTAACAGTAAAGGCTAAAATTAAATTTTAAAAATTTATATCATTTTCCCTATTTCGATGTTTTGCTTTCTGAAACAAGCCAAGAAATAGGGAGGTTGTTTATTAATGCTTTACTTGATTTATCCCTTCTGCAACAATGTTGATATAGTTTGTTTTGTAGTTATAAAATTACCATTTATTGAGCATCTGCTATTGAGAGCCTTATGTTAGAATGATGGACAGAGACGATCCTTATTATTTGGTCCTCATAAACCTAGTCACATGGCTGACATAAGGCTAGGCATACTATTGGTACTTAGTAGGTATTTAATAAATATTTATACATTTAAATTCTAAAGTTCCTGGGTTTTCCCCACATATTATGATGCTAAAATTTACCAGCTTCACCTAGCAATACATCTTTACTTTTTTCTTTAAAACTGCAATTTGTAAATGTAGGGGTCTTGAGAAATCTGAAAAAAAATATTTCTACAAAATTGTCTAAGACTACACAGCAAATAATGATTTAATCAAATATGTGGGCCTTATAAGAGCATAATTGGTCAAGCTCTAGTAACAGCAGATTGTATTTTTATCACAAAAATATTCAGCATTGGTGAACAAATGGCAAAAAGTATATGATGCACTTCACCCAGTAAGAGGTTCTCAAATTATCCTGCATACTTGGTAATCTGCGGATTTCAGCAAACACAAGCTGAGGATTTCTAAAATTCTCAATTAGAATGCACCAAGTTAGCTGACCAAAAACATTATAACAGCAGTCCTGCATTAGTAGAGACAAATGATTTGAAAAGAAACAGGCTATGTGTATGTGAGGAAGTCTATTGTTTATATCACATCTGTAACTTGGAAACTGATAGAAAATGAAGTACTCTGTTATATGAAGATCACAGTCTTCTGTTATAAAGATTCCCTTATGTACCTTGTGAACAGCCAGTCCCATTCTTTAAGTGAAATGTTGCTTTCATTTTAAAAGGGTAAGTAATGATGTTTTTCCAAAGTAGATAAACTTTTCCATAAAAATTAAGCTCTTCAAATTTTTAGGTATGTTGTCACATTATAATTATATCTTGAAATCTCATTACTAGTTTTTAGAAGTAGTGTGGATATTTGCATTAATGGAAACAGTGCAGATAGAACTAAGACTGGATATATGGAGACACAATTTATTTTTCCTATCTACTGATTATGGATTAAACCATAATACTTCTAACAGTTTTCATCTTAGCTTGGCCAAGATAAATAAAGCTTTTTTCATGATTTTATAGTACATAAATTCCATTATAATTCTGTAAAAGAGAATATACAAAAAAATGAAAGGCAAAGATTGGCTTTTTAACTTACCAAATGCAATCAGATTGATCTAATTTAAAAAACTAGATAATAATGTTAAAAATATGAGTTATGCCACTTTAGTTTCTGTTGTAAGAAACTGTTATGCACTGAATGATTTTGTCCCTTTAAAGTTCATATGTTGAAGTCTCAATCCCCAATTTGACTGAACTTGGAGACACATGGCCTTTATGAAGGTAATTAATGTTAAATGAGTTCATAAGGGGGGTCCTCATCCAATAGGATTAGTGTCCTTATAAGAAGAGATGTAAGAGAGAGAGCTCTCTTTCTTCCTCCACCATGTGAGGACACAGAGAAGGTGGCCATCTGTAGACCAGGAAGAGAGCCCTCATCAGGAACCAGCCAGCACATTGATCTTGAACTTCTCAACCTCCAGAACTGTGAGAAACAAATTTCTATTGTTTACACCACCCAGTCAATGTTATTTTGTTACAGCAGCCAGAGCAGACTAATAAAGGACTCTTTGCAGCACAGATGAATATACAGATTACATGCATAAACCCTGATATTATGAAATAGCAGAGAATACTTTTGCACTGGGAGAAAGTACACTCCACCTGCCTGGAGTGCATGTAGTTTATGATGTTCCATTGCTCCCTCCGGCTTAGCAGTTCAAGATTATACATCTTTTGAATCCCAGAGACACTAGAATTTCAGGCAAAAACAGTTATTGCAGGGCCAAAGTTCCCTATGTGTACACTGGTTTACCTTGGGCAATGTGAAGCAGGCTTATGAAATGGACAGAGCTGTTCCACAGTTGTTTCACAAGTCACAGCCTGAACTGAAGAATTAAAACACAAAACAATGAGTGAATCCTTTGAAAGCAATAACGTATTACTTAGTACTAAGAAAATAAGATGAAGAATGTGCTAACCTGTTACTTTAGAGACTGTGAAGGAATTAGCAGACTGATATTTGCTGAAGGTAAAAATACAGAAATGTTCATTATTTTCACACAGTCATCATAAGCAGCAGCATCATTTCTGGAATCTTTCAAGTCTATGAACACTTAATTTTCTTTTTAAACACTTATTACACTAGACAAGTAGCAATGTAAGAATACATCATCAGTTTTATGCTAAATCCATATTACCATCAGTTATTAACCAAATCAATACCATTCTTAAGGTGATCTCTTTTCATTATTAATCTCAAAAACTTATAGATAATAGCATAAAGCTATATCTATTTTGATTCCTATCAAAATTAAAACCCTCAAATACTAATTTCCTGCCTCCACAAGACCGAACTATTTATTCTTTCACAACAGGAAATACAAGACAATGCTATTAAAAGACTACAAAAAATAAGTACCGAAGGGAGTGTACATTATTCCTTTTCTATTCCCCCTAGTATCTAGCAAAATGTCCACAGTAAAATGAATTAACTTCTCCTCTTTACGTGCATTATTAAAATGCTGAAATATAAGATCAGGCACACAATTACACATCAATATTTTAATTGGTTGATGTATATCCAAATTTTTAGAAAAACATCTATTGCAAAAGGTAAGGCTATTTTAACGTGGTTCACTCTCTGAATACATTAGCTCAGAACTGAAGGTGTAAAATTTCAACAACTCTCTATTTCTGTCAGCTTCAAATACAGTATTTAATATTCCTCATCTATAATGTGTCCAAAAGAAATAACATTCTCTGAGGCATAAAATATACAACCTATTAAATATAGCCTTCAAGTTTCAAGAGAATTTCTGTAATAGAGATAATTAAAAATTAAGAGGAAAAAAAGTAAATAACAGGATAAATGTCCTTTAATGGAACACCCACTGCTTGGCTACTAAAGCTAATAACTACTATTTATTACTTATTGAAAGTAATTAATAAATGTTTGCCAAGTGAACAGGTTAATTCATGAATATTTCTATAGAACTTTTGGCCAAGTGTGGTGGCTCACGCCTGTAATCCTGGCACTATGAGAGGCTGAGGCTGACGGATCACTTGAAGTCAGGAGTTTGAGACCAGCCTGGCCAACCTGGTGAAACCCCATCTCTACTAAAAATAACAATTAGTTGGACATGGTGGTGAGTGCCTGTAGTCCCAGCTGCTTGGGAGGCTGAGGCAGGAAAAGTTGAACTTGTGAGACTCTGTCTTAACAACAACAACAACAAAAATTGCTAAAAAGAGTTATCACTAACAGCTAAAAACCACCGATCAAGCCTTTGAATAAGACTGTATAAGCTGGGTGCGTGGGCTCACGCCTGTAATCCTAGCACTTTGGGAGGCCGAGGCGGGTGGATCAACTGCAGTCAGGAGTTCAAGACCAGCCTGGCCAACATGGTGAAACCCTGTCTCTACTAAAAATACAAAAATTAGCCGGGTATGGTGGTGCGTGCCTGTAATCCCAGCTACTCGGGAGGCTGAGGCAGGAGAATCACTTGAGCCCGGCAGGTGGAGGTTGCAGTGACCAGAGATCATGCCACTGCACTCCAGTCTGGGTGACAGAGTGAGACCCTGTCTCAAAAAGCAAAAAAACAAAACAAACAAATGAAAAACAATAAAAAAAAGACTACATAGGAGATCATTCCACAAATTTTTAAGAGTTCCTAATAGTTTTTTATAGTTATTAATTCTAACTTAACCCCACTGTGAAGATATCATGCAACTGTATTGAACAAAAGAGACAATGTCAAATTTCCTAAGAAAAGGCATTCTGTATGAAGTTCAGTAATGTTTACTGTTTTACTTAGAGGAAAAAGACACTAAAAAGGTATTTCAAAAGCCCCCATTTTTCTACTTTCTATATAGTACATATAAAAATGCACAGTGTTTTGGAATAAGGTATTTGGTACACCTCATAGGAGAAACATTAATAAAATTAAATGCTTTTATATTGAGATACTTTTAAATGGACAAAAGAACGATGACATAGCATAACACATATTTAGAGAACTTTTCAAAATGCTCTTTTCTGTAATGTAATTTATCTTATCAACGAAGTTAATGTTACATGAAATAAGCCATTTTCCCTAAATAGGACAAGAAGAACATACAAATTAATTACCCTTCTCAGGGTATTTTCTGTCAAGCTAAAAAATATATTGCTTTACATTGAGAATTAACTGTAAATTTACACATTTTTAATGCAACTCAAAAATTTGGAGTTTTAGCATGCCCATTACAAGCAAAAGGGTTCAACTTTGTCCTTAGATGCTTTATCTTCTTTTTGTCTAATAAAACTACAAGCTAAATGAGCCTTGAAAATTACCAAATTATTTCTTCTTAAATTATTCTATGCTTTGCTCTTAAAAAATGTGTTAGTTCATTGCTACAATTTAAAATTATCTGGTCCAAAAGATTATTTGTGTACTTACCCAATTGTCTGAATACCATTTCTATTAGACTTGATGAAATAATGTTTTCTTCCTTGTCTAGTGATATCTACCCAACCGCCATCATTGTCTATTATACCATAATGAATTGCAGCTCTACAAATGCTGGATTGCTTGGAAAAGAGTAGGAGATAAAAGGATGTTAAAAATATAAGAGTTCTGCATAAGTTCAAACTATTTACCATTTATATGATTTTAAATTAAATATTTCTGAGCAAAATATACTTATGTAAGTTATTTTGCACAATAAAAATAAAATATTATATGGAAGGACCCTATCCTCAAATAATTACATTTATAATACTTACCATTTCATAATGTACACTGCCAATAACTTTAGCTTTACTATCCACACAGCCAGCAGGACATTCGTACCTAAATAAAAGTAATTGGGCACAAAATTTAGTTTGAATGTCAGTACAAAATAAAAATATTTATTATATTCAGTCAATTAATTTTCAAAATAATAACAAATATTACCTATTGCAGGTTGTTCCTTTGCACTGATCTCTTAATCTTACTTCACAAGAAACAATTTGGGCTATAAAGAAAAAAATACCAAAATAACTCATATAATATAAAAGCAGTTGTAATTCATTATATATAGCCTAATGACAAAATTTTTGCCATTCTATAAATGTTCAAATTAATAAAATCTTGATGGACACACCATTTAGGTACCTAAGAAATTTTATAAGTAATATAGAGGTCTTACACATTTGCTGTGTGCTTATGACTTCATTTCTGCTACTATCATCTGATCTTGTCTGGACATGGGTGTCATGGACTTGTGACTGCTGGCGTTCTATTTCATTTGTTTCCTCTTCTCGAGGGGTATAATACCCATCTGACCCTTCTGTTAGAGAAAGCAGATTTAGGAAATATTAACCCTATTTTACAAGTGCACAAATTATCAAATAATAATATACTTTGATACTCCCGTTAACATTGAGAACTAGAAAAATCAGTATTTTTTTTTTTTTGCACAGGATTTGGCTTCAGGTGGTGATCTTAGGTACCGCATTGGAGTAAGTGAAATACACACATAAGCCTTTTAAGTCCTTGATTCATTTATGTTAATGTTTGACTAATATTCAATGAAGCCTCTTCTAAACTTTGCTTATATTTCAACATATCATTGTTTGACTTTCATAATGATACCATGAAATCTACACAGTGATCTAATAAGGTCATGGCTTAGCAAAATCAAATTTGATTTCAATTAAAATCATATTCTTAATATTTTCAGGAGGATCACATTTAGACTTCTCCCAAATGGAAATGTGGCCTAAAGAAGGATTGACATGCCCTTTTTATATATGACAATATCCATCTCCATAGCAAGTTTTTTTCCTTTAGAAGAAAATTCAATGTGCAGAAATTTAAACTTGACTATGGAGAATAATTTCAAACTTTGAATTTAATGTCTTTTTTTCCAGATTGGCCTTTATCAAAGGCTTGACAATGGCACATTTTGGAGAGGCGTATGATTTTGATGAATGCCCAAGAACTCAGAACCTAAAAAAAAAGTGGGAAGTCACAGGAAAGTCAGCTTTAAGTAAAAGATAATGGTCACTGGGGAAGAGGCAGGTAGGTTGGAGGTTTGGACATAGAGAATATGAAAAACACCCACACAAGGAAAAAATGCTGCAAATACTTCCAGGAATTTTTAAATGGCTTATACAACACAGGGATATATATGGGCACTTCTCTACACATTTTAGTTAATGCATCATTAAGGGAAAAAAAAGAGACACGTGTCATTATGAGCACTGAAAAAGCGCTGTAATTGTTCAAATATCATATTATACTCAGTCTACATCATTCTTCCTTTAGTCATCATTAAGAATAAAAGTACAAGGCAGTAAAAAACGTTCACTTGAATGCACAAGTGCGTGACTTTTCACAAAGCTTTGTCATAACAGTTTATCTTTATGTGTTATAAACAGGACACCATATTTACTATTTAAGACATCAAATGCATTTGAGAGTACTACTCAATGTACTACTCAAGTAATATAAAACTAGTTTTACAGTTTTATATAACTATTATACTTTTCTTATTTTAGCATGACAAATTGAATAGTGTGCAGTGAGAAGTGAAAAATCAATATAATTCATTGAGCATGGTTCAGTAAGATACACAAAGGGGTATTTTGTTAAAAATGTTTAAAGTGCTAAAAATAAATTGCGTTAAATTGCTAAATCCTTTAAAAAAAGATGACAGTTATGGAAATAACTCTAGTCAACCATACATCAAGATGATTTTTAAGAATATAAATATACTTGTCATTCTGGGGTTATTTCAAAGTAGAATCAGAAAGTTACTTGAAATAATCGTGGAACTTTAAAAATTTCATGTTAGTATAACAAACTTCTTATTAATATAAATATTTGTAAAAGATTTCTTCAAAATATTTGAAATAGAGTTCTAGAGACTTCGTGTAATCATTAAGTGTACTTCTGGCTTTTTTAAACATAAGTAATGCAGGAGCTGGATTAAAGTATAAATCAACATGAATACTACAACACAATAGCACTTACCTTTGTAGCACAGATTTTCTCTACAGCCCCCTCCAAAACTAGGTGGGCAAGCAGAACAGGGCCGCCCATGTTTGTAAGGGGCGTGGCCCCACCAGTTTCCCCTTTAAGAGATGATACGCTCTATTAAAAAGTAGTCTAACGGCATAATTTATAAAATATTGTGAAACATCACTATATATGAACATTCTAAGTAATTCTTTTGGTGTATAGATTTAACACATTTATATAATTTATTACAGAGCCCTTTTGGTTACTAGGTTTAAATATAAATTACTGCCTCATTTTGAAAATTTCTCAAGTAAATTAAAACATATATTGTTAAAAATTACAAAATCAAACTTTTGCAGAAAGCCAAACTCTGCCATGGAATATTCACTATATTCCATTTGTTTTAATAAAAACCCATTATTAAACTTGAATTTGACCCTAAATATGATTGTGTCACATTGTTAATATAATCCCTTAAATGGTCTTTACACAGATGAAAATATATTTCTCAAT
This sequence comes from Chlorocebus sabaeus, assembly GCF_047675955.1. NCBI lineage: Eukaryota > Metazoa > Chordata > Mammalia > Primates > Cercopithecidae > Chlorocebus > Chlorocebus sabaeus. The sequence continues at coordinate 78,977,013 of NC_132911.1, read as the reverse complement.
TAATGTATAGTTTTAATCTCTAATAACACTTATTCAATATTTATGGATAGTATAGGTTAGTGAGTAAAACTGAATACATAAAAATATGCTTCCCATATTCACAAAGATTATACATTCATATTTCATATTCCCCTTTATGCATTTATTTTGTGCATTAGGCAACTATAATTGTTGCCATATTAAATAAACAGAATTAAAATAATACACTTCATTCAGTGATACACATGGAAAATGGGCAACAATCAGGAACATAAAGGTATTTTCCTTTTGTTAAGAAAAATGTACATTTGAAATAGTGTTTTGTCTACTCACTTTGGGGAGTAATTGCACACCAGGTAGACAGCTTTGGGCCATATCTGCCCCCAGATGTTCATGTTATTACACAAATTAATGGCACAACCAATTCTGCTACTAGTTGCCCACACCACCTATATTAGAAAAATGAAAGGCTCAGAAAAAGCAGGCTGAAATCAAATAGGACAACACTTCTGAGAGAAAAATGCATACAATTTGAAGGTGAGAAACCAACGTGTATCATTCAAAATGAACTGAGATCAAATCAAAAGGGTTTTTTCCCTGAGTCTTTGAGTAATACCTAGTTCAATTTTAAAAAGAGAGCTGCAGAAAAATAACTGTGTTTGGTTATAATATGCAGGCATTTTCAAATGCAAACTTAGTAAATAATTCAAAAGTTACATCCTCACGAACCTAATGTCATATTAACGTGTCTATGAAGAAACTTTTCTGACAAAGGAACAGAAAATCACATCCTAAACAGCAAACACTGGAGCAAAAATTTACATGTCCAGATTTCTTATACAACATGATCTTTCCATCATGCCACAGGTTATCAGGTAGTTTGATGCTGGTCAGTCTTGTCACATGCAAAAGCATACACAACAATTAATCTGCTTTATATTCACTGATAATAAGTCTGATCAGCAGTGAGCTTTATCTAGTTCAACCTGCCTTTAGTTGTTTGATTTGGAAATTTAGAACATACCAATTATGAACAGGAAATATAAATATATAGATATACATGTTGCACATGTAAATATTGAACGTCATTGGTAAATAAAACTATATTTTTATTCCTTGAGATAAAACTTTGACACTGAAGACGGTAAATTTCTCCCCATATTACTGGGGCCATATTAAAAATGTGTGATATGCAAAATCACTGAAATAATGTCTTTTTAAGTAGATGCTTGGACTTTTGGGTGTGATAATTATTTTCATTGTTTATAGAAATTTGTAAGCCAATTCAACATAATCAATATTCATATAATTTTTTAATAACCATATTAAATGATATAAGAAAGACAAGTTCACTAGCCTAATTTCTTTCATAGTTACATTAACTCAATTTGGGGAATTAAGTATAATACCCCCTAAACATACCTGTGTATAATGTGTACATACAGGACCAGAACACCTGAATGGACAATATGGGTTGCATTCATGTTCATAAGGGTAGCTAAAGTCTTTCACTTCATCATACCATGCTTGTACATGAAACGTCGGGGGCCTATATCTATTAGAAAGAAAACAGTCACAGACGGCAAGCAAAGTTGCAGAAAATACAAAACTAAATATTGCAAAATACATTGGTATAATTTGGTAGAAAGATACTTTGGTGTAAATTATTAAACTTAAATATTTATGCCCATTACATTACTAATAAATTGATGATTTAAAGTCTAAAAAATTGCTGATTGTTCTGGTGTGATATTTATTTTTTGTTACTTGTTTCGTGATGATTTCTCTTTCAAGTCTTTGAAAAACTGCACTGATGAATTAATAAGGATTTCATTTTAAACACTAATGTTTTCAGAAACAAAAAGTTGTGCTTTAAGATACCTTCCCCAGTGTGCTCCCAAATTCTGTCCAATTGATGGAAGCAAGCTTGCAGGTCCATGTTCCCACTGGCAAGATTCAGCCCAGGATTCTGCAGATCTTTCCAGCTCTACATCCCATGTCTACAGTTTAAAACAAAAGCAAAATGTGCACATGTAGCATTTGGACACTTCTTCAGAATATAGCGTTAAGCAGTTCTTACATTTTCTCCTTTCTTTCTTTACAAAGTCAACATCATAGTTTGGATTCTCACCAGACTCAAAAGTCATCTAAATTTTTGTGCTGGCCTCCAAATCAATCTCCATGTCTCCATCTCTTAACCCTCCAAATTGCCCCACACGTGCTTAGAAGTACTTAAGTGAACACGAATATGCTGAAGTGATTCCTCTGTCTAAACACATAAAACAAATCCCCATACACATAAAGTCGAAGGTCCAGGGTCCCATTCTTCCCTATCATAAAGCATACAAGTCCTTGCTCTTGCTGACATTGTTTCCTCTGCCCAAGCACCCTTCTCCCAGTTATTTGTCAGACAGGTCCCTACTCTTCCTTCACAATCCAGCTTTATAAAATACTTTTTCTGTGACATCATATCAATTTCCTTAGATGTAAGCTACCCCTTTGGGACTCTTAAGGCTTTGTTACATTTCTTTGTTTAGCACTTATTACATTGTAATATTAGTATTTGCTTACATATCTATCTCTTTCATGAGACTGTAAATTGAACGGGGCAGTGCTGCTGGTATCCTTGGTCTATTTTCTAGTGTCTATCATCTGGACAAGGTGATTAATAAATGCTTCTTAAATACATGAATAACAAATCTAATTCTCATAAAAATATATACATAAAATTAAATAACTAATTCATTTTTTAAAATAATTTAAAAAGAAATAATTCAAATCACTAAGTTACTTTAGTGAAATGATTACTGAAATAATTTTGCAAGTTCTAGGTTTAGTATTCAACTTATTAATTTGAAAAATATGCAGTATAGTATGTGTGGTGGTAAAAACACCGAGTTAGGTAGACCCGGGTTCAATCTTAGCACTACAATTACAGGACTCTGGGCATGTTATAAAGATGGGAAAACAAATCTGAGAATAGAAACTGAGGACACAACTTAAGTGACAGTGATGAAGCTGGAAAAGAGTAGACAGTGAAATGATGTTTAGGAATTTAAATTCCTACAACTTGATAAATGGCTGGAGTAGGCGGTAAGGGAAAGAAAAGGTGAACACTGACGATACTACCAAACTGGAAGAAAGCAAATAGGGAGAGAGAAATAGATGGTTGTAATAGAAGTGTGTGTCTAGGTATTTCCATGCATATTTCAAGGGTGACGTATGAGGGCACATATGCCAAGGAGAGTAGAACTATACGACTGGGGATCCAGAGGAAAAAATGTGCTCTGAAGATATGAATCGTGAAGTTATTCAACCAGAGATAAATTTATTTGGGAATATGATATAGAATGAGAAGAGGAATAAAAAGAAAATTCTGGGGTTGTCAAAATCTAAAGGGAAAATACTCCAACAAGATAACAAAAGAAGCCAGGCAAGACAGAATAAAAGAGGTTAAAGAAAAACTAATTAATATGAAATTATAGAAATAATGAGAGAGAAAAGATACTTTGGGAGTAGAGAATGGGTAACAAGTTTGAATAACACAGAAAACTAAGATTTCCTAAGTACTAATTCATGACTAAAAGCAACTTCAGATTAATGATGGGTGAAGAAATCAGAACACAGAGCATCAATAAGTGAAGAGAAAGTATGGAAAACAAATGTGAGTTACTTTCTCAATACTTTAGATAGGAAGAGAGATGTGGCAGAAGCTATAGATGAGATGCCAGAGTCTAGGGAGAACTTGTTCACTTGCTTTGATTTTTAAAGGATACAGGAAATCTAATCACATCAATATGCCAAAAGGAAAACACCCTAGGGACAAAGAGGCATGGAAAAAAAAATGTATGTTTGAGGAGAAGAAGATTCCTAATTCATTCATATAATTTTTCATAGGTGAACATCCCTCCCCATTCCATTGTGGTACTGAAATACAGATCAAATCACAAAGGAAAATTTATACAAAATTAGAATAAGTTTATCATTAGTGTATCTTAATTTTCTAGCAAAATACAAAAATAGTGTATTTATATGCAACTAAAAATATAAGAGCAGCAAGAGTTGTTGCTTTTCATAAAAATTTTAATTTCACTTTCAATTAGTTTCAAATATTCCAGATGGTGGTTTTAAGATATGGACATCAGAAACAAATGCTGTAAACAAATATTATCAGGTAAGCACTTTATTTGCCAATTATGGGCATATTATTAAACTTTACCATTTAACTTTGACCTAATTTTATAATTATACATAATGTTTATTACACAAAAGTATAATTCAAGTTGTGGTCACTATTTGTCCAAAGAAGAATTAGGTAAGAAACAATGAATTTGGCTGAAGTCCAAGAAAATGGGCAAAATGTTGATTTCCTTTTGTATCTAGAAAGTTGGAGAAGTAATCGTCTCTCAAAAGCAAGCAGGTTTCCAGGTGGAGTTCTCTAAAGACATAGGTTGTCTTTAAGGGACAAATTATTATCTGCAATCCAGGAAATCAGATTCTTGCAGAGTTCTCTAGTTATACACACGCTATAACTACACTTACCTGTAGGGTTTTTTTTTTTTTTCTTTTTTTAATATATCAATCGCATATTCAAAGACTAGCCAAAAAATAGGAAAAACAGAAACAGTTCCTAGAAAGCTAAAAATAATTGCTTTGAAACAACTGTGATGGTTTTAAAACGCCCTTTCCACCAAAGGTGGAGTTGAATTCCCCACTCTCCCCTTGAATTTGAGCTAAATAGTGACTCACTTCTAATAAACAGAAAGAGGCTGGGAGACTTTGGGTAGCTAGGTTAGGAAAGAAGGCTTCTTTTTTGTTTATTTGTTTGTTTTTCCTGTTAAGACACATCATGATAGACCCAAGCCAATGAATTAGGAGTCCAGTTACCATGAGTAGATAGCTGGAAAGAAAATACGGAGAGACCACAGAGAGAGATGCAGACAATACTCCAGAGATGTGAGTTTTTCTAGCCAAGGCATATGACCTGTGAGTTTGCCAGCCCTCAGATGATGGCAACGCAAGTCAGGGCAATCGTGAGACACCTCAAGTGAGGACCATTCAGCTGAGCTCTTAAAAGAATCCTCATGGCCTCTACTCAAGTTCAATTTACTCTTGTTTCACATATGATTCTACAATCTTAGGGGTCAGTTTTCCCTATGAAATTGAAAATGGATCATTTTTAGAAAAGATATACAAGTAGTTCCACACGAGTTTAATACACTACGGTGCACCTAAGTGTTTCAAGTTTGCTTATATTTCTGTTGTATAGAAATCAGAATAAAATGTAAAACATACCATTCAAATACTTTGAGCTAATTGTTCTTATTTGTAAATTTGCTAGCTGAAATAGAAGGTAACTCAGATCACTTTGAGGACTAAAATTCAATGTTGAATATATACAATGCATAAGCTGTATTTGAGGTATGACTTATGATTTTATTTAGTCCATTAAAAATAGTGGGAAAGCATACTGAATAAACTATAATATTGCTAAAATAAGGGCATACATTTTTAATATAAGTGCTGAAGCAGAGGGGCATGCAACCAAAATTTAGTTCTTTGCCAATATTAATATTAATTAGTGACTAAAAGTAATATCTATTCCCAGAATCGAATAAAGCATAGCTGTTTAGGTCAAGTTCAATAATACAAATCAAGTCCTAAAAACTTATTAAAAGAAATTCTACCATGACTTAACAATAAGCATGGCACATATTTTTTTAAAGCTACAACATATTTCATGTTTTAAAACTGCCAATAAGTTATACCCACCCCATTAAACATAGGTTAGTCTCTATACATTTCTATTTAAAATCAGATGTGCAAATTAAATCAAGATAGCCTAAAGAGCTTCTTTTTTTCTTCCTCTGAACTATTCACTCAGCACTAATTTAAAGTCAAACCACACTACAATTACCATTTCTCTATAAAATGGGTAGTTGGGTACCCATTTCTATACATATGAGGAGTGCAAAAATGAAAACAACTCTATTTCCCAACTACATCTGAAAGTTGTTCCTTCTTGGAGCATTGCAAAGGCAGTTATGCTGGAAGTCCAGATCTAGGCTGGAGGCTCTCAAGTCTTACCTTTCCACTAGTGAAAGCTGAAAATAATGATAGAATTATTTTTAAAACTGTCTCTTAGCATTTGCAATAAGTTTTGAACAATAAATTCCCCAAACATCCTTCTTTTGAGACACATAAGTGTACATGCTTAACTCAGAAAAGCACTCCAATATCTCCAACCCTACCTATCCCAGTTCTGTGCAGTCAAGGGCTGACAGAAGTAATGACAGAATTATGCTTTAGTTTCCAATGGTGCTAAAAATACCCCTTCTTTAGTGCTGTGTGTTCTGGACCTATATAAGTCAAGGGCATTCGTGATCAATTTTCTTCTTCTTTTATTATACAGACAGAGACAAAAGTTTGCATTGTTCAAATGACTCAAACCATAAAATACATGAAACACCCTGGAAGAGTTCTCTTTCCCATTTAAATTGTTTATTTCCAAACTTATATCTTTGATTACATCATTTGGTTTCTATTTCCTTATCTCTAACATTACAGAGCTGAAATAAGTCTTTCCAAATTCTTTTGTACTTAAATGGAAAAGACAGCTTTCCAATTCCATTGTCTGTACTTCACGGTCTCTTAGATGACATCCTGTATTGCTTGTAGTACCCCATAAGAATCAGCTGTAAAATACTATTTCTGGTGACAAAGGCATCTGATGACAATTAAGATGACAACGAAGAGCATCTCTATTACCTAAGAAGCAAAAGCTGTTTTCAAACAGCCATTTGAGAAGCGGTTTTGTGATAACCAAGGAGATTTCAGATTTTCTGATTACGAGCCCATGACAGCAGAGCTCAATTGTTTCGAAGTATTTGTTTTAATATTGTTCATAACAGATAAATGCAACAGAGAACCTTAAAAAAAACTTTGCATTTAGTTGAATAAGAAGATAATCTTAATAAAAATTTAAAACCAGGCCTTTCTTCAGTTTAGTACTGAAAATATGATGGTAAAATATTTGAAATAAAGCACAGATTTCTAAATATAATTTTTTGCACAGCTATCAGGAATACCAGAATTTTTCAAGCAGCTCATGAATGCAGAAGTGATTTGAGAAAATCAAAGGCATACAGAATTATCTTTCTAGAAATACTGCTTTAAAATATAATTCTTGCTATGCTATCATTCTGAAATAAAACAGGTTTGTAAATCATCCATCTTAATTCAATCCCTCCCCAAATCTTTTGTTTTCCTTTTTAAATCAGAAACTACAATCCAAGAATCTGATAGAGTAAGTTGTCAATATGATCCTAACTACAGCAATAACCTGAATTCCAAGATAACCCAATAGTTCGTTATTCTATGAAAATAACACATTGGACAGTTCAGAATACATCAGATTCAAATTCCAAATATAATGACTCATTATAACATCTGTAAAGCTACGTAATTTTCTCCCAGACATCAATGAAATAAATAAGTAAATAAATCTGTGCAGAAAGAGTGTGACATGCTTTTGTGACTAAATCATCTGGTATTAAATGTACTATGGCAAGCAGCTGTATTTCATTCCTTACAATTCAATTACTTCAGGTATTTTAAGTGTTGTGCTTCACCCATTCTGAATAGACTTTGTAGTTATAGGGAAAATGCAAGAGGCTCAGATTTCAAAGGAAACACTTATGTTACAGGGCACAGTGACTTTGCCAACTACTGAGAAAGAAGCATTACCTTAAGGCAATGCACAAATTAGGGTCTCCTGGAAATTGAGAGATGTGAGGCATGTGTGGCAGTGTTTCACTTAAAATCTAAAACAAAGGCTTAAAACCTTAAAAAAATAGCACCCTAACAATTTAGAAAACTCCTCTGTATTTTATTAAAATTAAAATATCTTTTGTAATGGAAACAATATGGAGATATACTCACAAGATTATTTCAATTAAACCCATTGTATCAATAGATACAGATATCATATTGAATATTACATCAGATGCATGACACAGGGCTTACTGTCTTTGTGGGACAGCAAAGCCATTAATTTTCTACAGAATTACAATCCTTACATTTTCTACAGAATTTCTACTGATTAAGCTCATCTCATCTCAGTGTCAAGGTCCCCCTCCCCAAGTTTGACCATACCTTACCTACCTCGCTTATCAAGAAAATCCTTTAGTAATTGCAAATGTCTCACATAATTGATGGTACTTTAAGTCTTGATCTATACATATTCTTTACTTCTTGATCTTTAAGTCTTCATCTATAGACATTAGGCCATTTTACAAGAATAAACATCTGTGTTAAGTTTATTCATAACTCAGTAAATTTTATATAGATGCAGGATTGATCTAAAAGTCAAGTCTATAAAAATGCACGATAGGAAAACTCATTAAAAAATCCCTCTACAGTATCTACTTATGAATTAGTTTATGTTTCATATTCAAATATCAAAATAACCATAACTTAGGTTTTGAAAGTAAATAAAAAATAATTGCTTTTGTGTATTTATGTGGAGACACCAAATTTTCAAAATGAAATAAATAAAAAAGATCTAACAAGTGAAAAACTTCTTGGACAAAAGAAGAAAGTTTATGGAGACATAGAAACTGAAATCTACAATTTGACATCCAAACTTCAATTTAAACCAAAGATGACTAATATAAGAAACATTCAAATGTACATTTACACACTTTTAATGAAACGACTATGTTACATTGCTTGGTGTCTCTATATTGCTATATTAAGAATTCTGTGATAAGTTTCCACTAATAATTCCTGCATCAAGGATGATAAATTGCTGTGCCTGCAAACAGGCAGTGAGAGCTACAAACAACATACAGTTTCCTGTTTTCCGTGAATGCCACGAAGCTCAAAGCTGGTTTAGGAACCATAGCATCCTCAATCAGATTTTTAGACATTCCTCAGGAATATGACTATAGCATTATTTTTCTCAATATTAAAATAATGACTAAAAGGATGATTTTTTTAAAGAATGGTTTTCAAAAGTCCTTATTTAAAACTCTGAGAAAGAAGATGGTGCTAAATATTCATTTACCCCACACAGTCAGCTCAGCCGCTTACTGCCAAGTTCTGTGTCTTCACAAGATAGCTCCACATACTGAGTTACCTCAGGCTCTCCTGCCCTCTGGCTTCTGGTTAGATTTGGCCAACAAAACACACAAACAGGAATTCCGAGGGTGGGATGTGAATTTCAGAATGCGTTGCCCCTCTGAGTCCTCTAGGCCTCACTGCAATGGTGACCGGGTCCTCTCACATGACCCTGCTTCCAGGCACCTGTCTTCACCAGCCTGTGTCAGGACCACAAAAGCCTGGGCACCCTGCCACACCCCATGGCTCGCCTTAATCCTGCCCACAACTCTGCATATAGGCCCTTCATTATTATTATTATTTTTTTACTGTTGAACCCTAGTTATTGTGGCATTTGTTTCCTGTGGAGAAACAAATATTTGAAAATAAAAATCTTTCACAGAATTTTGATTAGCAAACTGCCTAACAACTTGTTACCTGACACATACTAGATCTTAATGAATGCTCTCTTCTTCCCCTGTTCCTATGAGAATCTGTTTGATTTGCTGTAATTAACATAGCCTGTCTCTTCACATTTGGAACATTACTGGTATTTATATGAGTAAGAGAGAAAATAAAATTCAAAATTTTGAATGATTGAAAAATAAGAGAATCACTGCTATCTAAAGTTCCAACAAGAGAGTAAACAATCTTATAATTCATGTTTAAGACAACATGAATTACAAAACAAAGGTTGGAGTAAGTTACTCCTAGCTTTGCTGCAAATTCTTAACAATTAACTAATTTAAGACCTTAGTTGAAAAGAAATCTTTCTGAGATTCATTTCCAACTGAAGTCTGCAAGTACCCCTGAAGTTCAGGTGACACTAACATACATACATTATACATAAAAAACATTTTTTAGATCAAGAAACTCAAAGTTTGGAAATAATTTGTAATAAATGTTTCACTTTAAAAGGTCAGACTAATACTGTCATATTACCTCAAATAAAATGTTTCATCATAAGAAGCAGATAAGACAATGGAACAGGGCTGTGCTGCTCAAGTCTGCCATGAATCACACTTGACAGAACAAGGTTGTTTCCACCATTTGGGAAAATCTGACCAAGCCTAAATATCTCCATAATTGAGGCTTAGATCAATTCACACAGATTGTGACAGCCATTTCCTCCCCATTGAATCAGCTGGACACATATTTTCACCACAATCCCTTACTGATGAGGGTCTCACCATATTCCCTTCCATACAATGATGGTAACCTCTACCAAATACTATTTCAAAACACACCTGTTCTAAGAAGCTTTACTCGTCACTGCTTTATTCTGAAATTTTTCATGATTTATATGCAGTGTAAAATATATTAATTTGTACTTCGTTCCATATAGTGACTTACATCTTGAAAACAGTTCATCAAGAGTTTTGCCATTCTGATCGCTGTATCTCCTGGAATATCCTATCCTGAACTTCAGAGGGCTTCTGACCACCCCCAAATCGTGAGACAGAGATGTCAGAAACCCAGTGCAACTCAGAAAGTCACTGAAATCCAGTGATAATTTAGCCACCTGTCATGTTTACTAAATGAGTTTGCACTAACCCAAAATGAATGAGTTTGCCCTAAGCCAAAAACTATTCTACTTAAAAACATAAAATTTTGTTTTATATAAAATTGTTTTATGTAAAATTATTTTTTGCATAAATTCATGTTTAAAATATATAAAATTGTTTTACATAACTTTATTTTTTATTACTTTTTACATAATTTTATATTTTTCAATAGAGTATATCAGGATATGTAAAACAATATTTACATGTCAAGCTTGCAATGATATGTAATTATGTAAAACATTTTAGTGAAAAGCTTTCACTAAAAAGAATGTTTTTGCAATTTTCTAATAAAACTATTTTGTCAAGACAGAATTAAATCCTTTTCATTCTGTCCACTTTAAATTGTTGTTGAAAATCTCGTCATCTTTTCATTTTTTTCATTCATCCCATTTTGTTTTCCTTCCGGCTAACACAAACTGAGCTTAGGGAATGTGTCAGCCACACAACCGGGGAATGCAAAGATTACCATGGAACAGTCCCTTCCTACAAAGGAATGTGAGGCTAGAGAAAGAGACAAGGATGTAAACACTGCAAGCAGCGGCATGTAAAGGAGGCTATGGAAGCCAGGGAACTGGGTCTGGGAGGCACCTAATTCTGTATGGAGGGTTTAGACAAAAGCAGGTTAGGCTCTAAGTGAATCTTAAAGAAAGTAGAAATTCATTACAAAGAAAACAAGGAGGGCGATAGGCATTCTCACCATCTGCAAAGGGGAGCAGGCTTGGCAAGATCTGTTCAGCATCAAAAATCTCAAGGCACATGGAACAACATGGTAGATGTTCACGTGAAATAGCACTGCTTTATTATTTGTTCAGGTTGTACTCACTTATTCACAGTACCCTTGATTTAGCAGACCTCTTGGCCTTTTCTTTCCACACAGGAGTTCCCATGTTCTTATTCCATCTTCATTCAAGAGCTGCCCCTCCCTCAACACTTTTTTTCATTTGATTTTCCTTCTCTGGACAACATCTGATCTCATTCATTATTTCAGATATGGATTTAATATGTCTTGAGCAAGTATAAGATACGGTTTTATGTTTTATTACCAGCAGCCCCTTTACCAGACTGTCTAGCATTTTGGTGGTTACTTTGTGTTGTTTGACTTGCAACAACATACAGGGGACATTCTAGAAACACTAAGTCCCGTATTCACTCTCAGTCTTGCCTAATAGCTCATTATCCTTTTATCTAGTTGCTGCCCTCCAACCCCTCATACTTGCCCAACTGAAATTCTACTTCCTCCCTTCTTACTCATATGGCCTTTAAGGTTTATTCTGTCAGTGGCTGAATTTCACTTTTCACTATCCAGCAGAATTGTGCCATTAACTAACTTTGAGATTCATTTCCCATTTCTCCTCCAATTAGACTGACTTCAACATTAGACCTTAGAGGAGAGAATCTTATTGTTCAAACTTCTCCAACATTATGCATTATAAGTACTTTGTAAAAAAAAAAAAAAAATGAAAAAGCAATTCCATTTTCCTGCCTTAACAGTTGCAGTCAGTACCTTATATATAAAAAAAGGGGAGGAGAATGTGATAGTTGAAGAGGGAGAAAATAAAGAACCTGTATTTTACAATTATTCAGGTCCCAATTTAAACCTCACTTCCTCCAGGAAGGATAAAGCCTTGTACTTAAAATGAGGTTGCTAGAATAGCGGCCACCACATCACCTGGGGGTTTGTTAGAAATGCAGAATATTGGGGTTCCCAGACCTATTGAATCGAAATATATATTTTAACAAGATTCCCAGGGGATTCATATGCACATTAAAGTTTGAGTACTATTAGACAAAAGCACCCCTTATTTCTACCCCCCAAAATCATACCTACTTGCTTTGCCATGACAAAAATATGCTTTCTATCTTTAATATTCTGCTATTTTCAAAACATGTTTTGGCTTAAAACTTAAAATATAAAGCATGGCTTACTAAATAGACTGTGTCCTTTTTCAAATGTTTGCCTTTGAGGTTTATGAGCTGCCAACATAGAAAATCTGCTGTCTTTTTCCCAATAAGCATGTATGTGTAAGTAGTTGACTTAATCACACCTTACTGATTCTGTTAACAAGTCAAAAGAAGAAAAAAGTAAGCTTCGCCAGATCAGTTTCAGCTTCTTATTTTTAGCCAGTTTAATAACCCAGTAATCCAAGTAACATATTTGGATCAACAGTTCCATAATTTTCATAATTTAGATTCCTGTACAACCATATGTATTTAGTATTCAATTGCAATATGAACCCCAAACAAGCTATCTGGTATGTATCTGTACTAGATTCATACTATCTAATATCTGAGTACTTAAAAAATTAATCCATCACTAACATGTCTTTGATTATCTCTTCCTAATCTCCAGATGTTGCCTAGTCAAATGTCTCCAAAGGGAAAGCAGGTGACACCACGTACAGTGGTTGGATAGAGTGGTATGACCAATGGCAAATCAGAGAAGAAATTATTACTTTAAATCTCTGATTCTTGTCAATACCTTGAAATAATAAACTTCTTCGCTGCTATTAAATCTCTGAACTTTACTTTTTTTTTTTTTTTTGGGATGGAGTCTCTCTGTCACCCAGACTGGAGTGCAGTGGCATGATCTCGGCTCACTAAAATCTCCATCTCCCAGGTTCAAGCGATTCTCCTGCCTCAGCTTTCCAAGTAGCTGAGACTACAGGCATGCATCATCACACCTGGCTAATTTTTCTATTTTTAATAGAGATGGCATTTCACCATGTTGATCTGACTGGTCTCGAACTCTTGACCTCAGATGATCCACCCACCTCAGCAACCAAAGTGCTGGGATTACAGGCATGAGCCACCACACTGGCTCCATCTCAAAAAAAATTCAAAATAAAACAGAAATTTTTATTCACCTAAAAGGTCAAAAAGGATTCTGGGACCAGGCACAGTGGCTCTTGCCTATAATCCCAGCACTTCAGGAGGCCGAGGCAGGAAGATGACTTGAGCCCAGGAGTTCAAGACCAGCCTGGGAAACACGGCAAGACCAATCTCTACAAAAAATTTAAAAATTAGCTGGGTGTGGTGGTATGTGCCCGTAGTCTCAGCTACTCAGGAGGCTGAGGTGGAGGACTGCTTGGGCCCAGGAGTTTGATGCTGCCGTGAGTCATGATTGTGCCACTGCACTACAGCCTGGGTGACAGAGCAAGACCCTGTCTCAAAAAAAAAAAAAGAGGATTCTGGCCCATGTTTTTATGTCTACCTTATTTTCTAATACTTACCGTGTTATGGAATAAAATTCAGTCCCACAGTCCTTCTTTGTTAAATTCCAACCTTATTCCTGACTTGAAGACTTTGTGCCTAGTATTTCTCCTGCCTAGAATGATGGGTCTCTGTATCTTTCCTTAGCTGACTCCTTGTAATTCACCAATTCAGAAAAGCCTTCTCCAACTACCCAATAGGATTAGCTCCACCTCCCTCATTATCACCTCACTCTGCTTATTTTCATTAACTTGTCAAACGCTTTATAAACTAATGCATTCCTCAGCATTAAGAACAGTGTCTGTCACATAAGTGCTCAGTCAATATTTGTTGATTTAAATACCTTTTTAAACGTAAATTTATCAATAACAAATCACTTTAATCAATTATAAAAGCCTTACAAGTAGCTTTCTAAAATTATGAAGGCAACAAATATTTAGGAAAATAAGAACATGGTTAGACATAAATACTGTAATATCTTCACCAGATAATTCATTACCACTTGAATTTTCACATTTTTCTTCCTGTAAACTAAATATCATACATATACATGTATTATATGTGCATACATGTATAAACATCCTCCATGATGTATGTGCATGTATAAATATAACATATGTATATTTATGCATATATAAATAAATCAATGACCCATAGCCATTTTTATAAAGACTTGGCTTTGAGTTAGTAAAAATCACTAAAAATATGAGAATTTAAATTTTAAAGCCATGTGCAATGATTTGGTGTATAAATTCCTGTAAGGAATATGTGAGAGAGCACAGCCTGAACAATAGCAAAGAGAGAATTTTCCTGAACTAAATGTAACTCTTAAGTGTGACTATATGATTATTATATTTTCATATTTAAATAAAGGCATTCAGCAAAGTGCAAAAATTATGCAAATAAATTACATTTTCCTATTTATTGTAAAAATTTGAGATACATTCCCAGATTGAATTATCTATTCTAAAACTAAGTTGAAAACTTTAGGCTGGAAGAGAGTTAAGACTGTGTATTAGCTGGGCCTGGTGACACATTGCTGTAGTCTCAGCTACTCGGGAGGCTGAAGTGGAAGGATGGCTTGAGCCCTGGAGGTCAAGGCTGCAGTGTGCTGTGATTGTGCCACTGCACTCCAGCCTACGGCACAGAGACCCTGACTCAAAACAAAAGACTGTGGGTACCACCTGACCCATAGGAGATATTGCGTGTTCGATAAATAAGTAATGAATAATATTTCTGATCCCATTCTTGAACTAGTCTTAGACCACTATGACTTCATCCAAACTGTATTATCAGATTTCAGTAGCCTCTATATTGTCAAATATGTTGTAAAATTCTCATATCTGCATTTTACTTGAGCTTTATAAGCAGCATTTGACAGAGCTGATCACTCTTTCTGCTTTTCTTCATTTGAATTCCAGGCCATCATGTTCTTCTGGTTTTCTTCCTAATTCTCAATTTTCTTTGTGTTTTTCCTTCTCATCTTCCCTACCTCTACACTTTAAAGTGTGTCAAGAACTCATGTCTTGACCATCTGTATCTATACTCATTCCCTTGATGATCTAATCTCTCCTCATGAGTTTAAATACCATCTAAATGATGGTGAGTCCTAATTTCATGTTCGAGATTTGCCTCCATATATTAACTGCTTTGTATCTAATGGCATACTTGACACATTCATTTGGATATCTAAGCTAAATCTCAATTTGAATATGTCTCAAACTGAGCCCCAACTTTCTCTACCTAAAACTGGTCTATCCATATTCTTCCCCATCTTAGAAAAAACAACAACTACAACGCTTCTAAGATCTAATGGCGCAAACTGTACAGCTATACCCCATATGCCAAATAAGTCTGCCAAAATGAAATAAAATCCCAAAGACATTCCCATGATAGTGCAATTAATAGTGATTGCTGGGCAGAAACTGGACAATTTCCTGTTCTACTTCTCATGCAAAAGTTCTCATCTTCTGTTTTTATGGAGGGAGGAAGGAGACTGAATTTTGAGAGGGAAGGCAGACTAGGTGAGGAAACAGCAGGCAAATCTATCCCAGGAAGGGAGGAGACAGAGGTTGGGTTCCGCCTCCTCTAATCTCTTGAAATTGTGTGGGTAAAATGGGTAACCAGTGATTTCTGGAATCTCTGCAACCATTCCAGAAGTCCTTGCAAGTTGAAGGATCCAGAATCTTCTCCACTGATATTCAAACCAGAGGGGAAACTGCCATCAGTTTTCAAAACACGGCAACCAAGGCTTGGATGGATTTAGATCTTGCATCAAATGCAGGAAATCCCAGCCTACTGGCTGGCTGGCCAGCCAAGTCAATTTCATTCATCTTGCAACAAGGCCTCCTTGAATTTTCCAAGATGAATTTTATGATCACATAGGGCTTTATATTCATACTCTTTCCATTTCTTACTACCTTCATGGCTGTCACCCCACTCCTAGCCACCATCAACTATTGTACGATTACTGCAATTGCCTTGTCTTCCTGTTCACAGCTGTGCTCCTCTTCGCACCGCCTAAAGTATGTTCTCAACAAAGCCAGAATGATTCTAAATAAATGTAAGGAAGGTCATGCTATTCATATGTCGAAATGCCTCAAATGGCTTCTTATCATAAACTCAGCTAAAAGAAAGAGTTTTTACGATGATCTGCATCTCTTCCCCAATTAAACTTGTAACCTCATCTCCTACCATACTTCTCATACTCTGTCTGTCTGCCACATGGGCACCCTGGCTGTCTGGAGACTCGCATCTATTCCATGCAAGGAAGAATGTTTGTTCTGTTTATACTAGGACCCTAGATAGTGCCTGGGATTTAGTAAACTTCCAATACTTGCTGAATAAAGGAACGAATAAAAGTACAATTCCAAAATTTTGTGGCATATCTCAGGCTCTGGATGTTCCATTCTCCTATTGAAACTACTTTTCTTCTCTTGTCTTTCTAAACCCATAGATATGTTGCTAATATTTAAGGGAGAACAGAACTGGGTTGTAATGTCACTTTTCTTTCTATAGGTATTGCCATCTATGGTGCAATCTTCAAAAAGAAAAATACACTCACTTTAAAGGTCGAAGTCTTAAAAATATTCAAAATAAGGTTTTGTAAACTTTAAAATTCTGTAGAAAATGATACTTAAAACAACTTTATTGTATCTCAATACTACTATTAAAGCAAAAACACTTTAGGAAAATTAAATAAGCTATTTTAAATTCAGAATAAGGGAACTTTAGTAATTTTAAGTAATAATGATACTCTTTAAATAAACAGAAATTTCATATACCTTTAGGTGTATGTAGATACCGTATGTCAAAGATATAAAAATATTTCATTTTTGAAAATGACCAGTCAAGCAACAGTATACAGAGAGAAAACTATTATTTTAGGAGTTAAGAATTGCAGTAACCTTAATTGCATTAAACCTTAATTGCAATAAAATATTTATTGCAATGAATTCTTGGCACTTGTACCAAGATCAGGACACAAGCTATGGGTAATGAAGTCATAAGGCCATCATTTCTTTATCTACATTTATTCTGGACATATATCACTGATAGCAAATAATGTTAGAAAATGTGAATTTATGAGAGTAAATGAAGCAATTCACAAGCTAAAGATCACTTTTGCATATTCCAGATTAGCATTACCCTGTTCAACAAACTAGGTTGTCCCATGTCCAGTTTCTGGAGTTATCTTCTGTACTGAAGCACAGAAGGAAAAAAACAAAACATAATTTCTAATTTTAAGCATGGCCTTAAAAAGAACATAAGTAACCAATTGAAACCAAGACATTGTTTGCATCAACATACACCCAGGACTGAAAGTACCACCAGTTATTTGGCCCTTGGGTTCTGGTTCCCTAGTGAAACCAGATGTGTTTCATTTTACAGTTAGAAAAGTGTCATTCATGTGAAGGTTCTGCCCATAGCCTCTCCAATATATGAGGGGAGAGGAGGCATGCATAGCAATCAACTCCCCAGCAGAGTGTCTGCCAACACTTCTCAAAAAACAGGGAAACAGTAATAACAGCAAGAAACAGTTTACACAGTTGACCCATGTGTCCTTTTTAGGTCACCTGCCCTCCCTCGTTGCTAAAGTACATTCTACACTTAGGTACACTTTGTATAGTAACAAACTATTTTGAACTTTATCTACAATATTTTACAGACTATTTTTAAAATATGCAATAAGGGGTAAAGACTCATTAATCTGTTTTATTATTTAAATTCCACAACATTTCAATACATTTACTAACAGTTTAGTAGCTCTATGTTATATGACAATTTTTAGCAGCTAATGAAAATTTGAAAAATGAGGGAAAAAATCTTGAATTATTTGAAGCATTTATACTTTTTTCTCAAGTGTTTCCAATTTCCCACATTGATATCCCTGGTTTTGGTGATATTCTACCTTCCAGAACTTTTATTATTTTAATTTCTCTGTCTTACCTGTCCTCCATATTTGTTTCATATAATCTTACCTATTCATCTATCCATCCCCTCATTCAATAAGTATTTATTGAGCAACAATATTATATCAACAAATGTTTACTGAGTAGCCCTTCTATTCACCAAGCTTAGTTATAAAGATAAATAATGTATGATACTTATCCTTCTAGTAATTCACTCTTAGAAAGGAAAACAAGTATGATATTTCACTGCAAAAAAAAGGCTTTAATACTATAAATAGGCTTAAATAAATAGGAATGCAGCAGTGGAATGGCAAGAGCAGAGGGAGCTTTATAGGAAAGACAAAGTTTAAGCTGTTTTGAGGGAAAAGTAAGAGTTTGTGGCCGTGCCCGGTGGCTCACACCTGTCCAGCAGTTTGGGAGGTTGAGGCGGGTGGATCACCTCAGGTTCACCTCAGGTTCAAGACCAGCCTAGCCAACATAGTGAAACCCCATCTTTACTAAAAATACAAAAATTAGCCAGGCGAAGTGACACACGCCTGCAATCCCAGCTACTCAGGAGGCTGAGGCAGGAGAATCTCTTGAGCCTGGGAGGCGGACATGCAATAAGCCAAGACAGTGCCACTGCACTCCAGCCCAGCACGAGGGCATGAGGAGGTATGCCTATCTTCAAGAACACTGAGTAATTCAATGGGAACACAGGTTCAAATAAACACAAGGGAGTTGAACACTCTGGGGCAGATTGGACAACATGCTTCCATTTATAAGCTAATCATGGTGGGCTTTAAATTGTGAGCAGCCAGAAGTCAACAGAACTGTTGTGCAACTAAGCAACCAGCACAGACTGGTTTGAGGGAAAAGTCACCTTCACTTATGGTGAGGAGAGTGAGCTAAATTAGAAATAAAGTAGGTACAAAGACTGGCATGGTGGCTCATGCCTGCAATGCCAGCACTGTTGGAGGCCAAGGTGGGCAGATCACTTTAGACTAGGAGTTTGAGACCAGCCTGCCCAACATGGTGAAACTCCATCTCTATTAAAAATATAAAAATTAGCTGGGAATGGTGACGTGCGCCTGTAATCTTAGCTACCTGGGAGGCTGAAGCAGGAGAATCGCTTACACTTTGGAGGCGGAGGTTGCACTGAGCTGAGATTGTGCCACTGCCCTTCAGTCTGGCAGACAGAGCGAGATTTAGTCTCAAAAAGGAAAAAAAAGGAAAAAAAAAGAAAGGAGGAACAGAACAGACTGGTATAGTCTGCTAGGTGGGAAGCTGTGGTACCAGTGTAGGTATGCAAAGAGCAAAGATTAGAATGCAATAGAAGAGAGGGATTCAAAAGACATTTGAGACAGAATCTACACAATTTGGCAAGTAATGGTGTATTGATGTTCGTGTGTGTATGATATACGGAAATGTGTGGTAAAAAGCTAAGGATGTGACCAATTTTCTGGGTGTTTTTTTTTTTTTTTTTTTTTGTATGTTTCTTAGAAAGTACTGAGAAGATGTTAGTGATATTCATCATCAACAAAGAGGCTGACAGGTGAGGGTACAGGAAAAGGATAAGGCAGGTTTTTTTGTTTGTTTGTTTGTTTTTTTGACACTTGCAGTGTGCAGTATTATGTCTGTGGAGTAATATTACATGGAGATGGTCCAACAGGCAGTAGGAAATACAAAAATGAAGCTCAAATGAAGCTCAAAGACAGCGTTGTCAGCTGGAGATACAGAATATGGAGCCACAAATACAGGATATTTAAAGTCAAAGGAGTACAGAAGTCCCTGTAGAAAGGGAAAAGGACAGAAGTGAAAACTTGGGAAACAAACTTTTCAGAGATGTGTGAGAAACAAGAGCATGGGGACATGGAAGAACCAAGCAATGCAGTCTTAAAATACACAATGCAAACGCTTGAAGAAAGCAAAGCTGTTCCACAGTAGCAAATGTCTTATCTCATTACAACCTGTCAGGTTTGTATTCTTTTTTTTTTTTTTAATAGACTTAAGGAGTGTAAGTGCAGTTTTGTTACATTGATATATTGTGTAGTGATGAAGTCTGCACTTTGTAACTACCACTCAGTGTACAATATACATATTACATGATTACATATATTACATAACGTAATATACACATTACATAATTTCTCATCTCTTGCCACCCTTGCCACCTTTCCAAGTCTCCAGCGTTTATTAATTCACTTCCTATATCCATGTGCACATAGTATTTAAACTCCCACATGTAAGTGAGAACATACGGGATTTGACTTTCTGTTTCTGAGTTATTTCACTTAAGATAATGATCTCCAGTCCCATTCACACTGCTGCAAAAGACATGATTTCATTCTTTTTATGGCTGAGTGATATTGCATGATTTATGAATTAAATATTTACATGTAAGACCTGAAACTATAAAAACTATACAAGGAAACCCAGGGAAAACTCTTCTAGACATTGGCCTAGGCAAAGAATTTATGACAAACACCTCAAAAGCAAATGCAACTAACACAAAAATAGACCAATGGTGCTTAAACTAAAAAGCTTCTGCACAGCAAGAAATAACCACAGAGTAAACAGACAACCTATAGAATGGAAGAGAATATTTGTAAACTATGCATCTGACAAAGGACTGGTATCTGGAATCGACAAGGAACTCAATGAGAAAAAAACAACCCCACTAAAAAGTGTGCAAAGGACATGAACAGACATTTTTAAAAAAAAAAAAAAAAGAAAAGAAAAAAACATAAAAATGGCCAATAAACATATAAGGTTTATATTCTTTCATTTATTTTGCCAATGAGAAGAACAACGCCTAGAATGTTTGCTGACTATCAGGGTTCACGTGCCAATAAGCAGCAGAAGCAAAATGTGAACCTGCTGAAATCTAGGTCCAAAGCCAATACTTTTTCCTCCAAAACCCACGGCCACTTCAGCAACAGTATCACTGAATGACCTAAAAGTTCCAGTTTCTCCATTTACCCCAAATTAAATGTAGGTAATCTCCTTCCTTAGGATTACTGGTTTCTATCACCAATAACTTATTTCTCCCCATCCTGACTCTGCCACAAGGTCTGTGCTTTCATCAACTAATCTGCTTCCATGAACTTAATCTGCTTCCAGCTCTCTACAACCAGCCTGCCAATTCCTGCCACCCTGCATTTTTCTCTTCCTCTTCCTCTAATTGACATATACCCCCAACTCTTTCCTACGATTCACGTTTCTGACCACCTTCAGAAACAATATATACCTCATCTCATCCACTGATTAGCACTCAAAATTAGAAATGTTTCATTTGTTCTGTGCTCCTCTGGCATTACTCACAGACGTGAACAAAGAATTCTGTGTCCTTGCTTACAAGCAAATTTTCAAATGAGTCTATTTCTTTATTCTCAATCAACACCTAAAGCTCTTTAAGAGAAAATAAGCTTTCCAGACTCAAGTTTTTGTTTGTTTGTTTGCTTGCTTGTTTGTTTTAAGGCAGTGTCTCACTCTGTCACCCAGGCTGGAGTGCAGTGGCATGCTCTCAGCTCACTACAATGTTCCCCTCCTGGGTTCAAGCATTTCCGGTGCCTCGACCTCTCCAGTAGCTGGAATTACCCGTGCATGCCACCATGCTTGGCTAATTTTTTGTACTTTTAGTAGAGATGGGGTTTCACTATGTTGGCCAGGCTGATCTAGAACTCCTGACCTCAGGTGATCCTCCCACCTCTGCCCCCAAGTGTTGGAATTACAGGCGTGAACCACTGTACACAGCCCAGACTCAATTTTTAACCCTAAAAGTTAAATGAGTAAAAGAGTAGGGGTAGAAATGTAACATTAATAATGTTCGGATACGGCCTAGCTCCCATAGGTTTAAGGACAAAGAGTTACCTAAAATATGCACCAAGTATAAATAAGGTAAGTGGTTATTCAAACATTTAACATGAAATGACAGACACATAGGGTAGAAGGGGCCAAAACCAGTAGTACTTATCATAGGACATTGCAGATTTTACAGGAAATAGCCCTTTAGCCAGTTTAAAGGTTTGTTTTCTCAGAATAAATAAATTTTAAATAACGATTTGAATAAATTGGATTTTCACAAGAATGATCTACATTTCATTTACATTGCTATAAAATGCCTAAATCAACAGTATTTCAAATAAAATAGTATTTTAGACTTCACCTTAAATGTGTACTCTAGAAAATGTGTATTACAGTTGGGCAATGCACTTCTCTGCAGACCAGTTAATGGCCAAGACACAGTTCCAGTGCTAATAGTATCTAAGGGCAACACAACATAAACCCTGGCTGGTTTCTGAATCTACATTTCAAGGACAGACTGAAACCAGTGAAACTAAAAAGAAACTCATATAAACATCCCAGACCAGATATCATACAATAGGCAGTTATTATTATTATTTTTTTTTTGGAAGCCAGACATGAGAACGAATCACAGAACTGTTCTTCCATGATTTCCATATCACTTAAAACACACACAAATATTCTCAGATTGCATTTTGTGGGTTTGAACTCCCAAGTTCTTCCTTAAGTAAAAAGCAGCTGAATACCTATTCACATGGAATAAGCATTCAGTAGCCTAGTTGGAAAGGCTCCAGAACTGGCCACTCTGTTTGAAGTCTCACGGATGAAGAAGTATAGAATTTTTCACTTTAGACAAACACTATACAAGAAGCAGAAATATGAGACATGACAGATGTCATGTCCTGCACAGTATTTTGAGAAGAGCTGGCAATTTCCTTAGATATTATATTTAAACCATATAAGGAAACATAAAATTAGTTATACATGTCTTGGTAACATTTACTGAGATCTTGAAGTATGTTTGATAATGAGCTAAACTGTGTCCAGGTTATCTCCTTTTATCTTCACAATAATCCTTTGAGGTGAGTATATAATGCTAGACACCAGGAAACTGAAGTAGAGAGAAATTAGCAAATGCCCAATGTCACATAGCTAGACGGTGTCAGTGCCAGAAGTTTAATCCAGACAGCCTCATTCCTGAGTCTCAATTCTTAATCCCTGATTAGTTCTCTTGAGTGCCACCTACTTTCTTTAGGGTAAAATAATTTTTTTCTGGTAAAAGTTAAAATAGTGTAATGCCATACTTTATAATGGGCAATAGGAACTCAGAACTTCCATGCTTCATGAAAATTATCCAAATAAAGAATATCCACCAAAACTAAGGTAAATGCAGAAAAAAACTAATGTATGAAAATTAACTGCAATGAAAATGCCATTTCCAACATTTGTTAAGTAAGTTTTGCCATTGCCAACAACTATTTATTATCAGGCTTTGCTAGTGCATTACTCATTCATGGAAGGAATATAATAACTGATTTTTGAAGTTTTCTAAATGTTTAGGGTATGAAATGGCAGTATACTCATAAGTTACACGCTAGCAGTCTTAAAGAAGTAATTCTGTCCCTTAAAGTTACAAATTTACTCAGAGTAAACATAAGGTTGTTAAGTTGCATATTTTAAATTAATCCTTTGCCCAGGCTTATTTTCATGCTTCAAGTTCACAAATAATAAATCCAAGGGGAGAAAAAAAGCCATTGCCAAAGCACTGTTTAACATAAAGCGACCATAAAAATGTATCTTTTACAATGTCATTTACATGTTTATAAGAAACAAAGACCCATTAGAAACTATATATACCAGCAATCCAGAAAGTTTCTTCTAATTATTAGTCCATTTTCAGATCCACCATTCATAAAAAGGTTCTATCAGGAATTAGGACGTAAATTTTCAGTGAAGTCAATTAACAGCAAATATGCCAGCTGTTTTCCATTTTCACTATATTAACCTTCCTGGTAAGAGTAGAATTTACAGCACTTAGTAGGAACATTGCATCTAAAGGCATTTAGTCCTACTCTGAAATGTCAAGAGCTCTTAGAAACAAGAGGAACATTATTAATAAATGAATAAGTAGAGGAAAATACCCTGAAAGAAAATCTTTTCTTAAAACATATAAAATATTCTTATAAAACAAATGATTAAAGAGTAAAGAACAGCATGAGGACTGCTGACTGAAAGCATGAACAAACATTTCTTTTGTACATACCACTTGAAAAACGTCCTTACCATATACTCCATATTAGAGGCTGTTGGATACACCTGACTTCGTAATTTATTATGAAGGTCCAATATACTCTGCATGTCATTGTCTGTGATGGCCCTTTTCCCTCGTTGTTTGGCTGTCCACCACTCACCATCCTCATCCATGTACTTTTCCAAAAGTTTCTCCAATAAAGTGGCATTAGGAACCACCATGGCTGGAATTGCTCTAGCCATGAACAGCACTGTGGTTACTCTGAGCCACTCCCGCGCGGTACACTTCATAATGAATGACCTCAGGATTTCCCCAGGAAAATCTCCAAGACAGGCTCTTCCACTCCTTTTGGCTATAACGACATGTCATGTGATTAAGATGAAAATACCGGCAGATATGAATTTGCTAATAACACGAGCAAAACAATAGTTACAAAGGAAGTGTGTCAGTTTGATCTATCTATTTAACAACAGAAAATGGACACCCACATTTTGAAATAACTTATCTCCAACCCATTTTTTTTTCTTCCAGAGGAGTTTTCACAATGCAGTTTCCACAAAATAGAAAACTGTATTGTCCAAGATAATACCCCTGAGGCCAAACGTAAATGGCAAAAGTAGCCTAGAAGAGTCAAAGCTTGAAAATACTATGTGAATTGCAAGACTTTAAGTGGCTACACATTACACATATTCTGCAAAAGATATTATATACACCTAGAATGTTTGATTTCAATCTAGAGGTTCATGTTTCTCTATGAAGAGTTTTAAGGTGTTAATATTTTATTTGGTATTATTCCAGTGACACATCTCTGTTGCACAGACACTCAAAATGTCCACAGCATTCTAAAATTGAGAGTGAATGTTTCAAAGAAATACAAAAGGCTATTCATATATGCATCCAAGGGTACATCTAAGGGGCCCCGTGAACTACAGCAAATGAACGGTTTGGGTCCCTGGGGTAAGCCTCTTCTTAATCAGGCTCAGGTCAAGAACTCAGTATTTCCTGGAAAGTTTGTGACTAATCTGTGGCCTGCACCCGAAGAAGTCAGCAGCTCCCCAGCAACTTGAGAGCTTTTTCCTCTCGAGTGTGAAGGCACACACAGTTCTCTGAATTCAAATGGAAAGCGCGCGACAGAGAAAGGAGGTGAAACCAACAAAGTCACTTACAAGAACTGGAGCTCCCGCTAATCTCTATCGTCGCTGCTTTCCGAGTAGCCCACCCACCCCTCGAGCCTAACCACTCTGTACCAGTAGGCATTTTTTTTTTTTTTTTTTTTTTTTTTTTTTAAGTACAGTTTAAGAAGGAAAAGGGAGATAGGAAAGGGTGGCAGCTTTACGACCCAGCGATGCGTTTTAGAATCGCCCTTACCTCTCCAGTGTGAAGTTTCCTGGCAGAGCCGAGCCAAACCGGACGGCCGGCCTCTGCAGCCGCCCAGAGCCTTCACACGAGACCGCAGACCGAGAGCCCCGCTCGGGAAGGGCCCGAGCACCGCGCGTCAGGGGGGCGACGTGGGCTCTGACTGCAGGAATACGCGAGCCTCCGCCTCTCTGGCTCCCTCAACCTTGAAGAAGTGGCAGGCAAAGCGTCCAAAATTAGACCTGCAGTTGGGGTGAGAAGGGAGCTGCTTCGTTAGTTTGCCAGGGTGGGCGCCCCAGAGTCTCTGAGCATTATCTGCAGGAGCGACGGGCGGGGACACGAGCAAGGCTCGGCTGCGGAGGCTGGAAGCGACCTCTTGCTCTTGCTGGGTGCAGCCGGTGCGCGCAGAACCAGGCGCCGAGCGCTTTCGTCGCTCCCTCGCGCTCCCGAGCATTTATTGCGGCCCTAGCGCGGGCACGTGACTTCAGCGCCCCTCCTCGCCCACCCCCACCTCCAGCCTGCCTTGGCCAGAGGCCCGCCAGAGCCGCCAGAAGCAGCCCGCCCTGCTTCTCTGGGACGCTGCGAAGCCAGGGCGCTCGGCCTTTGTAGGCGTGCTTTGGGCTCCCAATACCCGAGCCCGGAAGGTCTGGTCCCCCCGTGGGAGATATGTGCAAGGAGGGCCCCAACCCCCGTCAACCCCGCCAGCTACCCTGCATGCAAAGATCCTCCTCCCACTCAGTTCCTTTCTGCTGATATGTTGAAATGCCTTTTAGGGTCCTTACAGAGGAAGGGGCTGCCCCAGAGAGCATGGAGTGGGTGGGGGATGGGGTTAACACCTTCAATCTTGGAGGCACAAAAGGGGGAAATAGGGGATGAAATGGAGAAAGAAAGTCTTTTCCTTTTATTTTTCCCAGGGGTCCGCATCCTTGATGAGATCCAGGTGGGGAAGATGTTCAATAGAATTTGGGGTCAATATGTGACTCAGAATGGCCTGACAGTTGAGACACCCTCTTTATTCATAAAATATGAGGCACTGTCTTCTCAAGGTGGCCATAGCACTTTTTTTTCTTATGATGTATATACATTTAAGGAGTTGATATAAAGGATGCCATTAGTTAATTTATCAGGGATTGTTGACAAGAATTGAAACGCCAGAATAGGTAGTGAAAAGAGAGGTCGTTCCTTTGTTCATGTTGTAATCTGGAGTAAGAAAATTGCTAATTTTAAATTCACAACAGTTTACCCTACCGAGTGTGGGGCTGTTTTTTGTTTTTATTTTTAATTATTTTAATCCATCTATGTTTGCTTCCCTAATGTGGTGAATCATAATCTCAATTTTCCTTCTTTCTAAATGCTAGAGTATCTAGCATATGATCAAATCAAGTACAACATTGTGGTCATAACTCAAATCATCCCAAGCTGTTGCCTCTCTCTTTCCACCATTCAACTACACCGTATCTATCAAAGCTAAAAACTCAAATGTAAGCCTCAACTGAAGGTGAGACCTTGCTTCCTGTCACAGACAAGGGAAGCATCACTTATTAGAAAGATGCAGAAGGTGAAAAGTTTTGATGCACATAAGACTTTTATAGAAGTGTAATTTTGCAATTTTATAACAGTTTTAAGTACAAAAAGTTCCTAACTTTGTATTTTTCTAGTAGCTATTCATAATTTCCATGCACAGGGTTGAGAAAACTGGCTTTCCCTCCTAGAAACTGATAGAAAACCTCCAAAGTTTAGACTAAAATAACTATCATTTGTTACAGCAGATGAAAACTATGTTTTTATACTACAATCTTCATGTGGCATTGAAAAGTATACTGAATGTTGAATAAAGAGCCATTGAAAGTAATAATATTACTTGAAACATTTGTAAAGAGAATTCAAATTAGGAAGAAGGGAATTAAAATGATAGGGAAGTGAAGTTAAATGAATTTGTAATCCTTGAATATTTGTTATAAACATTCTTACACGATGTATGATAAATCCAACACCCTAAAGGCTTACATTAAAGAAAATAAAAATTGTTTTAAGGCTTTAATTCCAAATCTTTCTCTAAACAAGGAGGAAAAATTATCCTTTGACTCAGCATTTCTTTTGGCTTCCAGTTTGGGTACTGCAGGTGATTTAAACATTCATCATGTTAACTTTAGCATTTCAATAATACATCTTGTCATTCCTGATTGACTATACATGTCGGAAATGCCATTTTGAACAGTAAAATCAAACACAATATTCTTGAATACTCAAAGATGATACTGTTCAGATTTTTTATTTGTTGTTGAGAAATCTGTGTGTAGACATAAGAAAATGTCTTCTTCACACAGAATTCATGTAAAAGTGGCACTTTGGTTTGTGGCTAAGGCTGTTACTTGTAAAGCCCTGGTTGTTTTTAGCATTACTACTTTCTTGTGGCAAACACTGGTGGTTGCCTAACCAACACCAGCCTTCCACCCCTTTCTTCCTTCCAAGCCCATAGCCTCCAATTTACTGGGGGTATCCACCCTCTCACATGCCATCAAACTGGCATCTTCAGGAGGCGAATGTTGATTAGTCAAAGCCAGGCATCACAATCTATCCCTGCCACCAGTGACTGATTTAGCATGGGCATGTCATGCAACCCTAGTTGTTGAAAGGAAGACTTGGGGGTAAGGAGGAGGGTTGGCAAAGGTTTTCTTCTGTGATAAAAAGAGATGCAAAAAGAGAAAATGTCTCTTTAGGTACCAGTGTGTAAGTCTGTGAAACTGAAAGATGCAGCTCTTACTTTGCAAAGAAGACAGACAAGCCTGAGGGCAGAAACCCATTACCATGGCCAAACAGAAAGACAACTGTGCCTGACTCCCCTGCCATTGACCAATCACCGCAACACCTGTCTTCCATTTTTCTTGCTAAAATAAATAATGAATGTTTAAATCACAGTGACTTGGGTATTCGGTTGTGTGCACCAAAAAGCATTCTAACAGATACATTTCTAAAAAGAGATACATTTTTCTGTCAATATCGTATTTTCTCCATGTGGCTATTATTTTCTGCTTATGTACCTAGTTATCTTTAAATCTATTCTTATGTGTTTTCCTATCCCTGAACTTGCAAAAGTGGGTATATAGAGACATTTTGTTCACTGTATAATTTCATGACTCCATGTCTGTTCTATCACCACTTTTTTTCGTTAAGTACATCCTCTATTGGGGAGGTGTAAGAATAGAATTCCTGTTGCGTTAGGAGATAGAATCAGTGTAGGACAATGTTTTAAAACATGGAATTTAAATTAAGCTGCCTAAATTAGATTCATGAAGTGCCATTAGTCATTGGACTTTGTACGGCCCTGGATCCTTTCTCTTTAAAGGGGAATAATAGTAGCTATCTCATCTGTTACTTTTGTATTAAGGTGAGTTAATGCACGGAAGCACTTAAAACATAACAGTAAGTAGAAAGTACTTGAATAGGGTAAATGTTATTTAAGTCCAGAAACTGGGCTTAGAAGACCCAAGTACGGAATCAAGGTTGTGGAGTGTCCCATCTCAGGAAGGAATGCTGAAAAATTGATTTGCATCCTTGTTGCCTCTGGCCAGACCTCCAGATGGCCCCATTATTCAAGATAACCATCGCAACCACAGATGCTGACCTGCATCCGGTACCCCTCACAAGGTTTGCCCAACCTAGCCTGCATAACTTCTTACACATGATGTCAATTCCCTTGATCTGCCTAATTTAAAAAATCCATACCAGCTTTTTCAGGGAGTCAACTGGAGGATTCTTTTGATTCTGCTGTCTCCCTTACACTCAAGCACTAGCCCCAAATAAAAGCCTTGTCTGGGAAATCTGTTTGGCCCGTATTAACTTTCATTACATTGGAAGCCAAAGAGTCTGTGGTCTATAATAATCCCATTGTCTGGCTTCTTTTTTGTCTGCTTTCTTTTATTTCAATATGTTTGTGAGATTTAGTCCTCTTGTTGTATGTAGCTGTATATACAATAACTACATGGCCAATTAAAAAAAAAAAAAAAAACTTTGGCAAGGTACAGTGGTTCATGACTGTAATCTCAGCACTTTGGGAGATTGAGGCAGGTGGATAATTTGAGGTCAGGAGTTCGTGACCCACCTGGCCAACGTAGTGAAGCTCCATCTCTACTAAAAATAAAAAATAAAAATTAAAAATTAAAAAAAGAGCCAGGCGTGGTGGCGGGCTCCTGTAATCCCAGCTACTTGGGAGGCTGAGGCAGGAGAATCACTTGAACCTGAGAGGTACAGGTTGCAGTGAGCTGAGATTGTGCCATTGCACTCCAACCTGGGTGACAGAGGAAGACTCCATCTCAAAAAAAAATAAAATAAAATAAAAAATAAATAAATAAAAACAACTTTAAAATTTCATTTTTGTGGGTTTTTTTTTTTTTTTTTTTTTTTTCCACTACCCTTGCTTCGGTCTATGCAGCTGGAAAGAAAGTCAGTAATTTCTATATGTACTTCTGTGCTTTTTCTTTGTTGAACATACTACAATTTATTTGTCTGTTCTGTTGTTGAATATTAGGATTGCTTTCAGTTTAGGACTATTAAAAATAGTACTGCTAAGAACAATCTCATACATGTCTTTTTGTGCACATATTTACACTTTTTGAAAAATTGGCTATGTAGTTTAGAGTAGAGCTACTGGAACCTAAGGTATGCTTCTGTACAACTCAAGTAGATAAACTAGGTTGTATACCTTCTTATTATTAATTTGTAAGATTTTTTTTTGTTTTTGGTATATGTCCTTTTTAGACATAAAGTATATCATACATTTATTATTCCTCTCCTTGCTTTGCCTTTTCAGTTTCTTAGTCCTATCTGCTGATGAACAGAATGTCCTAATTTTAATGAAGTCCAGTTTATCAGTCTTTTTCTTTATGGCTAGTGCTCTGTAGGACCTTTAGAGAAATATTTGTTTATCCTGGAATCATGAAGAAAAGTCTCCTGTGTTATCTTCTAGCATTATTATTTTACATTTTACAGTTAGATCTTTGATCTGTCTGAAATAGGTTTTTGTGTTATAATGTGAAGAAGGAATAATTTAACATTACAATGATTATGTGTAAAGCTTACATTTCTTGTCATCACTATTAAAAAACTTCATGAATTTGTTCTGGAGAACATTCAAGTTCCAGAAATAAGAGACAGAAAAAAATGCCATCATTCTTTAAATCTAGAATTATTATGATGTTTCAACTGGATTATTTAAAAATATAACTGCTGAAACATGGATGAAACTGGAGGCCATTATCCTAAGTGAAATAGCTCAGAAACGGAAAGTCAAATACTCCATGTCCTCACTTATAAGACGGAGACAAGCAGTGGGGACACATGGACATACGGAGTGGAATAATAGACACTGGAGACTCAGAAAGGTGGGAGGATGGGAGGAGGGTCAGGGATGGAAAATTACCTATTGGGTACAACGTTCACTATCTGGATGACTTCACCACTACACAATATATCCATGTGACAAAACTACACTCATGTCCCCTAAATCTATAAAATTTTTAAAAAGAAAAAGGTGTATTACTGCTGAGGCCTATATTAATTCCATAATCTGAAAACTCCTTATTTCTTGATTGTGGAAAGTAATAATTTTAAGCTTATTTTTACATTTGCACGCCCACTTTGTCGTCTGTTCGTTGAAGTTTGACTGATCTTCAATCACTGAACGTAATAATTCATTTTTAATTTTCTTCTGCAGTTTTACTGTCCTCTGTGCATCTGAAAGAAATGGCAATAATTTCTCTATGTGTTTCTGTGCTTTTCTTGATACTGTTTTCACAGCTTGAAATCTCTTCCATGTATTTTTTCTGAGTATGCACACCCTTACCATCCCCATTGCAAAGATGTTAATTGTTCTAGTCAGCCATTTTTTTTCTCGTACTTCTCATTTCTCTAAATCTAATCACTTTCTATTCTGTAAATTGTAGCTATTCACATACTTGTTGTTTTTCTCCCACAATGCTAAAATCTCCTTGCGGAAAGAGACTATGATGATATGATCTTTGTATTTCTTGCCATGTGTGTTTAATGAACAAATAAATTTGGAATTTTGGAATATTTATTATTTCTTAGAAAAGTACACACATGTCCCCGGATGTACCAGACATAGCATAATTGCTCCCTACAATATCTGCAGAGCCACTACCATGAACGGCTTTTCAGTAAGCAGTTAAGAAGTATTGCACCAGCCATTCACTGAGATTCAAATGTATATATGTAAGTATTTCTTTTAAAGAAGGAGAGAGGGTAATGCAATCCATTTCTAGACCATTCACCCTTTTCAATATACTCTTCTTAACATCCACAGGAACATGTTTTCTAGAGAGAGGACTCAAATATTCATTAAGAATTGTATTTCAGAATGATGCTGTTTAACTGATGTTCTACTATGTATGTTTTATCAATTCATGGTTTATATTTCCATAAATCTCTTTATCCCTTATATGAAAATCTGGCATATTCAGAGTGTTAGCATCTGAGTGTCGTAAGAATGTCATAAGTAAGAGCAGGAGCCATAGATGTAAAACTAAAAAAAGCACTTCACTAATATAAAACTGTTTGTCTAGATTGAAGCACTGTATTTTAATTTCTTTATATCACACAATATCCAGAATAGTGGATAATACTAAAAAGCTTTAAAATTAAAGAAGTATTTCTGAAGTACCTTCAGGGTGGCATGAGAAATCTAGCTGCAGCTTCATCTTTTGCTGATTTCTTATTTCTCTAGACCTGTAGAAGTGCTTCTCAATGTGCCTGGCTTCGAGGTTGTCTTTCAGGTTTACCAGGAGGGGCAGTTGAAAGGCAAGCATTGTAAAAGGAAAAGTGTTCACCCTTTTATCTACAGAATTAACGTCAGAGAGAGGCTTTTCATCCTAATATAAGGAGGATGAAAGCTTTCTCAATTGTTGTTAGCCCATGAGGAATTAGTTGGCAAAAACTTTGCAGTCCACTTTTAATGGTAATTTAAAGAGTCATATTTTACAGAGGTAAAACAATTAAAATCCCTGGGTTCAGCAAATACATACAAATAAATACATTAAAAATAGTATATGTGTGCCTATGTATGTAACGTTTCAATGTTAAATACATTATTTCACTAGATAGTGAAGGAGAGATTTAAAAAGTTAATTAGATAAGTTGCAGGGAAAACACGGGAAATACAGAAGAAAATATGCAACTTTTTATTTGTAATGTCACGTCTAACTAGTCTCCTGAGAATAAGCCCGAGAATTAACACAGATTTAGAAATACTTTCCTTTAAAAAAAAAAAAAAGTGGAATATGATAAAATAAAAAATAAAAGTTTTGTTAAATAATGACTTTATAAACAATAAACCGAGCATGAAGATAGAATATATGCTTAAATAACCAGCTTTCACATACAGATCTAAAACATCCATAACCTCTATTGTGTGTAATTGCATTGTTCACAGAAGGTGCCTTGTGCTTTTGCTTCCATCTTGCTTCATGCTGTGCGCTTAACTCGGGTACCCATGCTTGGCACCTCCCTGCCTCTAAATATTTTTGTCCTTGTGTCATTTGACCAAATGATTCCCCGAATTATAACTTCTCTCAATTGCTGCCTGTCTCTCTCTTCTCCTTCCTTTCAAGTTTCATCCCAAATCCTAAATCTTCCAATAACTTCTAATCATCCTCATATAGAAGTATTCCACCCACAACATAAAATCTACACATATCCTCAAATACTCAAAGAAAGCAAAGTTCAACAGGAAGAACACGTCTTTTAGACTTAAGAAAATCCTCTTCTCTAAGTGGAAGTTTTAATGACACCTGGGGTCCAGATATTAGGATCAGTAAAATATATACTATTTGATTTAAAATATTTTTTAGCTATCTAAAGTCATAATAAACAACGTTAAATGTAATATGTACTTGCTAGAATTTAGGTGCAAAAATGCAATTAGTCAAGGAAGTGGCTTTGTTTTTGTTTTTGTTTTTGTTTTTAAAGCACCATTTATTGATAACTAAGTATATTCCATATAGTGATAAATCAAATTATTTGCCTACAAATCTTCTTTCTCCTGCCGCTGACTTTGGGCTGGGTCATGTGACTTGCCTTGCTAAACAGAATGTGGGTGGGAGTGACAGAGTGCCTATATCAAGCTAAGATTTGGGGGCGTGGCGATTTCTGCCTTCCCTCTTTGAACTTCTACCCCCTGCCATCAGAACAGCATACCCAGGTATCTGTTGCTCTTTGGTTTGAGTATGTCTGAATTGACCTAAACCCTGGAGTCTAACCTAGTCCTGCTGAGGCCAGCCAAGACTGCAGCCAATCTGCCAGATACACAAATACAAAGTAAATGTTTCTATAAGCCCCCAATATTTTTTGTTAATGTATTACTGAGTTTCTTTCATTATTGATTCTTGTATTTTTACTCTCCTCTCACTGACTAGATCAGATAAACAGTAAGTAAATTGCAGTGATAAAGTGATAATTGTTATTTAAGATTTGCTTCTGTCTAAAAGGTGAATTACTCCTTTTTTATTGATACACACACAATAATTATATATATGGGATACATGAGATATTTTGTTTGATAAATTCATATAATGTGTAATACTCAGAGTATGTAGAGCTGTCAGTTGCACAAACAGACATGAATGCCCAACAGATGTTTCTGTAAGTCCTTACAGAAACATTAAGGTTTTTTTGTTTATTTTTTTGACATGGAGTCTCACTCTGTCATCCAGGCTGGAGTGCAGTGATGTGATCTCGGCTCACTGCAACCTCTGCCTCCCAGGTTCCAGTGATTCTGCTGCCTCAGCCTCCCAAGTAGCTGGGATTACAGGAGCTCGCCACTACACCTGGCTAGTTTTTTAATTTTTAGTAGAGGTGGGGTTTCACCATATTGGCCAGACTGGTCTTGAACTCCTGACCTCAGGTCATCCACCTGCCTTAGCCTCCCCAAGTGCTGGGATTACAGCTGTGAGCCATCGTGCCAGGCCGAAACAAAGACTTTCATATTTAATGTACCTATCTTATAAAAACTGTGTGAAATAAATATTATTGAGTTTCACAGAGATTGTGACCTGAACAGAATTTATTTTTGTTTGCTCATTTAATTTTTAAGTTCGAGGATATATGCGCAGGTTTATTATATAGGCAAACTTGTGTCATGAGAGTTTATTGTACAGATTATTTCGCTACCCAGGAATTAAGGCTAGTACCCATTAGTTATTTTTCCTGATCCTCTCCCTCCTGCCATCCTCCATGCTCCTACTGGATCCAGTGTCTGTTGTTTTCCTCTATGTGTCCATGTTTTCTCACCAATTAGCTCCCACTTATAAATGAGAGCATGCAGTACTTGGTTTTCTGTTCCTGTGTTAGTTTGCTAAGGATAATGGCCTCCAGCTCCAACCATGTTCCTGCAAAGGACATGACCTTGCTCTTTTTTATGGCTGCATAGTATTCCATAGTGTATATGTACCACATTTTCTTTATCCCATCTACCATTGATGGGCATTTAGGTTGATTCCATGTCTTTGCTATTGTGAATAGTCTGAACACAGTTTGATGATAAACCTTTTCCTCAAAGCCCCTGTGCTTGCCACACCCTTCCTCTTCTTGCTACCAAGCCTGTCTCACCTTCAGTCCTTTGTTTTTCAGGAACAAGTATATTTTGAAAATATAAAAATGATCTTGGAAGCAGGGAACAGTAAATAAGAAATAGCTAACTAAATCAAACTAGTAGAGAAGATACAGGCCGAGTAGTCTGTTTTGAAGTTTCTAAATCTACTAATGGCTAATACCCTCATTAGTGACTTAACTTTGGACAACTTTTATTGTCATAAAATCATAAAGCTAATGTCATATGTTAAGAAACAAGCCACATGATTTTTTTAAAAACGGCCTTGAAAGAGTGGTTCAAACTAAGTGGGATTCTTGAGTTTGGAAGGATCTGGTGGTACAAAAAGGCACATTCACTTGACTGAAGACGAACCACACAAAGCATATAGTCTCAAATCCAAGGTAAGACATATTTCTTGATAATAGAAAAGGAAAAATGAAGTACAAAGCCTTTCTGCCCTGAACAATATTATATAAAGGAATTCATGTTTAAAACATAGGGTCATGCTTGTGCCAGGAAGGAAGAAGTAGGTGTGTGTGTTTTGAGAAGTGAAGAGTGGCTTATAGCCAGATGGCAGACAGAATGGGTGAAGAAAGAATCAGAAGAATTCAAGACACATTTCTTGGTTTGCCAAAGCAGCAGTCTATCCAAGTTTATTCAAGATTTAATACTTTAAATTGAGGTGAAACGGTAACTTTAATTATACATTTGGAACATTTGAAAATTAAGATTGCCTGTAGTTATAAAAAGAACATCTGGAAAGGAGCATGTAAGAAAAACCATTACTTCTGCAAATCCCATAAGATAGATTCGATTTCTATTTTAAATTAATACCTTATCTGTTAGTAACAATTCAACTTACAGAGCATCTATTAATAAGATGAAGTGCTGGTCCCACATATTGAAAAAATTGCCTTTATCATACCAGTTTTCCTGTTCCACTTCTGGTTTCTCACCATTTGTTTAAAGTCTGCCCTTGGCTCACTTTGTTAAACCAAGGGATAGGAATAGAATTAAATAAGTGCAAACATGAAGGAAAAGAATATAAAGTCATATAATATACTCTTTCTTTTACTGTTACCCCTTTTACTATTCTATCCACAATTCCCCTCCCTTACTATCTTAAAAGACAAATTTTTGTTTGTGATGGGCCACTTTACTTTTAATACTAACAAGTTTGTATCTTAAAAATCTATTTAACTAAAAATCTTTTGCTGAAAAAAGGTTTTTAGCTATTTAATTTGGTAAAATATACCTTGCTACTGATCTTCAGTTTGTGGCATAACCCTGGCGTCACTGTACTACTGTGGCCGTCTAAGGGAGAATATAATATCCTTAGACAGAGGCAGCTCTGTCTTGGTATTTCATGAATACTCAGTAATTATGTCTTACTGATTCATAAGTCTACAAGACTTTGGTTGCTTTTCACTGGTAATCAGCACCATGAAAATACCTGCAGAGCGTTTCAACAAACCTCTAGAAATGTATTTTATTCATCAATTTAGTTTTCACTTACTCATCCATTTTACAAAAACATGGCAAAAGCCTTTGGATGATTATAAAAAGGAGCAACTTTGAATTATTAGTAGTACAATTATAGATAAAAGGTATATTAAAAGAAAATTTTCTTTACTCATGTTTGTGGAAAAGTAAGCAAGCACAAGTAAAAAAATTCACGACTACATTCATGTATAAAATTCACTAAACCAAATTATTGGCAAAATATTGTCAATTTTTAAAATTAAAACTGCCCTAATTTTAAGAGGTTTCTGCCAAGAAAGTGTCATAATTTGCTTTGACTCGCTCTGTTCTCAAATGTAAGGATCACGTCTTTCATAACTGTGAGAGAATAGTGAAAGCCAAAGGTTGGTCTAGTCTTAAAGTTTAACCACAGGAGATAATATCTGAAAAAATAAAATGTGCTCAAGATATCAATTTCATTATTATATGCATTTAATTATGACAAACCTGAAGGCTATCATGCCTGCTAAGGACAACTAACAACATTGGTTCCATATTCTGAGGAATTATTTCCACCTATTTTGCCAGCTTCACCAACACTATTTTCTTTCTATTTCATTGCTATTTCAAGATTTCCAGTACAAGAAATAACCTTTGTCTCTGGACTCAAGTCTGATGGAATCATAGTTTAACCAATATAACTTAATGAATTCAAAAGAATGGAGGACTCAAAACTCATGGATATTTTCTATGTTCTTTTCTATGTTTTTATAGCTAAATTGTTCCTTTTCTAAATAGAAAAATAAGTTTACAAATAAAATTCAGCCAATTAACTTTGTATTTATTGCATCTAAAACTTGAGTATTTAGAACTCTAATGAAAGAACCTTCCACTCGATTGGGCTTCCAATGGAATTGTTACACTACTTTGAATGAAATTTGTGGATTAGTTCCTGAAGCTGCCTGAGATGGGGTTCTCAGGAGTCTTGACAGAGTGATGATCTTTTGACCACTATCAAGACCAACTGCTTCCCCTGCCACAGGTGTTAATAGAATAAAGGGAAAGAAGGAAAAAATCACCAGGGAAATGCAGCTTTTGATGAGATGAATGATTCAACTGTCTGATTATAAAACTGGACCCAATGGCTTCCACCCCATTGCTCTATCTAGGTGGAAGATTTCCACATATATTTTCATTTTTTTATTGATTCTAGTTTATGGAAGTAAAATTTTTATAATGTATGATCTGATTTCAATTCTTTCCATATATCAAAGTCATATTCTTTACAACCTCTGAGGCCAAAACAGGACAAAGTCCTTCTAGAAAGACACCAAATCTCATCCTTTCTATGACTGACCTGGACAAACTTTGAAAAAATGAAAGGATTCTAGTTGCACATTCAGAAGATTTTTGAATTTTTGATTTTGGAAAAAGTAGAAAACAAAGTCATTAACAAAAGTAGGTCACTTGAATGAGGTCTTCTCCTTTGGTCAAGACACAGAATGATAAGCTATTAGGAAAAGACTGCCTATAACACAGATTGTACCACGGTTGACAAAGCTTGGTGGAATTTCTTTTATTAAGGGACACTTCCAGCAGATTTTCTAAGACTCTATTTCTCCAAGATCAGCTTTTTAAAGGAATCAAATCTATAACTGAGCACCATGATCAACCAGATCATTTTCATGCGTCTTTTTAGAGAAGTTTATTGCCCTTTGAAGTGTTCAACAAGTTAAGAATGCAGCAGTAAGTTGGCAGGAAGCCACTCTGTAGATAGCATCCCATGATGATTTCTGCACAATTAAAGATGGTAGGTAAAGGCGCTTACAGTGTGACCTGAAGAAAAAATAGCCAATACTGTCCCATGTGCTTGGCTGCATTTTATTAACAATGTTCTCTCTACCTACTTGGCATATAATAGATGTGGCATATTTTTTAAAGTAGTAGACTGACCCATTCTTAAATGGTGCTGTAATTGCCTTCATTGTGGAAAAACAGATTTGCAGATTTATTTCATACCACAAATAAAAATAATACCAATTCCATTGAAGACCCTCATGAAGGAGTGCTGAAAACTTGTAGGATTAATGTAGCAAGAATTATCTTTTTACTATCAGGAAACAAAAGAATTTCTTAAACAAGATGGAAAACCACAATACTCCAAATAAAATGATACATTTAGCAATGATAAAAACAAATAGATTTGGTATAATAAAAGAAATCAAAAACAAAATTGAAAGACAAACCACAGATTAAAATAATAAAAGATTAAAAGATAGCATATCAATGACAGCTTTGTATTCACAATCAGCAAGGTACCTCAAAAATCATTAAGCAAAACACAAATGACCCAACAGGTGAAACTGGTCAAAGAATAGAAGGAGAAAATTGAACGGCAACAAACTTATGAAATGTACTACTTCATTAGTAATGAGAGAAATTCAAATTAAAATAATGAATAGCAATATCAATTTCTGGCCAGGATGTATAGAAACACGGACTCCCATTCTGACATTACGAGAACTTGCCATATGCTGGGAATCTGCAAAGCACATCCCCTTTACTCATAAACAGTTGTATATGAGTAAATAAACTATAACACATGCAAGAGACAAATACACATCAGCATAAACTGGAGATTGCCTTTAGGAAGGATAATAGAGTGACAGAGGAATATAAACAGTGGAGACAGTGACAAAGAAACTTTGTCTGCATCTGATACCTTTTAAATTGAGAGACAGACACAGAGAGACAGAGAGATCTGAACCATGAGTATAACTGTTAGATTGTGCATCCTCTTCAGCCTTCTTGCCACTACCCTTTAGTAGTCTCCTCCAAAAACTCATGTCCTAGTATATCTATAAATACTCAAACCAAATTGGGGTAATGATTATTATTCCCTTTATCATACAATGAAACAAAGTGGGAGCCATTAATTGACTTGCTCAAAGCTAGCAATAGAGGCAGTCGGAATTAGAACCCAGACTTGATATGTCACAAGAACATTTTCTGTCAAGGCATCCTACCAGCTACATCTAATGATAAACCTAGGGGGGGACTAACAAGCAGCATCTGTGGTGCAGAGGGAAGGCAGTGGTGTGCATTCAGACAAGAAGTCCAGTCCAAGCCTTGCCATATATACTCTCATGGACTCAAAAAGTTACATGAGCTCTCTGAGTCTTAGTTTACCCATCTCTAAAAGAGATCCAGTAACACCTGCAGAGTGGTGTTGTAAGGGTCAAATGTGATGCTAAATATAATGTACTTTACCAATGCATGGCTACAGACAGATTACAGACTGGTTCTCCAGAGGGACATAACTAATAGGATGTTTGTATATATGAAAGGGTGTTTATTAGGGGCCCAGCACAGTGGCTCACGCCTGTAATCCCAGCACTTTGGAGGACTGAGATGGGGGGACAGGTTGAGGTCAGGAGTTTGAAACCAGCCTGCCCAACATGGTGAAACACCATCTCTACCAAAAATACAAAACTTAACCAGATGTGTTGGTGCATGTCTGTAATTCCAGCTAATCGGGAGGCTGAGGCACAAGAATTGCTTGAACCCAAGAGGCATAGGTTGCAGTGAGCGGAGATTGCACCACTTCACTCCAGCCTGAGTGACAGAGGGAAACTCTGTCTCAGAAAATAAAAAATAAAATGGCAGTTTATTAGAGAGAATTGACTCGTACGATCACAAGACGAAGTCCCATGATAGGCTGTCTGTAAGCTCAGCCCCAGTCCAAAAGCTTCAAACGCAGGCAAACCAACAGTGCAGCCTTTTTTCTATGACTGAAGCCCGGAAAGCCCCCAGCAAACTACTGGTGTAAGTCCAGTAGTCCAAAGGCTGAAGAATCTGGAGTCTGATGTCTAAGGGCAGGAGGAACAGAAGGAAACATCCAGCAGGAGACAGATGAAAGCCAGAAGACTCAGTAAGACTTAGCCCTCTTTCTTCCAACTACTTTGTAATAGCCACACTGGAAGCCAATTTGATGGTGCCCACCCACATTGAGGGTGAGTCTTCCTCTCCCAGTCCACTGACTAAAACACCCTTACAGACACACCCAGAAACAATACTTTATCAGCTATCCAGGCATCCTCCAATCCAATCAAGTTGACACCTGAAATTAACTGTCGAAAAGAAGAAGTAATCTCTTCTGATTAGGAATTAACAATCCTAAAATCGCCATTGCCTAGCACAGTGCCTTGCACCTAATAAGCATTCAATAAATATTTGTTGATGGTGATGTTGACCGTGTCCACACAGAACACTAGAAGTCAACCAGATCTGGCAGTGCTCTATCAAAGTCCCATACAAATACATTACCCTACAAAGGAGTAAAAGATCCCAGGCTAGTACAGAAAAGTAATATAATGCAGTAATCTGTCACTGCATGAAACTCTTCTATGATACTTGATCTTTCAGTCTTTGAATGAGTATGCCTCCTTATATGACAACAACATTTAATATTTTCTAAAGGGATGAAAGATATTGTTTATCCTTCAGCATCAAAGAAGCCATTCCTAAGGCAGACAGCTAGCAATAACCATGTTTAGAAGAGATTGTGAACTAAACATAAATCTCTAATTCTAAACTTGACAGTTAGCTGCCCAGATCCATTTCTCTTTACCCAGTAATCTCTAGGGCTACTTTAATATCACTGGATTTGAGGGAAAGTGTGAGGAATGGGAAAACAGCATACAAAGAGTCAGAGTTCTTAACTGACTGTTATCAAAATACGATATTTTGCAAAGTTTGTAAAAACATAAGACCAGATGAACATATTGTTAATTCCTTTCCTGGGGTCCTGGAAAGGGCTTGTGCAGGTGATGGGCCCTGAAGCTTCATCTTTATCAGCCTCAGGGTTAATCTGCCTCTGTCTCTCTTCCGAGCAGCACTCTCCATTGTGTGTCCCCCAAGTGCTGAGATACTCCAAGGGAGAGGCAAAGTAGCTGGTAATAAAGGGTTAGGGAGAGGAGGAGCATCCCTCCCGGTGCCACAGGTGAGTTCCTATTGGCCTAGTAATAATCTTGGTTGACAAGCCTGCCTGAAAACTGGCGAGAATTTCAAGTCTCCTCTCCAATGGAAACTGTAGAAGAGAACACTCCCTTCCTGCCAAAGCTCATGCTCTCCCACTGTTAAAGAAATTAAAATCCAAATGCCGTCTCATTGATGTTTAAAGTAAATTAGCCTCACAGAAATGGCTTCTATTGTTTTTTGAAGATAATTTCATGACTCTGTGACAATGCATTAGGTATTTCAGAAGATGCTTCAACACTCTGAGGCTAGAGTGGTCCTGCTGGCACTAGTAAAGCTGTGTGCTACTACCCTGGGCACTAAAGGGAAGGTATGGATGCAACACAGGTGAATTAGCTTTCCTGTTGAGTCTCCATGAACAGATCCTTCCATGTGCTACATGGAACCTGGCAGCTTAAAGAATCACTGCATGCCTAGAGCAAAATAACATATATGTTATTATAACCAGTGAGTATATTTGGCACAGAAAGAAATAGGGCTCAATGTGAAATCCAGCTCTCCTTTGCCTTTCCATCTGTGCCACAAAGAAGAGGGAACTGGAGGTTCACACAGGGACAGCTTCACAGAGAAAGCAACTTTAAAAAAAAAAAAAAAGCCCTTAAAACCAAACCACAACCATCCTCACACTAAACTGGCCCTGTGGAGCCCTAATTCCAGTAACACCCTTGGATTGCATCCACTCTTCCCAAGGCTGTCTCCCAAGACGGAACGAGCTAAGGAGTGCCTTTTTGCTCAGAAGGGAAGCTGAAGAACAGCATTCAGCAACGTGGTTCTTGCAGGCAGATGAGCCAAGCAAACAGCTCCGACGAGCAGACTAGTTCTTTCTAATTCACTAATTAACTGGCCTCAGATTGATGGGATACCATGCCACAGAGTCACCAAAATTTACCTTCTCCCAATATAGCCTCTGGAAAAAAAAAAAAAAAAAGTTCTATATTTAAATTTAACAGGTGCATTCTAAGTTACACCTGTATATTTATGATTCCATATTTCATATATTTTCCATAATTCTAATATTTAATGTAGTCAGGCAATTCACTATTTAAAGGACATAGAGAAATGCAACAACCTCAATAAGCATCATATCTACCATGGAAACGAGTCCAAACATGAGACAGACTAGGCTGAAATCATTTTCCTCATGGTTTAAATTGAAGAATAATCACTGACACATTTTTGGATGAGTTCATTTAAGATAACATGGTATATAATTGGCAATAAAACTGAAAAAAATCAGAAAAATGTATATGCTGCATTATCTCTTTCCTCCATTCAGGTGACAACTCCAAAATATTTGCATATTGGCCCTAAGTGGATTTACACGTGTTATATTTATTAAGATATTGTAAAAGCCAGAGGGAAATGTTCATAAACATCACTCAATAACACTTAATCTTTTTAATGGTTAAATGGTCAAAATGGCATCAGTGCAATGGGAAAAAAAAGCAATTAGTAACAATAACTAACTTGAGGCCATTAAGCTACCTTCTAACTAACATTCTCTTTCTTCTATGGTTTTATCCCAACTACATCAACAGTTCACTTAATTTCTTCAGGAAATCAAGGTAATTTAAAAAGCTATTTGGTCCTGAAATATTTATTTCCCTTACTTAATGCAATTTAGAAATCTTAATATTTCTTACCTTTATTTATATAAATATACAAAGTAAATAATTATACAAAGTAAAACTTTGTATTTATATAAATAAAAACTTTGAAATGCCAAAAAACACATTCACATAAAACTGTAGGTAGTTTTCAAACATTTTATATTTATACAATTTTTTAAAAGATAAACAGATCAAGTAAACAGAGACTAGATAGATTGCTCCCTCTTCTGGTAAATCTATGTATTTTAAAACAAAAAGCATTTAAAAATGAAGCATTTAGTTCACAGTAGATTTAATCATAAAAGGATATAAATGTCACTATAAACTATTTAAAATAGACTATAGTTATTAACAGAGCCCCCAAAGTGGGACCTTAGAGAATAGCTTTAAAATAGGATCTTTGAGGGCTAAAGTTAAGTTTCCTTGCCTTTGGTAAGTAGTGAAAATTTTTTACCCAAAGAACACAGGAAGCATTCCCTTGACTACTATTCTTGCATATAATTATGATTCAGATTAAAATTCAAGATATTTGGGAAGCAGTAGACGCGGGCTGTGGGGAGAGCGGGGGGGAAAGGGAGTAAACTACTGAAGTAAACATATGCTTTTCTACTCATTTATAAAGAAGTTGAAAGAAAGATATTACCACGACTCACTTTCCCCTGAAGTTTGGTTTATTTAACTTTGCCTCTTGCTCAGCAAGGCAGATTAGGAATGAAGATAACCTGACGTAACATGTTATAACCAAAGGAAAGAAACCAGGCACTTTGGAAGAAATGATGAAAATTGATTTTTTGTTATTTTTTCTCCTCTATCTTGTATTGACTGTTA
Source organism: Chlorocebus sabaeus (assembly GCF_047675955.1). Lineage (NCBI taxonomy): Eukaryota > Metazoa > Chordata > Mammalia > Primates > Cercopithecidae > Chlorocebus > Chlorocebus sabaeus. The sequence continues at coordinate 78,932,815 of NC_132911.1, read as the reverse complement.
GTTATTACTGAGGGCCATTCATTTATGAAGGAATGATGGTCTAAAGTAAATTTGTAAATCATTGATTTAGAATTTGTGTGTGTGTGTATGTGTGTGTTTTTTAGAGAATTAAGATTGTAAGTGGTGGTGCGTGTCTTTGCTAGTTCTTACAAAGTCTAATAAACATGTACCAGAAAAGAAAAATGATCACTTTGATGCTTTGTATAGTCAATCAGGGAAATGCTTTGACAGACTACTTTAGAGGAGGTTTTGCAGGAACTGTGAGGATTTAGTCCACAAAGAAACCTGAACTGCCAGATTAGAAGTGTGCAGTGTGTTGCGTAATAGGTAAGGAACTGGGAGAGTGATAATAGAAAGCCTGTGCGTTATAGCAGAAGACCAGAAGCTGGAGGAAAGATGGGCAAAGTGACTGCCCCAGAGTCAAATAAATAAAGAACTTCTAAGAACAATGATGTATCGTTTTGTAAAACCCCTTTATTTTCCCCCAGCCTTGATCTAAAATAGCAGGAGAGCTGGCGCCCCCTGGAGGACCAGTTTTGAAATTTGTTAGGGTTTGTGGCGTGTGTGTGGCGGGGGCGGGGGGAACCTATTACTTACCTTCATGGTTTGGTTGCGAGGTGGGGAAGATGCTCTTGGCCTAGTGTGGCTAGCGGCCAAGGATGCCAGACAACAGTGAACGTCCTTATTCCAACTGAGCTCCCTAGGTATTTTCCTAAACAAAACATGCTCTTCCTTTCAGATGTAAAAACATTTTCTTCAAACAGCTACATTTACTATATCTGCATGTTAATTCATCTTTTAAATCTGATTTAAGAACCTTACTATTTGTGACTTTGTTTCTATAAACCAAAACCAAACAAAAAAGAGATAAAGAAGCAAGAAGAAAGAAATGCAGATTCTCTCTGTGTGTGTATGTGTGTATATATGCCTAAAATATGTCTTTGGCCATTATTTTCAATTGTTAAATATAAAAATATGATGAAAATATTTAATTGAATGTTTGAGAGTAGACTTTAAAACTTAGCTCACAAATGGAGGTTCACAGTTCATTGTGAGCTAAGTTTTAAAATCGTTACTTTTTTTCTGTTACTTTTTAATCTTGACAAAGAAACCTGTCAAGCTTAAACATTCTACAAAGAAACAGTTTTAAAGTTGGCAAAAAAATATATTACACTTTTAAGATTTTTAATGAAAATTTTGAAAATTGTAAACACACTGAGTATTTTGAAAAATCTCATTAAAAGAAGAAAGTTCTAGTTGACACTGATAGAACAGCACAAATAAATTGTAGTGAGCCCCATATTGCTGGAGAAAATTTAATATTATAATTAACCAAGACATTATTAGGACATCTTAGGATGGAGGGAAATACAAATTATGTAATTTCTGTGCCTCTTTTATGATATTTTGTTCAATATTTGATTTTATAGATTTTTGATTTAATTAAAAAACAGAATGAATATATGAAATTGTCTGATAAAGGTTTTTATGTATAAAATATATCAATAGTTTCTTTTAAATGTGTAATGATATGCAGTAGATTTTCTTAAAGTGAATAAAATTGCCACTGGTTTATCAATAAAGTTGTTAGTTTAAAAATGTCAATCTGACTGAGAATTTTTATAGGATTTTTTTAGAAAATTAGATGGGATAAATTTATAAATGTTGGTTAGTAAATAATGTGTTCTCATGTGGAGGCTATTAAAAACTATGATCTTTGGACTTAAAATCCATATGAACTTAAACAGGAGGTTAGGATATTAATTAATTTGAAATAGAAATGGAACATACAAGCCAACTTTTACAGAAAGTGTTAATTGAGCTAAAAGATAACCTTGAAAGCAAAGTTGAATTATCAAACATTTGAATCTAGTGAAGGCTTTCATATACACATTCTCGGGAAAAAAAAAAATAGCATTTTTCTTTTTATAGTACCTGACAAGTTTTTCACAGATGTACTGCAGCTACGGCAAAACAGATGTAACCAACTAAATATGAATAACAGAGGTGACTGGAGACTCCTTCCATCATGTGAATGAAATATTAAATCCAGGGATCTCATAAAATTTTGTTAATGAGGCTAATAAAAGTTTTAAAATGTTTTGTATCATTATCATACTAAATACCTGACATGTATTATAGCACAATGGTAAGTAATATATTTTGTTACAATTATATATTTAAGACACATTTTTGTATTGTGCATTATTTTTTAATCTTTCCCTAATATGGTACCTAGAGGTTTAGAACATAGACTCTTGTATCATTTTATCTTTGTTCCACCCTAATGTCTGTTTCCTATCAAATACTGAATATACAGTGTTTAGGTTATTTTTAAGAACTAAAGACTCAATAATTGCCTTGACACATGGTGTGATTTTAGACAGAAAAATACTTGCTATCAAAAGCTTGTCTCATAACATAATGTCAAGAATTCGATGCTTAAATTTGAAAATAAAGTCCAGCATATTTGCAATAATATTATACTTCCTTTTTTCTCCCCTTCAGCAGCTATTAATTTTCTTGGAACAATAGTCTTACCCCAATTATTTTCATTTTTATCTTATTACATGCAAATTACTTTACTTTGTTAATACTTTTTCTGAAACTTTCACTTTTCTTCTGATTGATGTTACTCTCTTCATCCCAAATGTCTTATTATAAATATGTTCAACAATCATTGAAACACCTCATTTTTTCTCTTAGTGTAGTCAATTCAGAGTATTAATTGATAGAAATGCAATTCGTTTGTTTGTTTGTTTGTTTGAGACGGAGTCTCGCTCTGTCGCCCAGGCTGGAGTGCAGCGGTGCGATCTCGGCTCACTGCAAGCTCCGCCTCCCGGGTTCACGCCATTCTCCTGCCTCAGCTTCCCGCCTAGCTAGGACTACGGGCGCCCGCCACCAAGCCCGGCTAATTTTTTGTGTTTTTAGTTGAGATGGGGCTTCACCGTGGTCTCCATCTCCTGACATGATCCGCCCGCCTTGGTCTCCCAAAGTGCTGGGATTACATGCATGAGCCACCATGCCCAGGCTCAGAAATGCAGTTTTACTACAAATTACTTTCCTTTCCTTTTTCCTTGCTGTTATAATGAGGATGTCATATTGATTAGCTATTAAATATTCAAGTTAAAATTCAGTGATTTGGGATACGAATCAGCAGCTAAAAGAAACATGCTATCGATTCACACAAAAACATTGTTAAAAACGTAAACAGTGCTTTAAGTTTTAACCAAAACCTTCCCTCATTTTATGTAGTAGTTGTATCCCTGGAAAAATTCAGTGTATATTAAAATTGTATAAAAATATTCTGTTTTTATCAAAGAGAAAGATTCTAGGTCGCATAATTATGAGCATAGTTTTCACTTGTGTGAAAGCTTAACAAGACGTTTGAAACACATGCATGATCTGAAAAAATTATTCTCTATGAAGGATGGCGAACCTTTGTGACTTTATATCAAATTTCTTTTCCACTTTTGAAGCTGATTTTCATACCCTTGATATTGAAGTTTAATGCCTATATCTGATATAGACAATCATGACACAGCAATTTACATAAACTTTTGGTTACTACTTCAAATTTAAAAATTGACAACATTAACAAGACAATTGGTGTGAAATTTCCCAACTATTAGTTTAGTTTCAGACACAGGAATCTATGACACCTGATTAAATTATTTTACTTTTCAAATCTAGTTTGGGAACATGCGTCAGACAACTGGATGCAACTAGACGTGTCTAGAACATGTTAGAGAGAAATAAGCTGGGCCCCTGTTTACACATCTTTGAGATTTCAGGGATTAAAAATATGCTTATTTACTACTGTGCCTGATTTATAAAAAGGCACAATAAAGCAGTAAATTATTACTGAAGATAATTTGTTTCAGAAGGCATATTTAAACTCAGAATGTATATGCAGTTATTGCTGGAGTAGAGTAAAAATCATTTTTTTCTTATCCAAAGCCAGAATAATTTGAGCAAGAAAATAAATAGATGTGGATAGACTCAACTTATAAAATAAATATCCATGAGTCCATAGTGCTATGTGTTTGCATAAATAAGGGATACATTTAATATATTAGACAAATTCGATTATATTAGAAAAATTAGGTTATATTAGACAAATATCACAGGCAGAAAAATTAAACATAATTCATTTAGATACTCTGCCCTCAAGGAGATAGAGCACAACGTCCCACTTCTTAAGTGTGGGCTGCAGACAGTAACTATCTTCCAAAGATGACAGTATGGAAAGAAGTATAGGAAGAGTAGCTTTAACCTGGAGAAACCTGACAAATACTGCCTCAGCCATGTGATCTAAGTCAACATCAACAATGACAAATCACATTGAACCCATTTGCCCTTGATAAGATGTGATGAAAATGGCACCCTACCTCTGTGGTCTTCTTTTCAAAATCATATCATCCCAGGATAATCAATAGGAAAATATCAGACAAATCTTTAAAAAGGACATTCCACAAAACATCTGACCCAGTACTCCTAAAACCTGTCAAGGTCATGAAAAATAACAAAGTCTGAAAAACTGTTGCAGCCTACATAGGAGACTACAAAGACATGATGCTAAATGTAAAGTAATTATCTCAGAGGTGACCCTGGAACTGAAAAAGAACACTAGATAACTCAGGAAATCTGATTCAGTACAGACTTTAGTTAATCCTAATGTATCAATATTTTTCATTAATTATAACAAATATAATTTGTTAATAATACAGGAAACTATGTACGAGGTATATGGGAACTCTTTGTGCTGTCATAACATTTTCTTCTTGTAAATCTAACACTGTTCTGAGGTAAAATGTTTATTTTAAAATGTCTTAAATTAGAGCTTTTTTTTAAAAAAAAAAAAAAAAAATGACATAATCCAATGAAACGAACCAGAGCATCTTGGAGAACTGATATATCAAAGACCAGAAAATATTAAATGCATGATTAACTTGAAGCATTTGTTTTGACAGGAAGTTACAAAACAACCACCACCACACAAAATATGGACGGGAACATGTCAGAACACAGGAACCAACCTGAAAGAGCTTCTAATGGCCAAAGCTTGGATGATTTTAGCAACTAATGAATAACAATAGTATTGGATCCAAATAATTAAAAATTAAAATCAATATGCACAATTACACAATTGTTATAAGTAAATTATTGAGTAAGTAAATAAATGGGGTGGGGAGGGGAAAAATTTCAAATAATGTGTTTCAATAATTTTCATTTCTGAGCGATAAAGCTTAATTCCCCTCTTCCTGAGTGTGTGGAATTAACAACTTACTTCCAAATAATAGAATATGGAAAGGGAAAAATACTAATTTAACAGTGGAGAAACTTGGCAGACGTTACCTTAACACCTAAGTGATCGGTGTTAACACCACCAGCACTGAGTCATGTTGATATTAGGTACCCAAGTAACTAATATGTTGTAAAGAAAGGGGCACTTTACTCCTGTGGTGTTTTTCCCCTAAACTATAATATTATGTAATCGTAAGAAAACATCAGACAAACTCATATACAGAGACATCCTACAAAATACCTGACTAGTACTCTTCAAAACACTCCAAAATCACACAAAAAAGGAAAAGGCTGAAAGGTTACAATTCAAAGGAGAAAAAGGAGATAATATTGAGTAAATGCAATGTGGTATCCTGGATAAGATCCTGAAACAGAAAAGGGACATTACAGGAAAACTGATGAAATCCAAATGCAGTCTGTAGTTTAACCAATAGTATTATATCAATGATATTTTCATAATTTTGAGAAATGTACTGCAGATATGTAAAATGTCTACATTAGGGGAAAATCAGTGCTATATGAGCTATATGAGAAGTTATATGAGAATTCCACATACCATCTTTGAACCTGTCTGTAAATCTTAAACTGTTACATAATGGCCGTCTTTTCAAAATAATCACACATATCAATGAAACTACTGACATTTTGAATTCAGACATGAAGAAATCAATAAAAAGAGGAGCAGCGGCTTTGCTTTTTGCCTCAAAACTATCTATTCACAGAAAAGAAAATTTCCAAAATGACACTTGCTTTCTGAAATGCCAGCAAAATCTTAGAAAAGTAGATAAAGAAATATTTTTTTTTTTTTTTTTTTTTTTTTTTGAGACGGAGTCTCGCTCTGTCGCCCAGGCTGGAGTGCAGTGGCCGGATCTCAGCTCACTGCAAGCTCCGCCTCCCGGGTTCACGCCATTCTCCGGCCTCAGCCTCCCGAGTAGCTGGGACTACAGGCGCCCGCCACCTCGCCCAGCTAGTTTTTTGTATTTCTTAATAGAGACGGGGTTTCACCGTGTTAGCCAGGATAGTCTCGATCTCCTGACCTCGTGATCCGCCCGTCTCGGCCTCCCAAAGTGCTGGGATTACAGGCTTGAGCCACCGCGCCCGGCCGATAAAGAAATATTTGAAACAATTGTCCACACACATGTGGTTTTGTTATTAATGGATGAAATTAAGAGTTCAAATGTTTACTCAGAACAAGTCAAAAATGTAGCTACTATGGTAGACTCCAGATTTATTTAGTTGGTCAATTCTCATGAGATTTTTAAAAGTGTAACTTTATCTAAGAATTACTCATATAAAAGCTTCTGCAGAAATTTACTCCAGTTCTTCAGAAGGAAAAAAAAAAGTCAATGATTTTTAGAACTCTACCTCAAGAAAATTGTCACATAAGAATTATTTTAATTTTTAATTAAACTAATGAATCCTACACATAGATGTACTTACCCAGCAATGAACACTAACAAAGAATCTGGAAACTATCCTTTTCACTCATGACCAATAGAAATACAGATTGCAGTATCTTTTACCAGCTGCACAAACATCCACAGATTCAAGCCAAAATCATATACTGTCTAGCATAACTTTTCTCATCATTGCTTTTCATGTACATATATTTCCAAAGCCTATTTGTTGTTCTTTCCTAAATTACTCATCAAATTTAGGGAATTGTTTTGACAACATGTGCATTTAGGAAAAACTTTACAGTTTTGAAAAAAAGAACTAGACCTATAAATTTACTAGGTAGGCACTGGAGTAATGCTTTACCTTTTCAACAGAGGAAGTAAGAAATTTACAACAGAAAATGTGTTGCACATTTTTTTCAAAAAGACAGAGACCAGGTGCGATCTTGCTATCGCAGCACCATATATTAAAATTTGCCATTAACTTGCATATATATCTGGTGAATTCTCTCTCTTTCTCATTTTCTCTGTGAAGAAAGAAATTAGAACACTTGGAACCTGTTAGATTGAGAATTGCCTACCTTACATAGAGACAATAAGGTTGCCTTGGTTTGCTTCAATCCGTGGAAGAAAAGTCAATATCAGTCCACTCTCTTTGGTCAACACAAGGCACCTCTTGCTTTTAGATTGAGAGATGATAATGAGAGCAATTGTAATAGGGCCACGTGGTAAATTAACAGGCAGCCGTAGAACCACTATCTTTTCACTGCTGTGATCCCAATCAGAGTAAGTACACGTTTGATGTATTACAAAGGCATGCCCTTGGCAGAAAATATGGAAACAATGAGCTTCTTTGTGCTACAAATGTTACATTTTCTTACATAAAATCGTCACCATCTGCTTACCTCGCAGGCGTTAAATGATGGGATGGTGTGATTGAAAAGCTTGTATTCCTAAAGAGCTTTGAAGACTTGTGCTTCATTCTTCATGTTGATATCTCTAATCATTTAATTTTCCAAGCTATGTTTAAATAAGGTATTGTTTTCCCAAATTGTATAAAGAGATCTCTAGCTTCAGATTTTACAGAATTTTTAAGCAAATAAATTCTTGTTTAACAAATCCTAGGTTTGGGATAGAGTTAGAGTGGACTTCGCCATGTGAACTGATCTTCTATAATAGAACTTGCATGTTATATAAATAACCATGCATTGTCACTTTTTAATATATTTTGAAATATATCAAACTAAAACTACTTTTTTTTTTTTTTTTTTTTTTGCTAATTTTCAAACAGCCTCTAGAAATATATTCAAGAGACTACAGGAATAGCGATTTTGGCCCCAATTCATCTACTTCTTCAACAAATATTTACTGAGCATCTCCTCAGCTGATGAGTATTTGGCTTTCAGATTTGGTACTGCTATGTTGGCACCAATTCTCGCATATTCATATAAAATGTAATGAGTTGTTTTCTGCTTCCACAGTGATTAGGAAAATTTTCATGTTCTGTTTATTATTGCCTTACCTTAAGGAATGAGAAAGGGAGAGTGGGAGTCAAGTTGTTATGAATAATGCCCAGATAAACACTATTTATAATTGTCTCATTTAGGAAGAAGTCTAAACATGATTTAGTTCAGAATGTGCTGTTTTTAATATTTTTTTGTACATCTTAGAGACCTGGCAATGGAATTGCTTGGCTTTCTGGTCATAAATTCAGAAATTAAAGAAAAGGAAAAACAGTAGAATTTGTAAATAAATCAATTACAAAGTAGACAATTTTAGATGAATCATGAATGTCTAAAATTGGCTGAAAAGGTAGAGTATCTTAATAGCAAAGTGACCATAGGAGAAACTAAGGATGTTGCCAAATGCCTACCACTCCATGCCCACATAAAATATTGGATCAAGGTGACTTTAATGTAAAATTCTTTCAAAACTTCAAGGAATTCATGTTTATATCCTATTTTAAATGATCTGCAGAAAGTAGAAAAAATGTTTTTCTGAAAAAGTGTACAGAGCATATATAATGCAGAGAAATCTTCATAGAAATGCCTTAAAAACATATAAAGGAAGGAAAAGAAACATGAAAAAATTAAGAACAACAGGTCAATATCATTGAAAATTTGAAAATCAAAATCAAAAATGGTATTTGGAAAACTGAATTCAGCAATATATTAAAGTAATTGTTCAGAATGGCCAGGAAAGTTTTATTCTAAAAGCCTGGTATGATTGGACATTGAATAATCTATGGACATAATTTATTACAAAATAAGGCAGTTAAAAAATTGTATGATAATCTTGATATATTTCAAAAAGTTATTTCATAGATCTTCAGGTTAATTTTAGATTTATAAAGTTATTGATGGAATAAGAATTAAAGAGTGGTTTAGAAAATCCTCTCCATTTCAACCGAACAGTCGAGATTTTGTTTAACAGTTTAAATTAGTGTCATTTTGAGTAAAATGGTGAAATAATTGGGATATATATGGTCATTGCTGTCACAGCCCCCAAATCTCAGTGGTTTATTCGATAAAATTTGCTCACACTACTTTTCTACATGAGAGTTCTTGTTCTGGCAGTGCTGTTGGGCAGTTCTCCTCAAAGTGTTGATTCAAGATTCACTCTCTTTTTTATTTTGGCCTCAAAATTCACCAAAGAATCAGAAATTTTGGCCTCTAACTTCAGATGGGAACAGAGAAAGTAAGGAAGATTACTTGGGAAGTTTCTAGGGAAAAGGCTTGGGAGTCACGTACATCACTTCTGCCCACATCCCGTCCACTTCTATGGTCCCACGTTTGTGCAAAAGGGAATGGAAAATGTAGTCTAGCGGCGTACCGAGAAGGAAAACAAACTAGAGTTTGGGAGGTGCCTAGAAGTCTCTTCTCTAATGAGAAATAAACCAAGGCTGCCTCCTTTCACGACTGTGTATCATCATTCCAGAAATGACAGCTAATACAACATATGATGTAGTCACAGGTGGTAAAAATATTGGTAAAAGGTAGGAAAAATTGTAACTATTTACTGATGATTCCATATTACAAAGAGAAAATAATCAACTGAAATGCTGTTAGAAATTATGGGAGTTCAGTACGTTTTTACTATTCCAAAAATAATTGTAGAAAATCCAATCATTTTCTGATAAAACAATAATAATTTAATAGTATAATGGCAAACATTTAGGAACACACATGAAAAAAAATTCTTAGGCCCGACACAGTGGTTCACATCTGTAATCCCAGCACTTTGGGAGGCCACAGAAGGCAGATTGCTTGGGTCCAGGAGTTCAAGAATGGCCTGGACAACATGGTGAAACCCTGTCTCTTTAAAATAAAAAAATAAAATAAAATAAATATTTAAGGCTTACAACAGTAAGCCTTCAAAATTATACAAAAGCATGAGATAAACCTTGAATCAGTGAAGAGATATGTTTCTCTACATGAATATATTATATACTAAACAGAACTATATCCCTTAAATTAAACTATAAATTTAAATGCAACATTCAGAAAATTCTCATAATTTTAAATTTTGTGATGTGGTTTTAGAATTTTATGTGGAAGCATGAATATGTGAAAATATTGAAAAAAGTTGACAAATGAGTATAAGTTTGCTGTATCAGACATCAGAATATATTCTAAAGCTGTAATAGTCCAAGTGATGTATTATGGGCACCAGAGAACAGAACAAAAATGTTTTTAAAATATGAACACTAACATAACTGTTAAATGTGAGATTGATGCTGGCAGGGGAAATTAGAGAGAAAAAATTCAGTTTTTGAACAAATACTTTTTATTTGAAAAAAAATTAGTAAGGTCAAGTCACAATTTTAAATAACAAATCAAAATATATTTTCTATTAAAGAATTAAGATATCATAAAGGCAGTATAAGTAGAATTCAATATTGTATACTGGGAAAGTTATTTTTAAGGACAATGCCAAAGGTAGAATCCATCTACAGATTTCTTTCTTTCTTTTTTATTCTACAAATATTCACTCAGTGCCAAATATAAGCTGGACATTAATGACCACTAGTGAAATATTTTTTTGTGTTTTTACAATGTGAATCATTACACAAATATTTAATGAAACTGTGAATGCCAATATGAAGGATAATTACAGGAAAATAGAAGAATGTACAACATGAAGAAACAATCTACTTTGGAGTGTTAGGGAATAGCTCCTCGCAGCAGTGACATCAAAGATTAACTCGAAAGATAAATAGAATTTAGGCAGGCTATTGTGTGAACATAAATGCAAGATAGGCATGAGGGGAAGTGGGTAGAACTGTAGGTGAAAGATGAAGATTTAACTATGGTAATGATTGGTAGTGGCTGGAGAGATGGAGAGAGTAATAGATTCATTATCTATTTTAGAGGAAGAATCCACCTACTAATGGTCACAGTAATGAATTAGATAATGGAAAAGAGAGGAAAATGTAAAAGATGACTCCTACGCTTCAGATGACAACCATGTGTTGGCTTAAGGTCCCATTTCCTGACATAAAATATTCTGGAGGAGGAATTTATTTCTGTTAATGGGAGGTCAGGAGTTGAACTCTGAACATTTGAATTTAAGATCTCTATCTTAAATGAGGCATCTAATGAAATATACTAAGTAGGATGCTAGATGAAAAGATCTGCAGCTCAAGGTATTCTCACCTAGATTGGTTTCCAGTCATGGACATAGTCAAATAGAACTGAAGTTTCAGGAATAAATGGCATGATTTGAGAATAGAAATTTTACAGTGTATGAGAAGTATCAACAGTGTGTAAGGAAAATGAGAAGGAATAATGTCTATGACTGAATGCAGATAACTCTACTATTTAAATATTGTGATGTGATCACAAGGTTAAGACTTATGCTTCTGAGATTTCAGCATGAGAGCTTTATACATTCTAAGATAGAGAAATAAAAGGCTTAAAAAAGGAAAGAACAATATTCCATTTGGTTTTACTATTACTATTTCTCTTTCTTGTATTCCATTCTAAGTATAAAGAAACAGTATTTTTTAAAGAGATGGGGTCTCCCACTGTTGCCCAGACTGGAGTGAAGGGGTCTTAGCTCACTGCAACCTCTAACTCCTGGGCTCCAGTGATGCCCCTGCCTCAGCCTCCCAAGTAGCTAGGACTATAGGCATGCACCACCATGCATGGTTATTTTTTCATGGTGGAGTTAAGGGTCTTCCTATGTTGCCCAGGCTAGTCTGTAGTCTCAAACTCTTGGCCTTAAGTGATCTCCCATTTCAGCCTCCCAAAGTGCTGGTATTGCAGGTGTGAGTCATGGCACCCAGTTAAGAGATAGCAGTTTTGACAAATTGAATGAATACCCTATTTATTCTCTGTAAATTTTGTTGTACAATGGCTTTCTATTCATTGAATTAATGACATCCATGACTGCAGGGTTTGATGAATAAAGTCGAAAGCAATAGTTGAGCTAATGTTTCAAATTATATTGCTTTTAAGTTCACAGTCAGATAATCTTAAGTCATGATATATAAGGTAAGCTTTTTGAATTTAGACAACTTCATTCTCAATAAAAAGCCTTGTCAAAAAAGGAGCAATGAAAAGGAAGTATCACGTATTTGATTGTTAATTAGTACTGTATATAAATATATTTACCACAATGCAACATCTTTCTGGAAGAAAATAATGGCTGAAATAATAAATTTTATAACCATCTAGTAGACAGAATTTCAGTTTTACACATTCAAAGATAATTTATATCTACATCATCAAAGCAGCTTTATATACAAAGTATCCTTTTAAACTAACAGTCATATATTCAGTCATTCATTTGTTCAGCAAATATTTGCTAAGTATCTCCTATGTTGTAATAACCATATCAGGTATTTGAAGTCTTGAGCTATTGATGCAAGAGGAAGTAACATCCAAGCAGAGACCTACAATTTTAGCAAAATAGGAATGGATGATGAGGGAAATGTGAATGAGAAGAGTATATCAAGCAAAAGGAATGACTCTTAAGAAGGCTAAGTGGCTAAAGAGGACCACACAATAAAAAGATAAAAACACTAGTGGAAAAGGCATAGAATAAGGCCAGAAAGCCAAGGGCCTTCCCAATTACTTGAAGGAATATGAACTATGTTGTAAGAATAATTGGGAGCCATTGACTAGATTTTTTCGAAACTTCTTTGAGGTATATTCCACATGTCATAAAATTCACCCACTTCGAGTGTAAAATTTAATGATTTTTTTTTTTTTTTGTAATCTTACCAAATATAGTGATGCAACCATCACCACAACTTAGTTTTGGAATCTTTTATCCACCCCCACAGTAAGATCCCTCATGCATAATTACTCCTCATTACCATTACAAGCCCCACTAATCTACATTCTTTCTATATATTTGTCTTTTCAGGATGATTCATGGAAATTGATTTATATAATGTGGTTTCTTATATGTAGCTTCTTTCATTGAATATAATGTTTTGGAAGCTCATTCATGATGTAATATGTCAATAATTTAAAGGCAATAATGAAAGACAATCTAATACATATATTTGTCGAATCCCTACTATATGCTAGGTACTATTATAGTCACTTAGGAATGTATCAATCAATGAAATGGATAACATTAACTTCTCTTGAGAATATTACATGCTAGAAGAAGTGACAGAAAATAAATATTTAATGTAATGAATAATTGGATTAGGCAGTATTTGAGGCAAAGATGAAAGCTGTGGAGAAAAAAGCATAATTCTGGGAAAGGAAGACTAGCTGTACTGCTCAGGGTGCAAGTTGTAAAGTAAATTAGGGTGAATAAAGTAGACCTCATCAAGAAGATGAAATTTGAGCAAAGAATTTAAAGAGTGAAGGATTGAGCTAATGAACATTTGTGGAAAAGAACCAGGTACTGGAAACAATCAGAGAAAAGGTCCCAGAGTATGCTGAGAGGAACATCAGAAGGAAGAAGTAGGAGAAGGATAAGAGAAGTAAAGAGAGGCCTGATAAAGAGGACCCTGTGAATCTTTGTAAGACTTTGGTTTTGCCCCAGGTGAAATAGGAAAACGTTGCAGCATTTTGAAAGAACTAATGTCATGTGGCTTAGATGCTAAAAAGGTCCACTATGACTGCTGTATAAAAAAGACTGTAAGTGGAAAAGGATAGATGCTAGAGGATACAGTAGGAAGCAACTGCAGAAATCCAACCCAGAGATAAATGGTGGCTTGGACAAATTTAGCAACAGCAGAGGTGATGAGAAGCAGTCAGATTTGGGATATATTTTAGTGGTAGCATCAATAGATGTGTGAGAAAGAGGAGTTCAAAAGAACTCCAAGGTTTCTGTTCTGAATAATTTTAATGATGAAGTCAACTGAGACTGGGAAAGTGAAAGGTAGAGCAACCCAAGAAAAACATTAGGAGCTCGGTTATAGAAATGCTAAATTTCAGATGTCCCATCCAAATGAAGACAGTTGGATAAATAAATCCGTTCAGAAGAGAATTCTAGGATGGAGATACAAATTTTGAGTTTACTAGGTTAGAGATGATGTTTGATACCATTCGTATGTGGAGAGATCATCAAGACAGAGAATGCAGATGCAAAATAGAAGATTACCAAAAAATGAGCTCTATGGGCATATTACAGGAAGATAATTCCACAGTAGTAAATGTAATCTAGATGGCATGCTCAGTTAATACATTAAAGACTATAGATGGCTCTAGGGAGTTTTTACTCTTAAAGAAGTAAATAACCTAATTTTGAATCATTATAACCAAGATTGATCCCAAAAAGGAAGTCTTTAGCAGACTGAGGTGATATGAGTTCATTAGGTCTTGGCCAAGGCCCTTTGAAGGGGAGACAAAAATGATAATAAGAGATTGGCCTGATTTATTGGCTGAATCCAGTTGAATAAAGATTATTCCCAAATAATTCTCAAGATGTTGTTACAGATGTGAAAGAGCAACCTGTTTTGCATTACTGCAGTTATGAATTAACGAGTTCTTTAGTTCTTGTAAATATTTTATAATATGGCAATTACAAAAGGACATTCATACAGTGGCATAGGTGTGAAAACATCATTTATGCCAACGCTATTTTCTTTGGCAGAAATTTTATGAGTTCTCATTTTAACTTTAAAGAGTAGGAGTCTATATATGATTAATAATATCTTATAACATTTAATTTTCACCTTCATTTAATAACCATTGTCTTAAACAGGAGCTTTTAACTTTTCTTGGTAATGATTGAAGTCCAAGGGAATCAACTTTTTATTTTTTAGAATTTCACGGGAATTCTGATGATGTAATAACAGAGAGAGACAGAGAGAGACAGACAGAGAGAGAGAGAGAGAAGAGTGAGAAATTGGAATAGTTTTTTCATCTCCCTACTGCCGGCGAATCCTTTGGCCTTGGTAGGTCCCAACTTGCCTTCATAGAAATGTATTTATTGCAATCATGTGACTGACTGGTTCTGTAAGGAGGTCTTGGGGGCACAGGAAGCTAGTAAAGAAGAACAATATATTTTTAGGCTTATTAGATATCTCTTGTGATGCCTTCAGTAAGAGAAACAAGAAAATCCAACAGACAGAAAAAATTAGAACCAGACAGTTAAAAGGCCTGTTCTGACAAATAGATCTGGAGTTACGAGATTGACAAATAGATTTATTTTCTGAACAATTTGACTTTCTTTTTAAAATCAAAGGGCACATATTGTAACAATCTTTACTTAGATTTGCAAATTCTTGCCTAGAAGTTATCTTATTCATTCAGCAATGTATTACATATTCACATTGGTGTTTTTCAGAGTCCTTCCAGTTTCTCACATCTCTCCGCCAGCTGCTTTTCCCTCTCCCCAGTCACAGCTGGTCTATTCATCTGCTTATGTTGATCAAGTTATTGAAAGACATGACCTTAGTTTGCCTTGTGAGACTTATTAGCAGTGGAAATGTGCTTTTGCCTCTGATTTCAGTTTACTCTGTTAATGTGAAAAATGAAAGAACACGGCTTCACTATGCAATTAAAACTGATTTTATTAAAATAGGAAGATTTTCTTTTTATTTTTTTTCCTTCTTTTGAAAAAAGTCTTACCAACTCTATTATTCTCTTCCTTCATTCTTCAAGGGTAACCACAATTCTAACATATGGCCTTGAATCCATGAGTTTTGTCCTTTACACACTTACATATGCATCTAATATGACATTGTTTCATCTGTCAAATTTTTTGGAAGTGGCATTGTACTGCAGCCAGCTTTTGTTCACATATTGTGTTCCTGATATCTCTCCATGCCAATACCTCCATATGTATGTGTATATAGGTATTAGTAAATGCTGATAAAGAATTTTTCTAGCATTTGTACAAATTTACCCTCCTACCAGCAATTAAAGGGAGTTCTGAGAAATCCATATTATTGAGGCATTTGTTATTACTAGTCATTTTATTTAACTACTCTGGGGAAAGTGCAGTGGTATGCATTGTGATTATAACTTGAATTTCACTGATTTTTTGCACCTAAAAAATTGAGATAAAATTCACATAACATAAAATTAACCATTTAAAAATATGTCAGTCAGTAGTTCTTAGTATATTCATAAGGTTGTACAATTATCATCAGTATTTAATTCCAGGAAATTTTCATCACCCCAAAAAGAAACACAATACCATTAGCAGACACTCCCAATTCCCCCCTCTGGCATACTCTGACAACCACTAATATACTTTCTGTCTCTATGAATTTGCCTGTTTTAGACATTTTATGTGAATGTCATTGAACAATGTGTGACCTTTTGTGTCTGGCTCTTTCATTTAGCATAGTGCTTTTAAGGTTTTCTTTTATACCTGAATAATATTCCATTGTATAAATACATCACATCTTATTTATGTATTCATCAGTTGAAGAACATTTGGTTTATTTCCACTTTTTGGAATATCATGAATAATACCGCCATGAACATTTTTATACAGGTTTTTTGTGGATATGCTTTGAACCCAATAAAAAATGAAACATAAGAGAATATAAAAGAATTGAATATAAGGTAATTAAATATATTAATTATATCAAATATGAAATAAATATTTTGAAATATACATGTTTTCAATACCAAAGGGTTGAATTGCTGGGTCATATGCTAAATCTATGTTTAACTTTTGAGAAACTGCCAAACTTTTCCACAGCAGCAGTCCCATTTTACTTTATCACTAGCAATGTTGAGGGTATGAGTTTCTCCACATCTTCACCAACATTTGTTAATTTTCACTTTTTCTATTAAAGTCATTCTAGTGGGTGTGAAGCGGCATCTCAGTGTAAATTTTATTTGCATTTCCTTGATGACTAATGATGTTGAGCATCTCCTGATGTGGTGAATGACCATCTGTAGATCTTTCTTGGAGAGCTTTCTTTATTTTTAAAATGGGTTATCTGTTTTTTCTTCTTGAGTTGTAAATGTTCTTCATATATTCTGGATACTAGATCTTATAATATATAATTTGCAAATATAAATTTGTTCTACTCTGTGGGTAGTTTTTTTTATTTTCCTGACAGTATCTTTTTGAGGAACAAACATTTTTAATTTTAATAAAGTCATATTTATTTATTTTTCCATGGTCACTTGTGATTTTAAAGCCACAGCTAAGAAATTACTGACTAATTCAAGATCATGAATATTTACACATGTATTTGATTATTAAAGTAGTTGTACCAGTCAGGGTTCTCCAGAAAAATAAAACTAATAATTAGGGTAGGTACAGAAAGAAAGGAAGAAAACAAGGAAGGAAGGAAGGAAGGTAAATAAAGAAAGAAAATAAAGAAAGAAAAAGAAAGAAAGAAAGAAAGAAAGAAAGAAAGAAAGAAAGAAAGAAAGAAAGAAAGAAAGAAAGAAAGAAAGAAAGAAAGAAAGAAAGAAAGAAAGAAAGGAAGGAAGGAAGGAAGGAAGGAAGGAAGGAAGGAAGGAAGGAAGGAAGGAAGGGAGGGAGGGAGGGAGAGAGGAAGGAAGGAAGGAAAGAAGGAAGGAAGGAAGACATTTATTTTTCTTAAGGATTGGCTTAAGCAAACATGATGATGGCAAGTTTAGAATCTATAGAGCAGATAGGGTGAAAACTGAGGTAAGAGCTAATGCAAATAGAGTCCAAATCCATAAGACAGGCCAGCAGATTGGAAACTCAGGCACGATTTCTACATTACAGACTTGAGGTATCTCTACAAGCCTGCAAGAGCCACAGTGTTACTGGGCTTGGGTTACCCCCTACTGCAGATATGGCTGCATCAGCCAATGCCCATGGAGGAAGCATTTAGACCAGTGCTAGTGAGAGGGGAATTGTTCATCCAAGTGACTGGAACTGAGTTCTGGCAAGCCTCGCTGCTGTGGGCTAAAGTACTCTGGGGCCCTATATAAACTTGAAAAGCAGTCTAGGCCACAGGGACTGCAATCCTGTGCAAGTCCTGGTTCTGTGCTGGGTTTGAAGCCAGTGGCCTTGAGGGTAACATGGCCCAGTGAGAAACCAGCTGGAGTGGCCAAAGGAGTGCTTTCACTACCCATCAGACAGCCCAGCCCAAAGAAGTGCATCTCACAGCTCCAAGAGACTCCATCCTTCCAGTTGAGGAGAGAAGAAGAAAGAGTGAAGAGGACTATGTCTTTCAACATGAATACCAGCTCAGCCATAGTAGGATAGGAAACTAGGCAAGTCCTGAGGCACTTATTCCAGGTCAAAACTCCCAGACATTTCTCGACATATGCTGGGCCAGAAGGGGACCTGCTGGATTAAAGGGAAGGATTCAGTTTTGGCAGGAGTCAACACCTGCTGACTAAAGAGCCCTTGGACCCTGAATAAGCAGCAGAAGTAGCCAGGTAGTACAGGCCATGGGCCTTGGGTGAGACTCTGAGCCATGCTGTCTTCAGATGTGACCAAGAACATTCCCAGCTGTGGTGCTTATGACTCTTTCTACTTGAGAAAAGCAGAGGGAAGAGTAAAAGGGACTTTGTCTTGCAGTTTAAATACCAGCTTGGTCACAGTGGGGTAGAGCACCAAGTAGGCCCTTGGGGTGCCTAATTCCAGGCCTTGGTTCTTGGACATCATTTCTGTGTTTTCCCTGGGTCAGAAGGGAGCCCACTTCCCTGAAATGGGAGTCCCAGGTCTGGCAGCATCCACCACAAGCTGACTGAAAAACCATTGAGCCTTCAATGGACATAGGTAGTAGTACTCTCTTCAGGCCTGCTCTGGTGATGGCCATGGGGAGAGAATCCTTGGCTAGTGGAAGGGGGATGGAAGAGTGGGGAGGACTTTGTCTTGAGACTGTAGTCAGCACAATCACAACAGAATAGAGCACCACATATATTCTTAAAATATTTGGCTCCAGGTCCTGGCCCCCAGACAGCATCTCTAGACCTACCAGTGGCTAGGGGAAACTCACCACCCTGAAGCAAAATCAAAGCTTGGTTGGCTTTGTCACTTGCTAATTGCATAGCTCTAGGACCCTGAATAAACACAGGCAGTAGCTACATAGTGGTTACATGGGCCTTGGGCAAGTCCCTGTGCTTTCTTGCTCTCAAGTCTGACCCAGTACAATTCTAATGTTGGTGGCCACAGGGGTGCTCATGGCCCCCCATGTCCAGATCCAGGCAGCTCAGCAGAAAGAGAGAGACTTCTTTTGTTTGTGAAAAAGTAAGTGATGAGAATAAATGTCTCTGCCTGGTAATCCACGGAATTCTTGTGGATCTTATTCAAGACCACCAATATGGTATCTTTACAAGTCTGCAAGAGCCAACGTGTTACTGAGCTTGGGGTGTCCCCTAATGCAGATATGGCTGCAGTAATGAAAAACTTAGATCACAAGACCCAAGTCCCCTCAATACATGGAAAGTCTTCCTAAGAAGGGCAGGTAAAAATAAGCCCAGACTGTAAAAATTACAATAAATACCTAACTCTTCAATGCTCAGACACCAATGATTATCCACTAGCATCAGTACCATCCAGGAAAACAAGACCTCACCAGACAAACTACATGAGACACCAGGGACCAATCCATGAGAGACAGAGAAATGTGGCATTTCAGACACAGAATTCAGAATAGCTGTTTTGAGGAAACTCAATGAAATTCAAGATAAGACAGAGAAGGAATCCAGAATCCCATCAGATAAACTTAACAAAGAAATTAAATAATTAAAAGAATCAAGCAGAAATTCCAGAGTTGAAAAGCACAAATGACATAATGAATAATGCATCAGAGTCTCTCAATACCAGAATTGATAAAGCAGAAGAAAAAATTAGTGAGCTTGAAGAACGGCTATTTGAAAATACACAGATGAGATGAAAGCAAAAAGAATAAGAAAGAATGAAGTGTACCTATAAGATCTAGAAAATAGCCTCAAAAGGGCAAAACTAAGAGTTATTGCCCTTAAAGAGGAGGTAGAGAGAGAGAGAGGGGTAGAAAGCTTATTCAAAGGAATAATAACTGAGAACTTCCCAAAACCTAGAGAAAGATACCAATATTCAAGTACAAGAAGGTTATAGAACACCAACTAGATTTAGCCCAAATAAGACAACCTCAAGGCATTTAATAATCAAACTCACAAAAGTCAAAAATAAAGAAAGGATCCTAAAAGCAGCAAGAAAAAAAGAGAAAAAATAACATACAACAGAGCTCAAATATATCTGGCAGCAGACTTTCCAGAGGAAATCTTACAGACCAGGAGAGTGTGGCATCAAGTATTTAAAGTGCTGAAGGGGCCAGGTGTGATGGCTCATGCCTAATCCTAGCACCTTGGGAGGCTGAGGAGGATGGATCATTTGAGGTCAGGAGTTCAAAACCAGCCTGGCCAACATGGTGAAACTCATTTCTACTAAAAATAGAAAAAAAAAAAAAAAAAAAAAAAAAAAACCATGCCTGGTGGTGGGCACCTGTAATCCCAGCTGTTTGGGAAGCTGATGCAGAAGAATTGATTGAACCTGGGAAGTGGAGGTTGCAGTGAGCTGAGATCATACCACTGCACTCCAGCCTGGGTGACGGGGTGAGACTCCATCTCACAAAAATAAAATATAAATAAATAAAATGCTGTGGGAAAATTTGTTTTATCATAACCTGGTATATCTGGTGAAAATATCCTTCAAACAGGAAGGCAAAATAGACTTTCCTCAACCAACAAAAGCTGAAAGATTTCATCAACACCAGACCTGTCCTACAAGAAACTATAGGAGTTCTTCAATGTGAAAGAGAAAGACATTGATGAGCAATATGAAATCATCCAAAGGTACAAAACTCTCTGGTAATAGTAAGTACACAGAAAAGCACAGAATATTACAACAGTGTGGTTGTGGTGCATAAACTACTCATATCTTAAGTAGAAAGATTAAAGTTGGCCAATCAAAAATAATCCTACAACTTTTTAAGACATAGTACAATAAAATGTAAATAGAAACAACAAAAAGTTTAAACATGAGAGGACTAAGTTAAAATGTAGAGTTTTTGTTAATTTTCTCTACTTATTTGTTGGTTTGTTTTTGCAGTCAGTGCTACATTGTCATTAGTTTAAAATAATGGGTCATAAGATAGTATCTGCAAGCTTCAGGGTAACCTCAAATGAAAAGCACACAACAAATACACAAAAAATAAAAAGCAAGAAATTAAAACATACCAACAGAGAAAATCACCTTTGCTAAAAGGAAGACAGGAAGAAAGGAAAAAGGAAAGAGACCACCTCCAAACAACCAGGAATCAAATAACAACATGGCAGCAGTAAGTTCTTACTCATCAATAGTAACATTGAATGTAAATGGACTAAACTCTCCAATCAAAGCTCATGAACTAGCTGAATGAATAAAAATAATGACCCAATGATCTGTTGCCTTCAAGAAACATACTTGACCCATAAAGACACACACAGAATGAAAATAAAAGGATGAAAAAAGACATTTCATGCAAACGAAAACCAAAAAAGAACAGGAGTAGCTATACTTGTATCAAACAAAATAGATTTCAAGACAAAAACTATGAAAAGAGACAAATAAGATCATTATATAATGATAAAGTAGTCAATTCAGTAAGAGAATATAACAATTGCAAATACATATACACCCAACGCTGGAGCACCCAGATGTATAAATCAAATATCCTTAGAGTTAAATAGAGAAATAGACCCTAATACAATAATAGCTGGAGACTTCAACACCCCACTTCAGCATTGGACAGATCATCCAGACCAAAAACCAACAAAAAAATTGGACTTAACCTGCAGTATAGAACAAATGGACCTAATAGATAATTGCAGAACATTTAATCCAATGGCTACAGAATACATATTTTTCTCCTCAGCACATAAATCATTCTCAAGGATAGACCATATTCTAGGTCACAAAACAAGTCAACACAGTCAAAAATCTTGGAATAATATTAATTATTCTCTAATCACATGGAATAAAATTAGAAATTGATAACAAGAAGAATATTGGAAAGTGTAAAAAGACATGGAAATTTAAACAATATGCTACTGAATGACCCAGTGGGTCAATGAAGAAATTAAGAAAGAAATTTTAAAATTTCTTGAAACAAATGATAATGGAAATACAACATACCAAAACCTATGGGATGCAATGAAAGCAGTAATAAGAGGGAATGCCTACATCAACAAAAAGAAAAACTTTTAAAAAATGATCTGATGATGCTTAAAGAACTAGAAAAGCAAGAGCAAGGCAAACCCAAAATTTAGTAGAAGAAAATAAATAGTAAAGATCCAAGCAGAAATAAATTAAATTGAAATGAGAAAAATAATACAAGATATCAATGGACTGAAAACTTTGGTTTTTGATAAGATGAATAAAATTAACACACCTTTAGCCAGACTGAGAAGAAAAGAGAGAAGACCCAAATAAATAAAATCAGAGATAAAAAAGGAGACGTTACACCCAATACCATAGAAATTCAAAGGACCACAGGAGTCTACTGTAAGTTGCAAGTATATGCAAATAAATTGGAGAACCTGGAAGAAATATACAAATTGCTAGACACATATAAGCTACTGCCATTCAACCATGAGAAAATCTAAAAGCTGAACAGACCAACAACAATTAATAAGATCAATGCCATAAAAAGTCTCCCAGCAAAGAAAAGCCCAGGACCCAATGACATCAATGCTGAATTTTACCAAGCATTTAAAGAAAAAGTAATTTTAATCCCACTCCAACTATTCCCAAAAATAGAGGAGGGAATCCTTTTTCTTTTCCTTTTTTTTTTTTTTTTTTCTGAGACAAAGCCTCGCTCTTATGCCCCAGGCTGGAGTGTGATGGCACGATCTTGGATCACTGCAACCTCCACCTCCCAAGTCCAAGCGATGAAGTAGGGGATACTTTCAAACTAATTTCATGTGACCAACATTACCCTGATATCGAAATAGGACAAAGACACATCAAAAAGAGAAAACTACAGGTCAATATCCCTGATAAACATGGATGCAAAAATCCTCAATAAAATACTAGAAATTGATTACAACAGCACATTAAATGATCACTTATCATGACCAAATGGAATTTATCACAGGGATATTAAACATACATAAACATATAACAGATTGTTAAACATACATAAATCAATCAATGTGATATATCATATCAACAGAATGAAGGACAAAACCCATGTGATCATTTCAATTGATGCTGAAAAGGCATTTTATTAAATTCAACATTCCTTCATGATAAGAGCCTCCAAAAAACTGGGTATAGAATGAATATGCCTCAACATAACAAAAGCCATATATGGCAGACCCATGGCTAGTATCATACTGAATGGGGAAAACATGAAAGCCTTTCCTCTAAAATCTGGAACATGACAAGGATGACCACTGTCACCACTGTTATTAGACATAGTACTAGAAGTTCTAGCTACAGCAATCAGACAAGAGAAATAAATAAAGGGCATCCAAATTGGAAAGGAAGAACTCAAATTAACCGTGTTTGCAGATGACATAATCTTATATTTAGGAAAACCTAAAGACTTCACCAAAGAACTATTAGAATTGATATACAAACTCAGTAAATTTGCAGGATACAAAATCAACATACAAAAACAAGCAGCATTTCTATATGCCAACAACAAACAATCTGAACAAGAAGTCAAAAAGTAATTCTGTTTACAATAGTGACAAATAAAATTAAATACCTAGGAATTAACAAAAAAAAAAGGTGAAACATTTCTGTAATGAAAACTATAAATCACTGATGCAATCAATTGCAGAGAACACAAAAACGTGGAAGGATACTCCATGTTTATGAATTGGAGGAATCAATATTGTTAAAATGTCCATACTACTGAAAGTCATATAAAAAATCTTGCCATATAAAGAGATCAAATCAAAGTAGGTTAAAGACTTAAATCTAAGATCTCAAACTATGAAACAACTAAAAGAAAACATTGTAGAAATTCTCCAGATCATTGGACTGAGCAAAGATTTCTGAGGAATACCCCACAATTACAGTCAACAAAAGCAAAAATAGACAAATGGGTTCATATTAAGTTAAAAAGATTCTGCACAGCAAAGGAAATAATCAACAAAGTGAAGAGACAACCCACAGAATGAGAGAAAATATTTGCAAACTATCTACTTGACAAGGGATTAATAATGAGAATATATAAGCAGCTCAGACAACTCTATAGGAAAAAATCAAATAATCTGATTAAAATGAGCAAAAGATCTGAATAGACATTTCTCAGAAGAAAACATGCAAATGACAAACAGGCATATGAAAAGGTGCTCAACATCACTGATCATCAGAGAAATTCAAATCAAACAGACAATGAGATATCATCTCACCCCAGTTAAAATGGTTTTTTATCAAAAAGACAGGCAATAACAAATACTGGTGAGGATATGGGGAAAAGGAAACCTTCGTACAGTGTTGGTGGGAACGTAAATTAGTGCAACCACTATGGAGAACAGTTTGGAAGTTCCTCAAAAAACTAAAAATCAAGGTATTATAAAATTCAGCAATCCTACTGCTAGGTATACACCCCAAAGAAAGGAAACCAGTATACTGAAGATATATCTGCATTCCCATGTTTATTGTAGCTCTATTCATAGTAACCAAGATTTGGAAGCAACCTAAGTGTCCATCAACAGACAAATATGTAAAGAAAATGTAGTACATATACACAATGGAGTACTATTCAACCATAAAAAAGATTGAGGTCCTATCATTCGCAACAGCATCAAGGGAACTGGAGGTCCCAATGCTAAATGAAATATACCAGGCAAAGAGAGACAAACTTTGCATGTTCTCACTTATTAGCGGGAGCTAAAAATTAAAGCAATTGAACTCATGAAGATATAGAGTAGGAGGATAGCTACCAGAGGCTGGGAAGCATACTAGAGGGGTGGGCATGGAGGGATGGGAGCAAGTGGGGATGGCTAATGGGTACAAAAAATAGAAAGAATGGATGAGATATTCTATTTGATAAAACAACAGGGTGACTATAGTCAATAAGTTAATTGTACATTTTAAGATAACTAAAAGAGTTTAAATTGGATTATTTGTAACCCAAATAGTAACGTCTTGAAACTAACACAGGAAGAGAAAACCAAACAACACGTGTTCTCACTTATAAGTGAACAGTGAGAACACATGGACACTGGGAGGGGACTAACACACGTGGGGGCCTGTGGCAGTGGTGGCGGGAGAGAGGCAGCGCGTCAGGATAAATAACTAATGCATGCAGGACTTAATACCTAGGTGATGGGTTGATAGGTGCAGCAATCCACCACAGCACACATTTACCCATGTGACAAACCTGAACATCCTGCACATGTATCCCAGAACTTTAAATTAAATTTAAAAAAGAACAACTGCTTGGGGTTATGGATATCCCATTTATCCTGGTGTGAATATTATGCATTCTATGCCTGTATCTAAATATCTCATGCACTTCATAAATATATACACCTACTATATGCCCCAAAAGACTAAAAACTAAAAAAAAAAATTTAAAAAGAAAAGCCCTATCAGATTTTGCTGTGAAGATTATTAGGCTTCCTAAATAATTTAGAAAACATTAATACTTTAAAAAATCTTCATAAAGTTGTTTTATATAGGTATTACAGCTTAAAATCAACTGGTGAGTTTTCTTTTAGGAAAGCTTTTAATTCTGGGTTCCAATGCGTAGTATATATTGAACTATTTAACTTTCCCTTTTTATTTTGTTAATATGAGTAAGCCATGATTCTTTTCTAGAAATTTGTCTGTTTCATTTAATTCTCAGGTTTATTGAAAAAGTTTTCTCAAATAGCTCCTCAGAATATGTTTAATATCTGGAGGAATTGTTTTAATCCTAACTTTGATCATTTTTTGCCTTTTTTCTTTTTTCTATTTTTTCCAGGAGACTATCAAATAATTACTTTATTTGCAAAACATCTATCGGTTACACTAGTTACATATGCTTAAAATCAGCTTCCAATATATATTGTTGCTTCTATCGTAGCCAGGTCTCATGGGTCTGTGAATCATGGGGTGGAAATGGGAATGACTCTTCGCTATTGCTTCAGCGGGCAACATGCTTTGCTTAGCTCAGGTCATCCAGAAAGACAATATGCTGTGCTACAAAGTAAGTCTAAATAAATTAAAAGCATCTGGAGTATGTCCTCTGAACACATTTATAATTAAATATAAATAAATAATATAAAAACAATACTAATTTGGTTATGAAACAATGCACTTCTAAATAATCATAGTTGAAAGGATAAATTACCAGGCAAGCCTGAATAATAATAAAAATACTACACGTCAGAATCATCAACGATAAAAAAAACCCAAAAGCTTACCTGGAAATAAATAATAGGAAATCTCAGTTTGCAAGATTAATATAAGGAAGTCAATTGTTTTTCTATACATTATCAATTAATACTTGAAATTGGAAATATAAAAATACCATTCACAATAGCACTGAAAAAATACTTAAGAGTGTGTGTGTGTGTATATATATATATATAGCAAAGTATATATGGGATATATATGTGGAAAACTATAAAACTCTGATGAAAGAAATCAAAGACCTAAATAAATAGAAATGTGTTCCATGTTCATGCCTTGGAAGACTCAATATTGCTAAGTTATAAATACTTTCCAACTTGATCTATAAATTCAACACAATCCCAATCAAAATCACAAAAAGCTATTTTGCAGATATCAACAATTTGATTTTTAGTATATATGAAAAGGCAAAAAATCTAGAATAGCCAACAAAATAGTGAAGAAAAACACAGAGCACTGATACTATTCAACTTTAATAGTTCCTATAAAACTACAGTAGTCTGGGCATGGTGGCTCAGGCCTGTAATTCCAGCACTTTGGAAGGCCAAGGTGAGCAAGTCACTTAAGGTCAGGAGTTCGAGACCAGTCTGACCAACATGCTGAAACCCCGTCTCTACTAAAAATACAAAAGAAATAGCTGAGTGTCATAACGGGCACCTGTAATCCCAGCTGCTTGGGAGGCTGAGGCATAAGAATCACTTGAACCCAGAAGTCAGAGGTTGCAGTGAGCTGAGATTGTACCACTGTACTCCAGCCTGGGCGACAGAGCCAGACTCTGTCTCAAAAAAAAAAAAAAAAAAAAAAACTACAGTAAAAAAAAAGTATAGTATTGGTGAAAAAAAAAAAAGGGCACATAGATCAACAGAACAGAATACACAGTCTAGAATTGGCACATAAAAAGTCAATGGACCTTTGACAAAAAAGCAAAAGCAATTCATGGAGAAAGGATATCTTTCTAAATGTGATGTGGAACAGTCAGATGTTTATATGCAGAAAGAAAAAAAAAGGGACTCCAGCCACAGACCTTGCCTTTCATAAAATTAATTCAAAATGGATCAATATTAAAATGTAAAATGCAAAACTTTAAAATTTCCAGAAGAAAACACAGAAAGACGTGTGTGACCTTGGGTTTGAGAAGAGATTTTAGATACAATACCAAAATCGTGATTCATGAAAAATACGAAGTTAAATGATTTTAAAATTAAAATTTTCTGTTTTGCAAAAGAAACAGTAATGCAAATGAAAAGACAAACCATAGGCTGAAAGAATTTTAAAGATCTTTCCTTATTTTCAAAACACATAATTGATAAAGGACCTGATCTAAGTAACACCAAGAACACTTTAAGCAATAACAAAACAAAAGTCTAAACGAGCAAAACATTTGAATAGACACCTCACCAAACAGTATATACAGATGGTAAATAAGCATATGGAAAGATGCTCAACTTCATTTGCCCCTAGAAAATTGCAAATTGGAACTACCAGATACCACTAGACACCTGTTAGAATGGTTAAAATCCAAAACACTGACAATACCAAAATCTGTCAAGGATATGGAGCAACCAGAACCCTCATTCATTACTGGTAGGAAAATAAAATGGTACAACTGCTTTGGAAGACAGTTAATCAGTTTCTTACAACTGTGAGCCAGAAATTGTGTTCCTACATGTTCACCCAGTTGATCTGAAAACTTTCGCCCACCAAAAAACCTGAATGTGAATATTTATAGCAGCATTATTCATAATCACCAAACACTGGAAGCAACTAAGATCTCCTTCACTAGATAAATGGATAAACATAATGTAGCAGTCTATATAATGGAACAGTATTCAGTGATATAAAAAAATGAATTTTCAAGTATGAAAAGGCATTTGAGGAACTTTAAATGCATATTGCTAAGTTAGAAAAAAAAGCAATCTGAAAGGCTACACACTGTATGAGTCCACTTACATAATACAAAGAGTGTACTTTAATGTATTCAAATTTAAGAAAATAATTTATGAGATCGGTGGATCCCAGAAAGGAATGCAGATTATGACAAGAGACTTTAACTGTATTACAGATGTATGAAGCAATCTCACTGAAGGGATGAGGGGAAAAAATGACAATCCAAGTTTCTTTGAAAATGAGTGGCATCTGTAAGACTAAAGGCAGAAAGAACTGCACATAAGCGCTCTGTGTGGAGCACATAAATACTCTAGTTCCTAAAGCTGCTGTCCATGGAGATATAGGTCAACAACTCTGATACTGCTATGCGTGTACACTGAAAATGCACGATCAAGTCAATAGGTGGCAGGTTGTGGGAGCCAGATTTCTCACTGTTGAAGTGGGAAGTTACAGATAAGAAAGGGGAGAAGGCTAGATGATCTATGTGGTAATGGATTAGAGTTGGAGATCTCAGTATGAACTATGTTATATTAATATAGACATAGTTGCATATGAGTGTTTGTAGATATGCATATATAAACAAGTTAATATTTAAACCCAGATATTTTCTTTTTTCTGTTAGTTGTAAAGCCCTGGAATCAGTAGCAATGAACACACTCGGTACCCGTAATACCTATATCTTAGTTTTTATTACTATTCTTCAGTTAAAAAAAAAAAAAAAAAGGACATCTTAGAGAAATGGATGATTGTACAACTGGAGTGAAAAATACATAAGCTGAACTGGAGCATCTTGTAAAGCCACAAAGAAAGAAATGTTTTAAAAAATTCCACGTTGATGGAAATAAAATGAAGGGTACAGGAGCCAAGTGAAAAACTCCAAAGGCAAGACTAGAACAATTTGAACAGAATAAATAAAATAATATTGAATTATAACCCAAAGCATAAAGTAAACATCCCTGAGTTCATTCTTATATAAATAAGTGATTTAATAAATTAATAAAAGTGGGAGAAGTGACAAATACCCTATATAGAAGAAATCCAAATATACTTACCACTTTTATTCAGCATAGTCATAATTATAGCAATAAAAAAGAAAAACAAATAATAACCATAAACATCAGAAAAAAGAGGAGTAAAACTATGCAAAGTGAAATAATTATTTACATACAAAGTTATTTACATACAAAAATCCTGTAAGATCTACCTAACTAGAATGAATAAGTAAATTCAGAAAAATTGTAGGATACAAGATTAACGTACGGAAGTCAAATTTTGTCATGATAACAGCACAAAATGAGGGAGATAAATTTCAGAAAATAATTCAATTTAAAATAGCATGATAAGGCACAAAATTCCTAGGAAAAAATATTTTAACAAAATAGATTGAAGATTTATATGCTCAAAATTATAAAACATTACTGACAGGAATTAAAGAAGACAAATGAGGACATATTAAAAGGTTGAAAATACTAGTATTATTAAAATGTCAATCCACATGCACAGTGTATATATAGATTTGGACATATCCCAGTAATGTACCTAGAGGCTGTTTTGTAAAAATAGAGAAACTTATTTTGAAATTCATATAAAACTGCAAAAGATCTAGAATATCCAAAGCAACCTTATAATAGAAGGACAAATTTGTAAGACATATTACTTGACTTCAACACATATGAAACTACAAACACAAAGACAGTTATTCGATAAAATAGAAAAGAGGACTCAGAAATTGACTCACACTTACAAAGTCATTTGATTATAGACAATGATGCCAAAACATTCAATGGGGAAAGAAAGCCTGTTAACAAATGGTACTGTACCAACTGGACATACATTTAAAAAAAAAAAAAAGACATCAACCTCTACCTTGTTTTATACACAAAATTTAATTCAAATTAGCTCATCGACCTAAATGTAAAGACTAAAATCTTAAAGTTTTAGAAGTCGTCATCAAACAATATCTTCATGACTTGGGAGTGAGTGGACAAGTGTCCTAGACTGGTCCTAGATAGCAATGAAAATAAGGAAAGATATTTAAAATTGATTTTATCAAGTTTTTAAAATTTCGTTCATCAGAAACTATTCTTTAGCGGGACATGGTGGTGTGTGCCTGTAGTCCCAGCTACTTGACAGACTGAAGCAGGAGAATTGCCTGAGCAGGGAGGTCGAGACTACAGTGAGCTATGATTGTGCCACTGCACTCCAGCCTGGGCAACAAGAGCAAGATCCATCTGAAACAAACAAACAAGAAAGAAAGAAAGAAAGAAAGAAAGAAAGAAAGAAAGAAAGAAAGAGAGAGAGAGAGAGAGAGAGAAGGAAGGAAGGAAGGAAGGAAGGAAGGAAGGAAGGAAGGAAGGAAGGAAGGAAGGAAGGAAGGAGGGAGGGAGGGAGGGAGGGAGGGAGGGAGGGAAAGAAAAGAAAGAAAGAAAGAAAGAAAGAAAGAAAGAAAGAAAGAAAGAAAGAAAGAAAGAAAGAAAGAAAGAAAGAAAGAAAGAAAGAAAGAAAGAAAGAAAGAAAGAGGCAGGAGAGAGGGAGGAAGAGGGAGGGAGGGAAGGAAGGAAGGGAAAGAAAGAAGGAGGGAAGGAAGGAAGGGAAACAGAAAAAAAAATTTTAAAGCAACTATTGTTAAAAAAATTAACAGGTAAGCCATGTTTAGGGAGAAAATATCTATAAAACAGATACATGACAAAGAACAGTATATTTTTAAAAATAGTATATTTTATAAGCATATTTTATATAGTCTACATTTATATAAAGTGTCATATAAAATAAAATGCACTTTTAAAATATTCACTACTTAACTACAGACAAACATCCCAATTAAAAATGTGTAAAGGATTAGACCACACTTCACAAAAGGAGATATATGAATAGCCAACCAATACATAAGTGATCAATATTATTAGTCATCCAGGAAATGACAAAATTAAACAAATATTAAACTCTAGCTAATGATAAGAATGCAGAAGCGTTTAGGGAAGAGTGTACTTATGTCTACATTAATAAAATGATAAAAATGAGATAGATTCATGATAGAAAGAATGATGGATTTGTGACGCAGCAGCTATAGTAAAATATTACTGGTTAAAACCAAGTTACAAGTAAATATCCACTATAAAATTCTTACAATCAATATTTGAGTTTTTCATAAGATGTTGGAAGAAGTCGACGTTGAATATTAGCAAAATATATCTTCAATTAGGAATAAATTATTCTCAGAATGTATCAAAATTTTGAGAAATATGCAGCAAAAAACTAAAAGAATTGTGGTTCGTCTTCTAGCAGAGACTCCAAGTTACTGCTGCATACACCTCTCAAACCGTGTGAAGATGGTCACTAGAGAATACTAGCACACGTAAAGAAACACATTTAGTGTTTTCTCAAAATCTTGATCCTCTCCATTGTTGAAATTTCAGTCCTTATGTATATCTTCCCACAAAAATGAAAATCTATGCATCAATATTGGCAAGTCTGCCTACATTATTATTAACTTCAATATATGAATACCTAATTAACACATTTCAGCTCAATCTTGACTTAGAAGATTCTTGGCTGATAGTTTTAGTTTTCATAATCCTACCATTTGGCCTTAGTCCTTCCTGACAAATCATATTTAACTACTATAGATAGTAGGAATAGATGTTCCCAGATATATTTCCTAAATGGGATATTTAGTTATTTTAGTAGGCTTAGTTTTAATGATAATAGGAAGAAATCTTATTTTGCTCAAAAGAGCACCTGCCTTTATCTCCAAAGTGTGCAGGACTGTTTAATGTGAATTGATCTCTGTGGGAATAACCAAAAACATTTCGGATACAGCTGAAATCCAATAGATGGCAGTGAAATACAGAAAATTCGCTGATTCCTGAATCTTTATGTGATTGCTTTCAGTGGTAAGCTGCTAGTCTATTGCCAGTTAGAAGCTCCCATAAAACTGTAGAATCTCTTTAGGATCATATTATATTTTTTAAACCCTGTGAGGTCTTGGATAAAAATATTTCCAAACCTACTGTGTCTGTGAGGATGCTGTGGCTTTGTGGGATTAAAGAAC
The DNA here is from genome assembly GCF_047675955.1 of Chlorocebus sabaeus. Lineage (NCBI taxonomy): Eukaryota > Metazoa > Chordata > Mammalia > Primates > Cercopithecidae > Chlorocebus > Chlorocebus sabaeus. The sequence goes on along the minus strand of NC_132911.1, from coordinate 78,900,436 downwards.
CTACTTGAGGTTATATAAGTACGTTTGTGGTACATTCAAGTGTAGAATCAACATAATTCAGTGGTGCTTGTATAAATTCTAAATCCATCTCACAGCTGGATGATGTATTTTGGAATATCAAAGCTGTATTTTAATAACAGTAACAATCCATGGAGTGGAAATGAGGTCCAAGATGAGTCTGGAGATGGGCAGAGGTTAAGCTATGAGGGGCCATCGTGGATTAGCAATTGATGGATTAGCAATATGAAGGATTATCCTTGTAAGTGCAACACATAATTAAATGAAGTTTAACTCTGGCTTTTTACAGCTATTATCTTTGAGTAGTTTTAGAAAAACAAAAACACACCAATAGCCCATCTCCCTGCAAACTCTCAGAGATGCTGATTTAATTTTTCTCAGAACGTGTCTGTAAAATGACATTTAAAAATGCTTCCCAAAATGATTCTAATATGGATCCAGGGCTGAGAACTCCTGTCACAGAAATAAGGATCATGGGCTCTGGTATCAGAGAGACTTGCGATTTGATTTGTACTCCATCCACTTCCTAGCTCAGTAAACTGTTATACATTATTTAATTTCTTTAAGCCTCAGTTTTCTCATATGTAAAACAGGTGATAATAGTATTAGCTACTTCATAGGATTAGTTTCAGGATTACTTATAAATCCCTGGATTTAAAAAATAATTCTGTAAGTTCAATATATATATGACTGCTTTTGAACATGTGCTTTGATTCTTCATCTGTGGAATTCTATTTTATTGTTGTGGTGTTATTTTATTTTCATATTGATTCATGAATTTCCTAGCTGACAATTGTATATTCATTCAAAGACAGTCATGATTGCATGAATACTGGTTAGTATAATCAAACTGGAAAAAATACTATTAAATTACATGGTATTTTTTCTCAATAAAGTCATCATAAAATTATTGTTTACATCATAGGTTTAAGGATTGCCATGTAGAAAGAGAATTTATCTTTATATCAGTTAACTATGGCTGTCTAATAAATTACCTCAAAACAGCAATTTATTCAGCTCTCAATTCTGTGGATCAATTTAGGTTGGTCTCAGATGGGACATTTCTGGTTTCGGGTGATTGCCACTGCAATTCCTCACATGTTGACAGTCAGCAACTGGGCCAACTATGAGTTGATGATCTGGAATGGGCAGAACTGGGATGACTCGTCTCTGGTCCAGGTGGTCTCTCATCTTCCAGCATGCTAGTTCGTGTTTCTTCCCATGGCATGGCATGGGTTCCAAGAGAGCCAACCAAAGCACAAAAAGCCTTCTGAAGCCAAAGCTCATAGTTGGTACACCATCACATCTGGTCCTTTCCATATGTCAAACTCAGTCACAAAACCAGCTCAGATTTAAAGGGGAGGGAAATGGTCCCCACTCCTTGATAGGCAGAGATGCAAGAGATATAGACACAGGAAAGTGTAATGATCAGAGGTATTTTTGCAGTCATACTATAGTCTTCTTTGGGATTTCTCCAGAAATAAAAACTCTAGTAAATTGTTGGGATTCACACAGAGACAGAAATCACCAAATCTATAAGAAGGACTTTATAACTATTGAAATAATAAGCTCCCTGTCACTGCAAGCAACCAAACAAAGGCCAGATGCCATTTTACACATACAATGTAGAAATGACTGATGCATTGCTTAGAAGTTTGATAAGGACTATTGACATGATGTTTGAATTCTAAAGTTTCACTCTGAGCTATTTTAAAGTGGAATTTGAAGGGTGAGTAAAAAAAAATAAATTAAAAGTAGATAAGCAATCAAGGGCTTAAATATAAAAAGTAGATCTTAGAAAATTTTAGGCAAAATATAGGAGAATGTGTTTATGACAAAAATACTAACAGATGCTCAGCCTTATGATAATAAAAGATGTAGAATAATCAAGGGACTGCAAATTAAATGATAATGAAATACTATTATACACAGCAGATTGAAAAATTAATTAAGAATCTGTCAATATTAAGTGTGAATGAGAAGAGAACTTATTAAATGTGGATCAATGGTAACTCATGCACCACTTTGGGGAGTACAAATTGAACTACCACTTCAGAAGGAATTTGGGATTATCAGGTAAAACAAAGGAATATACACCCTGTAACTAGCAATTTGACTCTTAGTTTAAGAGGAAATATTTCACATGAACACAAGGAAGCATGTAAGAAAATACTCAGAGCAGCGCTATTCTTCATAACCATAATAAAAAAGAAATAAGCCAAATGTCCATCATGGGAATGTATAAGCAGGTGACAATGTATTCCCAGCATGGTATGTAAAGCAACTGTGACATGGAAGGGATCATAGCTAGAGGCATCAACATGGATGAATCTTAAAAGCATAATCTTGAGTAATAAAAATGCTCATAATGTTCAGCAAAATTCATACTAAAGCATTTTCTTTACTTAAAGTAAAAAATTAGCAATGCGAAGTAGTTTATGGCTAAGAGATATATACACATGGTACATATAAGCAAATGAATTGTGAACAATTCAGGATAGAGGTGACCTCTGAATAATATTCCATTTCTTAAGTTATTTCTTAAGGGTGGGGATAATAGGTGTTAGCACTTTTACTAATTAGACTATGCATGCATAAGCACGCGTATGTATATGTACAAAATGCACATGATATATACATTCATTTGTATGTGTATTTCATTTTGCTTCCTGGCCTCTTGGCTAAGATCAAGTGTGATATTTCACAATAAAGAAGGCTGAAAGTCATCCTTATGTTAAGTTTAAGGAATAATTTGGGTTTTTTTCCCCCACTGCAAGGAAGAAATTAGCTGCCTTCTCGGCCTCACTAGTGTACCTTTTCATCAGATTATATAGAGAGCTTTAATCATCTTCAGTTTTCAGAGACATAACTAAGGTTTTAACAATTCTTTAATGGCACTATTTTTTTTTCCAAGAGATGTTCAGAAACTATTCCAGATCCTAGTCCTCTCATAGACTGGGGTGTTAAGACAGAAATTTGCTTTAAGGAAGTTCATTCTGGGACAAATGCCTGGGATGATATGAAGATTTCTCAGTCCTCTGCACCCTGGGGATGTGTGTTCCCTCTTGCTTAAGGTGTAATTAACCTCACGGTGTCTTTTTGGAAGGTGAATTTTAAGTCACAGCTTTGCCCAATCACTGTGGGAAGAGGACGGTTTCTTCTAATCTTTTCATTTCCCATGTCACATTCTTTTCTCATTCACTCATGGCCCCACTCTTGGACCTCCTAGCTCCAGCCCCAGTCCCAAACTTCTCCCCACTGCAACCATACTGCTTAGTCAAAGAGTAACAGTCTCCCTCTGTGCACTCACTTATGGTTGATTCTACAACAATCCTTTGGTGAGTGAAATATCAAGCTTCTGTGTTTGGCAGCTCTGGCCACCTGCAAATGAGAACGACTACCTGGTTGAAGGCAAAGCACCACTCTGATGTAAATCAGAGCTGATTAAATATGTGGGTCTCCTTTTTACTGTTGAAAGGAGTCTAGACCAAATATGTTTAGAGGGTAGTTGTGGCAACAAAGATTCGATCCCAGATTACCTGTGAGAGCATCAATTATAGCTTCTCGGCATGATCCATATTAATTTGGATCATTATATCCTACTAAATTGCCACCTTCATTCCTAGTGTTTATTTTAGACTTGGTTTGGAGTAGTGTCCAGGCCTAAGCCCCACCTTGTAAGTAGATACACAGACCTCTCCCTCTGCTCCTCTTCCCTCTTTCCCCCGGGACTATTTCTAGTATTCTTCTCAGGAAGAGGTGCCAGAGCATCTGAACATGATGGATCAATGAATCCTCCTGATACCACACCCTCTTCTCTCAAATCAATAGCCCCAAGTAACAACATTAGCTTCTGTTGAACTGAAGTCCAAATGCGTCTCTTGGCCTTACTGATTTAGACAGCTGTCTCCTTCCTGGAATGAATAGCTTTCTTCCTTGCTGGTCACCTGTGATCCATGTATTCTGTCCCCTCAGATTTTGTCCACTTGCTCCCTGATAAGCACTCCCACCAAGTCTCATGGTAGTAGCCATGTGACTTATAAAATTGATCATCTACCAGTTCTCTTTGACAGCGACTTCATGATCCACTCTTAATTTACTGACACCTGATAAGTTTTACCCTGAAAGATTAAATAATTCCATCTTCAACCTCCACTAATTATTGTAGAAATCAGATTCAAAAAATATTTCCCTAAAGAAATGATTCTGGCATTTCAAATATTTTTGCTCTCTTTTCCGTCCCTTTCATATTACTCACTCTCAATTTTTCCTTTTTTTAAGGCCATCTGTGTGAGTGTATACACGTGAGTGTGTGTTACATTTACCTATACGAATTATGCCTTTAAAGTAGACATAATATCCTCTATTTGTAGGTGATGACAAAGAAAATTAAATTTAAAAATGATAGTTATAAAGAAGCAAATATTAAAATTAAACTCATAAACACACACAATTTTTTTGAATATAATACCCTGCACACAGTAGGTACACTATAGATGTTGCTATTTTAAGATAAAACTGTTTTTGGGTGATATTGCTTTGAATATAGAGCTTCCTTGAATCATAGCTACATCACTTTACCTGCTGACATCTTCTACGTAATTGATTTTGTTAGTTGCCCAAGCTTAAAGTTGGATTTATTAGTATTAAACAAGAAACATTTCTAGCAAAGTTCCAAACAGAATGAAGCATATTAACAATGGGTAGCCTTGGTTTTCTCTGTAATCACTACTTCTAAAAAGGGCTTCCTAATGAAAATATGGGGAAACTAATCAAGTGTCTTTGAAGCTGCTGGCCTTGACTGGAGAGGAAGAGCGGAGGGAGTGTAAAAGGAAGTGGGAGAGAAGGAATAGGAGGAAGGAAATTAAAAACAAGGAAGAGAAGAATCTTAGAAAATGGCTAGGAGAGAGATTTATGGAAAGGATGCTAAAAACAATAGAAGAAAAAAGAAAATAGTAGTCACTGAAATAAAAACAATAAAACATGAAAAAATAAACACTTTTTTCATTACCTAAGCTGACAGAAACCTTAATACACAAATGCAAAGACGCTGTGAGACTTGATCTAGCCATTGTGAGGAGCATATCATTATATGGCGTGGGAGGCAGGGGTATTGTTCCAATAACTTTCCTACCCTTTGTACCCATTTTAACTCCATTTGGTAAATTAAAGAAGTTGTCAGAAGCCAGTGGAAAGAAGGTTCAGAAAACAAGAGGGCAAAAATATATGCTTTCATTAATTCAACTAACGAAGGTTAGTTGCATTGAAAATAAGTTGAGCTCACCCACTAAGTGCTATAAACTTTCCCAGGCACTTGGTATATGTCAGCGAACAAAACCAATAAAAGTCTGTGTCCTTATGGAGTGTTTTGTAGTGGGAAACACATGCAATAACACACATTGCATCTCATTTTCACTATTTGTTTGTCTGGAAGAGCCCGTTGTGCCTCAAGAAGGCCAACATTGGTGTGCTGTCGTTAAACAGCATTACATGATCATCAAATTGCTCTAGCTTTTAACTATTTACTGCATCAAGCACTACTATGTGTCAGGAGCTGGTAGAGTCACAAAGAAGGCATTGCAATAGCTTCCTGCCAGGTCTGCTTCGGGCCCCTCTTACTGTTCATTCCCCACAGAGCTCTCAGAATGTTTACAAAATACACAAACAGGCAAAATGAAAGGAACGGAGGGAGAGAGGGAGGAAGGGAGGGAGGGAGGAAAGGAGGGAGGGAGGGAGGGAAGGAGGGAAGGAAGGAAGGAAGTTAAGGAAACAAATCTTATTACTTCTTTCCCCATCTTAGACCCCTCAGAGGGTTTCCCTTTACTCTTTTAATTTATTTTTCATTTGTATTATTTAAATAAATAAAAAATAAAATGATGGATATCACTTATGGCATTAGGTTTTCTTTCCCTTCCTTCCTTCCTTCCCTCCCTCCTTCCCTCCCTCCCTCCCTCCCTCCCTCCCTTCTTTCTTTCTTTCTTTCTTTCTTTCTTTCTTTCTTTCTTTCTTTCTTTCTTTCTTTCTTTCTTTCTTTCTTCCTTCCTTCCTTCCTTCCTTCCTTCCTTCCTTCCTTCCTTCCTTCCTTCCTTCCTTCCTTCCTTCCTTCCTCTCTCTCTCTCTCTCTCTCTCTCTCTCTCTTTCTTTCTTTCTTTCTTTCTTTCTTTCTTTCTTTCTTTCTTTCTTTCTTTCTTTCTTTCTTTCTTTTCTTTCTTTTGGCAGAGTCTTGCTCTGTCACCCAGGCACCCAGATAGAAGTGCTACAGTGACACAATCCCAGCTCACTACAGCCTTGACCTCCTGGGCTCCAGCAATCCTCCTGCCTCAGCCTCCCAAAGTGCTGAGATTACAGGCATGAGCCACCACACCTGGCCCCATTCACTCTTACAATAAAATGTAAACTCCTTATCTTGCCTTAAAGCCCCCTGCATAAACTGATCCCTGTTAACCTCACACTTCATAAGAGTTTAGCCTCCTCCTCCTGGAGGTGCTCCAGCCAGAAGATCTTTTTTTGTTTGTTTCCATTTCTTTACCACCAAGTGTGTTCCTGTAGAAGGCCTGGCAGGACAGGACTTGTTTCCCACCTAGAACCCTCTGCCTGGAGCTGGTTGATTCCTCCCATTCATATTTCAGCTCCAATATTACCACCTTACCATTTATAATATGTGACCCTTTGCCACGCCACCTCATTTTCATTCTCTGTGAAGCACTTGCCAAAACCTGGCATACTTCTTTCTTATTACTTTATCTGCTTAATTATAAATCCTCACTAGTGTCTAAACTCCATGAGAACACATATGTTGCTCATGTACCAAAAGATACGCAGATGTTTTCCTCCCCTCAAGGATCTTGGTACAATATGAGGAATACACATAAACAATGTTGCTGAAAGCAAAACATACCATTTGAGAGGTACAAATAAAGTGCTATGGGGTATAGAAAATCATAAGATCAGGCCAGGCACAGTGGCTCATGCCTGTAATTCCAGCACTTTGGGAGGCCAAGGTGGGTGGATCACCTGAGGTCAGGAGTTCGAGACCAGCCTGGCCAACATGGCGAAACCCCGACTCTACTAACAAATACAAAACTTCGTGAGGTATGGTGGTGGGCACCTGTAATCCCTGTTACTCGAGAGGATAAATTAGGAGAATCGCTTGAACGGAGATGAGAGGTTGTGGTAAGGAGAATCGGGAGGCGGAGTTTGCAGTGAGCCGAGATTGGCCACTGCACTCCAGTCTGGGTGGCAGAGCAAGGCTCTTTCTCAAAAAAAAAAAAAAAAAAAAAAAAAAAAATACCGGGCGCGGTGGCTCGAGCCTGTAATCCCAGCACTTTGGGAGGCCGAGACGGGCAGATCACGAGGTCAGGAGATTGAGACCATCCTGGCTAACACAGTGAAACCCCGTCTCTACTAAAAAATACAAAAAAATAGCCGGGCGAGGTGGCAGGCGCCTGCTGTCCCAGCTACTCGGGAGGCTGAGGCAGGAGAATGGCGTGAACCCGGGAGGCGGAGCTTGCAATGAGCTGAGATCGCGCCACTGCACTCCAGCCTGGGCGACACAGCGAGACTCCGTCTCAAAAAAAAAAAAAAAAAATTATAAAAACAAAAATGATCTACAAGGAAAATACTTCCTGAAATTCGTTTTCAGTTAGATTTAAAGGAACAGTAGAATCTGAATAGAGGGAACTGGGAGAAATAGATTTTTCTGCGGCGGGGGCGTGGGTAGGAAAACGGAAACATCTCAAAGCTTAGCAAGGCTCATAGTACTGCTCCATGTCACAGAGCACAAGGCTCAAGGGAGATTGCAGTGAGAGATCCTGCCATGCAGACTCCACAACTGCTCTGAGTGTCCCCTCACAAGGAGAGGCGTGGAGTGTCTTCTACACCCTTCAAAACAAGTGGCGTGGGCCAGGCACCCGTTGGAAGCTCCTCTAGGGCAGCAGTATTTCTCATAATATAGAAAACAAAATATGCTAAAGTGAACCCACTAAGTAAGGTGGCTACTTATTGCTCCCAGTTTGTATTTACAATATAGATTGAGAAGAAAATGCCAATGAAAATTTTAAAAAATAAACAAACCTAGGTAATAGAAGGGGGATGAAGAAACAAAGAGCTTGAGCTACTAAGTGGCAAATCAGTTTACTTATTGTTTTAAGAAATAATCATGAAGCACCTACTATGTGCCAGAAGGTATTCTCTAGCAGTGAACAAGGCAGATAAAGTCGTTGCTATAGTGTTTCTATTTTGGAGCTTGGAAACAGGAAATACACATATAAACAAGTAAATACATAGTACATGCTAGAGCCGTGAGTGCCATCTCAACTTTTCTGTCCCAGGAGCAGGACTTTTTCCTCACAGAGCCAACACCTGTGTGTGCACCTCAAATTGAAATAATCAGAAACTCTGTGGACCTCTTCCTTAGACAAAGCTGGGACACATGTTTTCTAAATTATTAGAACTTTTCAAAATTTATCTCAAAATCTAGTAAGAATCATTGTAATGTCTGAGATAGTCTTACTATTATACCTATTTGTAACTCAGGACTAGATATCAAAGTTTATATCTAATTTCTCTTTAATATCCCCCTCTGCTAGCATCATAGGCATAAGACATACCCTCAGGGAGTTTAAGAGCATTTGTTTAACAGTAGTTCGAGTTTCAGGCTAAGAACAGGAAAAGTGCCTGGCATGCTATCTTATAATATTTCTTTGCTTCTACGTGTGTGTTTGGACCAGAGAGACTTTTGTTCCAAACCATAGCCTTTCCAGCATTTATATGTCTTCTATGTTGAGCCTGGAGGTAGTATTCGTGGGAAATAAGATTTTATTAGGAAGCTTATAAAGAACTTCCCTTATGTAGGACAAAAGTTGGACCATGAACAATTAGACTTGGAGTAAAATTTGATTTCATATTCAAACAAAAAATATCCTATCTGAAGAAGATTCTGGAAAAGTATCAAGAGCTCTTGAAATGAAAGGACAATGGTGGAAATGGATAAATGTATTTCCCTTCATGAAAAAATTACTTCTGTATTTTCAGCCTTGATTTTTTCAGTGATCTATAGGGTTTTTGTTGGGCAATGTGCTTTACAGTGTAATAAGAAAATGAAATGTTCCAGTTCTGTCATTTTCTTGATGATTCTACCTTGTTTTCAACTCCATTTGCTTTGTGATTATAAAGATGTATTTTCCATAATTACCCATACTGAGAAATACGACAATGTGTAAGTTCTCAATTCATGCACATGTTCATTCTGAGAAATCCTGGAAAGAATAGAATATACAAAGAAAAACATGAAAACGTAAACATATTTCTCTTTCTCTACAATCCTTAGACTTTTATGAGCTTTTAAAAATATTTTTTTGCTTACCTGCTTCTTTCTTTCCTTCCCTTCCCTTCCTCCCTCCCTTCCTCTCTCCTTCCTTCCTTCCTTCCTTCCTTCCTTCCTTCCTTCCTTTTTTCTTCTTTCTTTCTTTCTTTCTTTCTTTCTTTCTTTCTTTCTTTCTTTCTTTCTTTCTCTTTCTTTCTCTCTTTCTTTCTTTTTCTTTCTTTCTCTTTCTTCTCTCTTTTTCTTTCTTTCTCTGTCTTTCTTTCCTCTTCAGAAATATACTATTCAAATTATGTTTCATAATGTTACTAACTATAAACTTTAATAAAGTTGGACATAAAGACATAGTTTTTGCAAATATTTTTACTATAGGTCAGAACTACAGAACAGAACAAACACACGGTATCTCACAGTTTCCCCCTTACTCTTAATAATTCAATGGAAAAAAAATTAAATGAAAATAATGACTGGATTATTAAGGCTTCAGAAGAAGATATTCCTTCAAAAAGAGCAGTGTGGTGACAAGCACTTAGTATTCTGTGGACATAACTTAATGTCTTTTGTTTTCTTCATAAAGTTCAAGTCAACTCAATAGCTTCCACATCACTGTAAAGAACTACACTAACCAAGAAACCACAAACGAATTTTTGAAGGTGACTTTCCAGTTCTAAGAGCTGCCAGACCTCATAATTATTACTCCTACAAAATTTTGCTGAACAAGGCCACACTTGTTCATGTTCTCTTCTGCAAAGGATTGTTCTCAAAGAACAGACATAAGTTTTGGATAGTGATAAAAATCCAAAGATATTTTCAAAAGATTATACACGCAAAACCAATGGGCTTTGCTCATGACCATCACTGAATACTGCTACATAAGCAGGGATAATAAAAAGAAATAGTAAATAAAAAGTAAAGAGAGACATTATTTCCTTTTTATAGTAAATAAAAAGAAAAAGACACACATACACAGAGATAGAGAGAGAGAAGAGAAAGGGAATGAATGAGAACTACGTCAAACTCACTGACCCATGTAGATATCATCCATGAGTAAGTGAACATGTTGTGAAAGGTTCTAAAATAGTGAGTTAAGTTTTACAAGGGTTTGAGAAAGAGTTGTTAGATTTGCATCACTTTTGTGTCCATGCCAACAATAAATGTATTTTCTCAAGGACAGTGAGTCCTTGATGAGTTCTGGTAACAGAAGTAAAGAGAGACCTGGAGCCACAAGAGCCAGTTCAAATTCCACCTTGGCCACTACTTACTTGGCTTCATTCTCTTATTTTCTCTTCTGTAACATGAAGACAATAAAACTGCCTACACCTTGTTTCTACATCCTATTTATCCTGCTCCTCTGCAATCACACTGACACTCCTTTATTCGTTTTCACCTAGTTTACATAATAGGTTGGTAATCGGCCTCTCTGCGTATTTGCTATGTTCTCCACTAACTTTCTAAAGCAGAAATATGAGGATGCTATACCCTCCATCATTCACTCCCATCCAAAATGAAAATGTTATGCATTAATGTGGATAAAACCTTGTTATCTTAGGAGTTGACATCATATTAACTCTTAAGAGACAGAAATGTCTTGCTTTGAAAAAGTACCTGTTACACTAGTGGTTCTCAAATTTTCTCATCTCAAGAGCCCTTACACACTTAAAAGAATTGAGGACCCCAATGGGCTTTTGTTCCTGTGGATTGTATTTATTAATCTTTACTGTATTCAAAATTAAACTTGAAAAAATTAAAAGCTGAGTCTATACAAGGAAATATTCCATTACCTGGCATCTCATATCATGTAGCATCTGGACAACTTCCCTATACACCGGTGACACAATGAGAATGAAAAGGCACATGATTTTGTAGTAATACCACGAAAATAGCTTTGACCTTGCAGACTTACTGAAAGACTATATTGCAGAATTGCTGTTCGGAGAGAAAAAGAGCCCCAGGAATTCTCAGGAATCATGGAGAGAGTTTTAGTCTCTCATGAGCCATGGAAGGAGCAGTCATCTGGGTATACTTACCAAGATCTTAAAGGCAAGGAAGCCCTCAGATGACATCCGGGCCTTGTTTATTGTATAACGATAATAAATTAGAAATGATACAATCACCAACAATTATGAGGAAATAATTTTATGGTAACAACACATCAAAATGCTAAAGGTTATGGTTTCAACAAATATTTAATGGAAAGTAAAATGCCAACATATAAAGATAATGAGGAAAATCTTAAAATGATTTAAATATTGCAAATTAATATAACTATATAAAAGTTAAACAGAAGAATACACTCAAATGAAAGATATTTAAACATTGATCTTTTTGTAGCTATAGGATAATTTTAATCTCTTTATAGCTTTCTGTATTTCCCAGCCTTTCCACAGTAAATATTTTATAAATCAGAAAATTCAAATAATCAGGAAATGATGTTTAACAGTCTTTCAATTGTTTTCATTTGCTTTCAGGATGTAATTCAAACTCCTCAGCATTGCCCACCAGGCTATCCTCGTGGTGCCCACTTCTCCATCCCTAACTCTCCCTACTCCCCCTTAATGCACTCATCTTTAGCAAGGCTGACTGCTCAGAATTCATATGCCATGCCTCTTCGTGGCTCTGTACCTTTGCACATACTGCTCTAGCTTTATGGAATACTTTTTCCCCTTTTCTCATGTGGTTAAACCCCACTGTTTAACATGTCCTTTTCCTTAAGAAGTTCCACCTCCACACTCTGTAGCAACCTTTGCATTCATATGTGTCTTTGTAGTATAATTGTGTTTCAGATGTTCTGTCTCTCCTTCTAAATGAATAATTTCTTATAGTGACGAACTTTCCTTTTCTTTGTTTGTTTTGGTTGTTGTTTGGTTTTGGACTGTTTATTTTGCTATACTCAGATATTGAGAAAATCTAGAGAAACATGTATTTCTCCAGAATACATTCTCCCAAGTGCTGCCTTTTCAACAATATTTGCAGTAATGTGTTGACATGACTGGTGTTCAAACTGATTCAAAAAATAGATAAGGCAGTATGATATCTGGAAGTTACGTAAAGAAGGAATCAGAGGTTGAGGCTTTTGTATTTATGTATTTCCTACAAGACAATCTATGGTCTTCTCGCCCACCCCAATTCATGAATCACTTGTGATTTTTAAATCTGGTTGTACTTTGACCAAAAATATATAAATCCTCATTAATGTTTCATTTGGTTTTGGTCTTAATGGCTAGATGATAAATGAATGAATGTGTGGTGAGAGGAATTTAAATTGTAACTGGGTAAACATTGTTGAAGCAAAGCCCACTGCATTAAAATTCATTCCACATATACATTTATGAATAATGCGGGGCCGGAGAGCTTCAGATAGCTGCTGAAGATAAAACAAAGTGAACCTTCAAATGTAAGGAAGAGTGGGCAGGCAGAGAAGAAATATTGCTTAAAAAACTGAAGCACAACTTCACATCTTTGGGCATACTTGAAGTTGGCTAGGAAACCGCAGTTGGATACAATTAGCCCAGGATAGAGCAGGCCAAGAATGAATAGTCCAGGAGATAAGTCAGAGCCACAAAAAAATGCCAAGTTATGCAAATGGTAACTACTACAAGAAACCAGAGGACTCTCTTAACATTTTTTAGTATAGTGAAGAAAACATGTCTGAACAATGGAGAAATCTTGGTCAAAATCAACACATAAATCTCAGGTGGAACGAGCTATATAAAACAAATACATGTATGTCTGCAGATGATTAGAACTTTTATGCACCATCTCTTATTTTAAAAATAATGATAGTTTATTTCTGCAGTGTAATTTTAGATAACACAGAGCTAAAATACCAATCATCAGCTTACACTCACTCTGGGAAGGAAATTGTAACCAATTGATTTAAAAATCCAGGATGAAAAAATTTAATATATATGTAGATAATTTATTGAGCACAATAGTACAACTGTGGTTCTTCATTTCAACTTGCATCTGGGTCACTTAGCCACTTTGGATCTCAGCTTTCTCATCTGTAAGTTGAGGGGGTTGGAATAGATGAGATCTAAGGTGACTTCCAACTATAAACTTACTCCATGAGACAATGATGGGTTCAGTTATTCTGGATTTTGTTTTGTCCTGACATGATAAAATGTGACCCCTTGGGGAAAAAATATAACTTTTAAATAACATCAGTTTTGATGTAAAACCATAGATTTCAGGAATTTATAATATATAAAAATAACTGAATCTCTGTGTTTGTTCAATTGTTCTTTTGTATTGATTGAGTGGTTGCTTCAAACTGTAAGCCTAATGGGGTTAATTAAGGACCTCAAATATAATTTGAAAATGTTTACAGACAGCACATTTTAGGTTTCCAATTCCATCTGTAGACACTGCTATATTAATGACACAATATTTGTTTTAGAGGTCATAGTGCTGTTTGCCAGGTTAAACATTTGTAATCTGGATCCAGCTTTAATATACCCGTTCAAAGAAAGCCACAGGCTGCTATACACTACATCAACAGTACTCTTCAATCGACTGGTTTGTCAGGATTACAGAGACAACTAAGCCAACAATAACAGGCACCTTCCATTTGGATGCTAATTAGAATGTTGACATAGTAAAATCCCTTACTAGGGACAAGTTGGTGTTCAGTACTCACAAGCCAAGATCATACTGAAGGCATAGCTGTTAATAGAATCTGTCCCCAGAGTGACCAAAGGCAGAGCACAAAGAGCTACAGCCTTGTGTATATCCTGTGGGGGTGGTGAGTGTGTGGGTGTAAGCTCCTGGCTGCACGCTGGCTTCTGATGACCACACAGTGGTTAATTTGTATTTTTCCTCTCAAATATCATTTTTAAAGGTCATCCTTCTGTTTACTAAACCTATACACAGGTAAGCAACATCAGGTTAGAGACCTAAGTGTGCATCTGAGGTTTACTATCACCACACTTTTTAAATGATTTCAAGAATCTATCACCTATATTGTAATTTTTATAATGTTCTAGGAGATCTTTGTGTTGTATAGTGTCTCATTTTTTTGGAGCTTAAAGTAATTTTACATATCTTGTATTCATTTTTATTATTCCTGTGAGATTGAAAAGGGATTTTTTTTTTTAAATGGACAATGATATAGAAAAAGAAGAACAGAAAGATATAACTACCAGGTTAGTTTTAATAGGATGTAGTAACAATAGAAAAAAAACAAAAATATAATGAAACAATATCAAAGAAGGTAAATGACTTTTAGAGTAGTGTATTAGTCTATTCTCACGCTGCTATAAAGAACTACCTGAGAATGGGTAATTTATAAAGAAAAGAGATTTAATTGACTCACAGTTCCATAGGCTGTACAAGTCACATGGCTGGGGAGGCCTCAGAAAACTTACAATCATGGTGGAAAGTGAAGGAGAAGCCAGCATGTCCTATATGGTGGAACCAGGAGGAAGAGAGAGAGAGAAGGGGAAGTGCTACACACTTTCAAACAACCAGATCTCATGAGAACAGCAAGGGGGAAGTCTGCTCCCATGATTCAATCACCCTCCACCAGGCCCCTCCTGCAACACTGGGAATTACAATTCAACATGAGATTTGGGTGGGGACTCAAAGCCAAACGATATCAAGTAGGTCTACCAGATAACCTCTAGAAACTCAGAATTAAAGCATATAAAGGCAACCAAACAAACAATCATTATTGGGCATCGATGCTGTACCCAGCCTTACTTTCTCAGTATATCATTGTCTTGTTTACATTAAGAAATTCACCTTAATTGGGTATTCCCAAAAGGCATGGAGTGTAAAATACCTTTCTTGTGATTGTCATGGTGCATGTCCTGTCTTTCACTGTACCTGTGGTGACTAGACTCTAAGATAGTCCTAGATGACCCTGGTCTCCTAACATACTCTTACCTAGTTTCCTCCCCTTGACTGTGCACTGGCCCAGCCACTTGCTTCCAACAAGCAGACTATAGCAAAAGTAGCAGAATGTCACTTCTGGGATTAGATTACACAAAACAGTTACCTCCATGTTACCAGCAGAGTCTCTCCCTTGCTGTGTTTGCTGAAGCAAACGACCATCTGGAAAGGCTGCATGAAACCGAGGGTGACCTCCAGCCAACAGCCAGTGAGGAAGTGAGGCCCTCAATACAGCAACCCTTGAGAAACTGAATCCTTCCACCAACCATGTAAGCTTGGAAGCGGATCTTTTCCCACTTGAGTCTTGATATGAGACCCCAGTCTAGCTGAAAAGTTTGTTTCAGCCTGTGAGAAACCCTGAAACAGAGAATCCAACAGACCCATGCCAGGACTCACAATCCACAGAAACTGCAGGATAAGAAATGTGTGTTGTTTTAAGCCACAGAGTTTGTTGTGATTTGTTTTGCATCAGTAGATAACTAATACTATTCTCTGACTTAAGGAAAATGCATTTCATGTCTGAGATTTATCACTTAAACCAAAGGATACCTTGGTTTAGTTATTGGCATAGGTTAGCACACACAAATTTCGCAAACTAATTATCCTTTGTAAATTACCAGATACTAGAATTTACTGCTCATCTTCATGTCTAAATCAAGTTCAGAATAATAAAACGTTACTTATTGTCAACACCACCAGGTGGTACATAAAATACGTTAAAAACTTCTTTATTCATTAGTCATTCACAGAAGCTTTTTCTATATTGAAATATCTATTAAATTAGAAAACTTAACTTGTGAAAAAATGATATTTTCCATTTTTATAACATGTAATAGTAGTAGAAATTACTGGTCATATCAGTCAATCATTCTGGGAATTGTTTTGCAAAAGTCAGGCTACACTTCATGATGTGAGATCTTAATCAAAATTAAACGTTTAAAAACCTCCGGGAAAGCCCATGGCACTGTTTAGGGTATGAGACTATCAATCTTATTAGCTTCCATATAGCATAGTATCCCTTAAATTTGGATCTAAATATAACTTCTGGAGCTTCACCCCAACTTTTCTTTTGCGACCTTGGGGAAAATGCTGGACTTCTTTAAGTTTTAAATTCCTTCTCTATAAAACAAAAAGAATAATTTTTGAAGAGCTACAGTAGGTGCAACACAAAGGAAAATGATTGTTAACATTCAAAACTGAGAGGAAAAGAAGGAAGTGTGTCATTTCTTTCTAGATCAGTGGTCCCCAGCCTTTTTGGCACAGGGACTGGTTTCATGGAATAAAATTTTTCCATGGACCAGGGTAGGGTTATGGTTTCAATACGACTCAAGCGCATCACATTTATTGTGCCCTCTGTTTCTATTGCTATTACATTGTGATATATAGTGAAATAATTATAAAACTCACCATAATGTAGAATCAGTGGGAGCCCTGAGCTTGTTTTCCTCCACTAGATAGTCCCAACTGGGGGTGATAGGAAACAGTAACAAACCAACACAAATCACCAAACATTAGATTCTCAAAAGGAGCAGGCCACCTAGATGCCTTGTATGCACAGTTCACAATAAGGTTCAAGGGTTCACACTCCCATAAGAATCTAATGCCATTGCTGATCTAACAGGAGGTGGAGCTCAGGTAGTAATACGAATGACGGGGAGCAGCTGTAAATGCAGGTGAAGCTTCACTCACTGGCCTGCTGCTCACCTTCTGCTTTGTGGCCTGGTTTCTAACAGGCCATGGACCAGTGGTTGGGAACCCCTGTTTTAGATGATGACTTTATCTTCCCTCATAGATACAAGAAAACAAAATGCTTAAGGGATAATTTTCCAGAAGGAAAACAAAGAGAAAGTTAAATTCCTCTGCACAAAAAAATAAATAGACATTTTGGAGTAAAGAAGAACACAGAACAAAAGAGGTGGGCGTGTGGGAAGACAGGAGGGTCCAAGCACACAGGTGTAGGTGAAGGGATGGGTGGCCGTGAGCTGTGGTGAAATGCCAGTGCTGAGAAATTGCCAGTATCAGGTATTTCTAAAGAACTGTGAAGCAATGCAGAGTAAACTTATTGCCTCAAAACTTAATAGATTCTCTTGCAGACAAAAATGCCACTAAGAATATTGTCTGGGGAAATAAAACCTAAGGGACAATTAAGACCACATCTGGTCTTGGGGAAAAAAGAAGGTCCAGCTAATGGAATACAATGAGACTTAATTGAGAATGAGACCTTGCGGGAGACAGGAAGTCAGGGAGATGATGGACCTTGAAAAAGATCACAAACTCCTGAGAATTTGGAGAGATCATCAAAAGATCATCGAACACCCAGGGGAATATGGAAGAGAGGGTTTAAACTAATTGTCAATCCCAAAAGACAGAGTGACTCCAGCTACCAACGTAATAATTAAAGACTTAAAATATGTAGAACTGGGCCTATTATTAAAATGCTCAGCACTGAATAAAACAAAATGTGTTTTAGGCTCAGGGACTGTACAAGATTACTTTCCCAAGTAGCTGAAAATAATGCACAGAAAATTAAAGAACGTGAATTACTAAATAAATGCACCTGTTTGGATTTGAATGATTTCCAATCATACAGAAAATATGAATCAATTATAACAGCTTATTCGTCAGTTATATTCAGTATTATAATATGTCTACATCTATGCATGCATAAATATTAAGCCACAAACTAAATACATTGAAATGCTGTCATTAGTATGTTTTTATCATGGGATTCCTAAAACACTCCAGCATGTGGGCACTAGCTGAAATGGCTTCTCCTCTTGCACACCTCTGCTAGAATCTCACCCTATAGGTGAGGCTTCCCCAATAGCACTCCTTAACATAGCAACACTCACCTTCCCAGCACATGCTCGCCCTCATTCCTGCTTTATTTTTTTCCAAAGCATTCATTTTTCTCCAAAACATACTATATATTTTTACTCATTTATTTGTCATTTTTGACAGTTTTGTCTGCATAAAACAAGCTTCATGAAATCAGGTTTATTCTTTACTCATGTAACAAACCTGTACATGTACCTCCTGAACCTAAAATAAAAGTTAGAAAGGAAAAAAATAGAAAAAAAAATTTAGATGCATACTTTGAGGATGATTTTTTAAATTTATTTATTGTAGAGCTTCAACTGTGATGTGGTAAAAATTGCATCACCCAGTTTGTTGAAGAAGCATGGTTTGCATCCTAGCTATGCTTTCCTGAGCTATTTCACTTCCTTGGGCAAACTCCTTAACCTACTGGAGTCTGTTTCTATGTTTATAAAACCAGGGACATGAGCATCAACTGCTCAGAGTTGTCCTGAGTGCTAAATATGAAGATCGATGGATGCATTTACTCATTGTATGTGTGTGTTATGTCTCAGATTGTCTACAACGCTGTTCTGTTAATTTGTTAAATTTGTTATATAAATAGTATATCAAATCTCTTCCTGAAAAATAAAGTAAAATAAAAGTTAAAATTAATTAATTAGTCATTAACTAGGAGTAACATTAGGAAATTCCATAGTATCTTTCTATCAATCTTTTTTTTTTAATTGATGTCATAAGTCTGGAGTTGCTTTCTCACCTGACAACACCCTTTACTACACTCTTTACTTATTTGTGCTGTTAAACAAGGCCTTGTTACACACAACCAAGCGTTCTCATCATTTTCATACACACTTATTTTAAATTCACATTTTAAAAACAAAGGCTATTTGAGGATATCACTTTTTCTAAAACATGTTTTATAATATGGTAATATCTTCATCTGTTCAGGCTGCTGTGGCAAAATACCTTAGACTGGGTAATATATAAACCATAGGAATTTATTGCTTACAGTTCTGGAAGCTGGGAAGTTCAAGCTGCCAACAAATGCAATGTCTGGTGAGGGTTTGTACCTCCCGGATGATACCTTCTGTGTGTCCTCACATGATGAAAGAGACAAACCAGCTTTCTGGGGTCTCTCTTACAAGAGTGCACATCCCATTAATGAGGGCTGCACCTAATCACATCCCAAAGGTCCCACCTCTTAATGGTTAGCACCGAAGATTAGCTACCAACATATGAATTTGGAGAGGAACATAAACATTCACACCACAGCAGGGGACAAAGATTTTTTTAAAAAACTGAGAAATGGTTGTAGTTACTCAAGTTGAACCACTTTATTGTTAAGCATTAGAGAATAATTTCTATGGCAGAGGAACACATCAGAGACTTACAGTGTCTTTGGTGCCCTTTCTGTAAGGAACTAATTCATTTTCCTTCTCCTCCTTGGGATTCTCGGTTGCTGTCTTCGATGCCACCTAAACTGCTTTGACCACTAGGTCTTTCCTCTTGACAAGCTCCTCCACTCTGTGATGACTGCTCAGATGTCTCTTCCAGGTTCTTCTCTCTTCTATTATCAAGATTACTGCGAAGCTAAAAGGTTAAACGTCAGGGACCTGCTTTGCACGGGCCCCATTAAAATCCTGTTCCTAATTTTAGATTTATAGTTTCTGAAATATTTTCCTTAAAATCTCCCCCCAAAACTTCTGCCACACCTATACATGCATCAAATTGTGTACGCTTCCAGACCCATAAACCAGATCTTCCCTCCTGTGCTACATAGTACTTTGTAGAGCTAAAAGAACCCATCACACATTATCATAGACACTTATTTATATGTAGATTGTATTTACACAGAGTATGACCTCCTGGAGCCCAGGGATCATGTCATATTATCTTTCTATCATAGTAGTCACTCAATAGGCTTCTGTGGAAATGATTTGTTGAGAAAAGCATGGTTCCACAGTTCCCCGACTCCATTGCAGTATTTTCTCACCCTACAACAAAGGGCTACTCATTTCCTTTCTGCAACTTATTCAAAAGGTTTATTTTGGTTGGTAACCAGCTTACGAAAGAGCAATTACATTTTTCATTCCACTTTTTCCAAGTCTAAGTTAAACTGGTTACATACTAAAAGAGAGCCTAGAATTATGGAAAGAGGGCTGAATTTTTTGTCTTTATATCTGAATGAATCACCTATTTGTATTACCATAGAGAGATCATTTTCCATCTGTAGGCTTCAGTTTTCTTATTTATAAAAGCAAACAAGCAAACAAACAAACCAAAGGTAAGGACTGTCCTGGGGGAAGAGCAACTTTTGACCTGGTAACGTCAAAGCTATTTGGTAATTGGATGAAACTCTATATATGAAAGTCCTGACACGACATGAACTTAAATTGTTAAAATTACTTTGAAAAGCTGGAGGATAAATTTATTTATATAACTTTGTTTATATATAAACATAGGTTAGAATTACTCTTTAGTTAAATGATTATTATCCCCCAGGTTCACAAATTTAAACTTCAGAATCATGAAGTGATTCAAAGATCAAAAGAAAAAATACATAAATGCACTCATAATTAAAATGTCATAATAATAAAGTTCACTTGCTACTTTTGATTTCTCAGGGTTTAGAAACAAACAACTTGCTCAGCATGTTTTGGCAGAACTTCTTTTTAAAAAACAAGAAGGTTAACTACGAAATTATGAGGACAGCAAATGGAAAAAAAACAACCTTAATACTGCTAAATAAAGATATGAACACAAATTCTATATTGGAAATCAAACTAGTACATTTTAAATGGGAGGTTATGTGGGGTTGTTGTTGTTGGGTTTTTTTTTTGTTTTTTGTTTTTTGTTTTTTTACTTTCTTCTTATATTGAATAATTTTTCCAAAAGTCTTATTATACTTAAAAAGGAATTCCATTTTTTGGTTCTTTCCCCTCAAGGCATGAGCATTAAAAAAAGGAGAGAAAACTCTATGACGTCTATTGACAGAGAAATAAATATGTTCTTCTATTTTAGTCTTATTTAAATACACGTGGTACATAAAGGCATGCTTAGCA
This sequence comes from Chlorocebus sabaeus, assembly GCF_047675955.1. Taxonomy (NCBI): domain Eukaryota; kingdom Metazoa; phylum Chordata; class Mammalia; order Primates; family Cercopithecidae; genus Chlorocebus; species Chlorocebus sabaeus. The sequence goes on along the minus strand of NC_132911.1, from coordinate 78,879,325 downwards.
CTAAAAATACATCTTCCATGTTAAGAAATTGTATCCTTAGGATATAACATGTAGGAAAGTAGTAAGAAACTTTGAACTACATAATGTATGTTAATTAATACTCCAGGGCTATACGCTTTTTAACAGAGGACATAACTGTGTTTTGCCCACTGACAAGGGAGAAACACAAAGCTAAAGCCAACCCCTGTCTGCCTAAAGGAGACAGATAACTATTCCAAATAATTCAGGTCTGAAGGATTTACCTCAAGACTATCCCAGAGTTTTACCAGTTTTAGTGGAATCTAACTGGCAAATCCACTGCTAACACCATCACACACTGTAGTATTTCTGGAATCAGTTTATTTAAAAAAAAAAAAAAAAAAAAAAAAAATCCCTTTTCTCACGAGGCAGATTGGCAGTTTTCAAAAGATTTTACTGAAGGAGACAAAATGAAATAAATAAAATAAAATAAAATAAAATAAAATTGACTTGCACCGCGGTGGCTCACACCTGTAATCCTAGCACTTTGGGAGGCCAAGGCGGGCGGATCACGAGGTCAGGAGATCGAGACTGTTCTGGCTAACACGGTGAAACCCCATCTCTACTAAAAATACAAAGGAAAAAAAAATAGCCGGGTGTGGTGGCGGGCGCCTGTAGTCCCAGCTACTAGGGAGGCTGAGGCAGGAGAATGGCGTGAATCCAGGAGGTGGAGCTTGCAGTGAGCCAAGATCGCACCACTGGATTCCAGCCTGGGCGACAGAGGGAGACTCCATCTCAAAAACAAACAAACAAAAAACAAAACAAAACAAAAAAGTTGGCTTACAGAACACTGAATTACTATCCCAAGATAATTTAAAAGTTTTCTCAGGCTTCCTAGCTGACACCAGACAAGCGGATTGAGTCTGTCACTAATTGATTTGGCTTTGTTGAAACGCAGTGATATTGAGACTACCAAAGGAAATTGCGTCAGGAGCTGGTGTGAATCACACATTCTCAGAAGCTACCTCTGGGTTGGCTTTAAACATATGAGCACATTGCTTTTACACTCTGATTCCAGGATTGAGTGTATTTTTCCGTGCAGCTTTCTCACCTCGCTCCCTTTGAAATGACGGATATTTCCATTCCTGGTCTATAGATTCCTCCCTCGAGCTTCAGATCATTCTGCACTGAACTTCTAACACCTCTATTTTCACGACTCCATGCAACTTTTCTTATTCCCCCGGCCCCTCACTTCTGCTACATTTCTTGCTGTTTGTTGGCTTGTTAAAAACATATTGCTTAACAAGCCAGTGTTTCCCAAATTATTAGAATGTTAAAAAAAAAAAATAGTTTAATGGAAAAAGGATTTCAGGGTAAAATAAATTTGGAGAAACTGAGATAGTCAAAGTCAAACAAGTCTCCACTACTCAGTTTCTTAGGTATGAAGCATACAATGTTGGTCAGGAGTAGTGGCTCATGCGGGTCATCCCAGTACTTTGGGAGGCCAAGGTGGGCAGATCTCTTGAGGTCAAGAGTTCTTGACCAGACTTTCCAACTTGGTGAAATCCCATCTCTACTAAAAATACATAAATTAGCTGGGCATGGTAGTGCACACCTGTAATTCCAGCTACTCAGGAGGCTGAAGCATGAGAATCACTTGAACCTGGGAGTCAGAGGTTACAGTGAGCCAAGATAGTGAAATAAAGGGTGAATGCTTGCTACATAGTGACTGAATAAATGGTAAGAACTCTGCATCTCTGACCAAATCTTGATGCTCTAACTTGTTTTAATCAACCAAAGCCATGTTCTCTGACCGTGGCTAATTGAAATACTTTGCTCAAGCTAAACCAAAAAGATTTTAGTTTTTGTGCCCAACAATGAGTGAGAGATAGTCACTTATTTTAAGGAAAGGGAAATAAAAACCCCAATCCATCTCAGCATAGGTTTAAAGAGACACAGAGGCCCTTTCCTGTAGAATATGTCTGAACCTAGGAAATCCAAATACCTGTTATATAACCTTGTTAATTTTGTTTTAATCATGAAGCTAAGGAACTACTTCATTATTTCAGCTTAGCAATCCCTTTTGAGTCAATTTAGGAACTTCCTGTGTTTTCCTATTTTGAGTAGATTTGGTTCAATTCAATGTATACAGAGTGCCAAGTAGGTAGGTTATCGTTCCAACTCTGTGGAGCCTATAATCTCATTGGAGGCAAAAGAGTGAGTACAAAATAATTACCATATAAACTGGAGTATGTTTATGCAGTGTGGAAAAAAGTTATGGTACCTTTGAGAAAAGAATGTTATATAGTGTGATGGAAAATAATAAAGATATCTGAATTGAGGTAGCAAGTAGGATGGTCTCAAAGAATAAATAGGATTTTAACAAATAGAAGTAAGAAATGAAGATCCCCCCCACCCCAGATGTGGAAAACAAAAAACAAAACAAAACAAAAAGGTATAAAAATATGGAGAAGAGACAAACATACTTAGATAATAACCTTAAGAATAGTTAAGAACCCAGAGTACAGTAATATCAAGAACAAAAGAAAATACTAGGAACAAAACACTGGGGTATGTATTTAGAGAACAGCATCAGTTCTAAAGCATGGAAATTACAGCACCAATGGAAACCAAGGGGAGAATTTTTAAAAAAAGGACAGATCGCAATTTCAGATGCTTCTGAGATGCTAAGAAGGACTAGGGTTGAGAAAAAGCTTTTTTGATTTGGTGATTGGGAGGCTTCTAGAGATGTAAGAAAATATAGTTTCTGCAGAAAAGTAAAGAGGTGTAGAAACCATGTTGGAAGGGATTAATTAGTGATTGGAAAGTGAAAACATACTGAAATAATTTGGTGTTAAAAGGAAAGACAGTCCTTTGTACCTTGAGGAGTCGGGAGATTGAAGGGCTTAGAGATTTCCAAACGTGAATGAAGGGAAGGATGGCATTATATAGGAGGAAATGCAAACCAGAGAAGTTACACTCTATGAATCAAAGATCCAATCAGGAGGAGACAGAATAAAGAGCTCAAAAGAGAGGATCACCTAGCAAAGAGAACAATGACTTAAGAGACAGAGGATTAGAGAGGGAGAGAGATTAGTAGAGACAGAAACAAAGGTAAAGATGAAAACAGGAAATGAAGTCACCTTCTTTAAGTGGAGGGAGTATTGGTATCTTGAAGATAGTGTAACTAACTATAAGAATAGCTACCTGTGAAAAATATGCCTAGAACTGTTATTGGAGGCACATTCATGTGGGTCTGCAGCAAACTCAATTCTTGCCTCCTCAGAAGAAAAAATTTGACTGAGAGGCGTAAGGCAGAAAGAGAGACTGAGGCCAGTTTTACAGCAGGAGCAAAAGTTTACTAAAAAGCTCTAGAGCAGAAACAAAAGGAAGGAAAGTACACTTGGATGAGGGCCAAGTGGACAAGTTGAAAGACAAGGGCATGGTTTGACCTTTTGACACATGGTTTCATGCACTGGCATACTTCCAGGGTCTTGCACCCCTTCTCCCCTGTTCTTTCCTTGGGGTGGGCTATCCATACGCATAGTGGCCTGCTAGCACTTGGGAGGTAAGGATGCACAATATGTTTACTGGATCTGTATGCATGCTCACTTGAGGCATCCTTCCCTTACCAGCTGAATGCTTTCATAGAAGGTCATTTACCAGTAAAATCTCTGCCATTTTGCCTCTCACTGCCCAACTCCTGAGATCTTATCATCAGCTTCAGGTTTTTTCTATCTATAGGGAGACTGTCTTTCTCTAGTGCTGACTGCAACAAATTATTATTTTAGAGAGATAATTAAAAATCACCTGACCATCACCTGATGGTCATCTGACATTCCAGGTTGTTGGGGGAGCTCTCTCCTGCCCTGTTTATGTCTTACTAGTGACCTGCTGTAACATTTCCCTGCTCAAGAGTCCATGACCCCAATTCTTTGAAGAAAATGGGCAAAAGTCCATCTGCTGCAACTGCTTTCTGCTGACAGAGGGGCAGTGGTGGTTGTTCTGTGTGTCTTGGCCTCTTGCTAGCTGCCAGGACAGGAGGGTGGCTCCATGGGTTGGGGAAAGTGGTATCCAGCCAGGTCCAAGGGAAACAGGGGCAGGATTTTACCTCTGTCATGTCCCACTGATGGGCAGTCTAGAGGTCCTCTGTAGAAGGGTGACTCTTGAATACTGAGAGCACAGTATCCCTCACTGAGGAACATGTGGGGCTTGATGGCCTGAAGTCAAGAGGAGACAAATTGGGTTACCAGGTTTAGAAGAACGTCAAAATGAAATAAAAGGGTGAGGACAGCTCCAAAGATTCTCGAGGCTGCCAACACACCTAGGTAGCTGGTGGCTGTAGTCGTGCCTGCTAAGACTTGGGTTTATGGGATTGCTAGCCAATTCCAATGGGATTGCTAGCCAATTCCAATGTGTGTCCAGAATTAGAATATTGATCCAGATTTTTACATTACCCATCCCTTTTGTTTCTTCTGAGCTGCAGCCAGAGATCACTGGTTGGTTTACAAGAATAAGCAGGGTTAGTCCAAATTGAGACAAAAACGCAAAAACAACTTACAAGACTAGAAGCTAACGATAGGTGTACATCGTTCTTGAAACATGATTTTTCTCTTTCCAGTCCTCATTTTTATTAAAAACAAATCATGATAAGAGTGATTTGTTTGCAAAATAAGCTTTAGTCCTATTTACTTGACTTAATTACTTGCATAAAGCACAGTAAGACTAATTATTTGCCATATAGGCTCCTTTTTAAATTGACTTTGATGGAACTTTCATAAGACATCTCAGATAAGATTTTTTTAAAATCTTAAGCCCCGCCATGGCTTGACACCATCAAACACCTGTATGAATTGGGTAAATTCCTCTCCTCTTGAGGTCCCAAGATAACTTGTGGCTCCTGGGCCTGTCAGAAAGTGACATTCCTTACTTATCACAGGTCAGAAACCCTGTACAGGGACTCTGTAGATAAGGTATAAGACTGGTTTTCCCAAGGGGCTTTTATTGGCTGTATAAGTCAATAGTGATTCCTTAAAGGAAAGCATGCCATTCCAGTCAAAGCCTTGGTAAAAATAACCAGTTTCTCCAATTGTGTCCTGTTGCAAAAGAAAACAGATTCTTGTTGAACTTATGCAAACAACTAGATTGCTGTAAGTTAAGAATACTCACAAATAGTTCCCAAATTTTGGAGAAATCTGTTAAGAGAAACAAATGTGCTCCAAATTTTGTTTATACACAAAGGTGTACAGGTGTATACTTTACTCAATTGTTAAAAGCTGTAAATAGCTCAACGGAAGTGTTCTTGGCTCTGAAAATCAAAGGATTAGCAACGTTTTAAAAAAAAGCATAAAAGGTTTACTTTAGTCTTCCGTTAGTTTAGTCCATGCAGCTAACCCTTGTTCTGCTTGATATTGATAAATACTTTAGCTCTCCATGAAAGTCTCAAAAGTTTTTTCTTTATTCTAAAGTCACAATTTCCAACACTCTCAGAAACTTGCATTTAAGAGCATCTGTTAGAGTCCTATAGCTGAGTACAAAGTCACCTTTTAAAAAAATTTATTTATTTATTTTACTTTAAGTTCTGGGATACATGTGCAGAATGTGCAAGTTTGTTACATAGGTATACATGTGCTATGGTGGTTTGCTGCACCTATCAACCCGTCATCTAGGTTTTAAGTCCTGCATGCATTTGGTATTTGTCCTATTGCTCTCCCTCCTCTTGCCCCCTACCCTACAACAGGCCTCTGTGTGTGATGTTCCCCTCCCTGTATCCAGGTGTTCTCATTGTTCAACTCTCACTTACGAATGAAAATATGTGTTGTTTGGTTTTCTGTTCCTGTATTACTTTGCTGAGAATGATGGCTTCCAGCTTCATCCATGTCCCTGCAAAGGACCTGAACTCATTCTTTTTGATGGGTGCATAGTATTCCATGGTGTGTATGTGCCACATTTTCTTTATCCAGTCTATCACCAATGGGCAGTTGGGTTGCTTCCAAATCTTTGCTATTGTAAATAGTGCTGCAGTAAACTTATGTGTGAATGTGTCTTTATAGTAGAATGATTTATAATCCATTGAGTATATACCCAGTAATGGAATTGCTAGGTCACATGGTATTTCTGGTTCTAGATTCTTGAGGAATCACCACACTCTTTTCCACAATGGTTGAACTAATTTACACTTTCACCAACAGCGTAAAAGCATTTCTATTTTTCCACAGCCTTGCCAGCATCTGTTGTTTCCTCACTTTTTAATAATCACAATTCTAACTGGCATGAGATGGTATCTCATTGTCATTTTGATTTGCATTTCTCTAATGACCAGTGATGATGAGCTTTTTTTAATGTTTGTTAGCCACATAAATGTCTTCTTTTGAGAAGTGTCTGTTCATATCCTTTGCCCACTTTCTGATGGGGTTTTTTTTTCTTGTACATTTGTTTAAGCTCCTTGTAGATTCTACGTATTAGCCCTTTGTCAGATGGGTAGATTGCACAAATTTTCTCCCATTCTGTAGGTTCCCTGTTCACTCTGATGATAGTTTCTTTTGCTGTGCAGAAGCTGTTTAGTTTAATTAGATCCCATTTGTCAATTTTGGCTTTTGTTACAATTGCTTTTGGTGTTTTAGTCATGAAATCTTTGCCCATGCCTATCTTTCTGAATGGTATTGCCTAGGTTTTCTTCTAGGGCTTTTATAGTTTTGGGTTTTACATTTAAGTCTTTAATTCATCTTGAGTTAATTTTTTTATAAGGTGTAAGGAAGGGGTCCAGTTTCTATTTTCTGCATGTGGCTCACCAGTTTTCCCAGCACCATTTATTAAATATGGAATCCTTTCCCCCTTGCTTGTTTTTGTCAGGTTTGTCAAAGATCAGATGGTTGCAGATGTGTGGTATCATTTCTGAGGTCTCTGTTCTTTTCCATTGGCCTATATAACTCTTTTGGTTAATGTAGCCTTGTAGTATAGTTTGAAGTCAGGTAGTGTGATGCCCCCAGCACAAAGCTAACTTTTAAAGAGAATCAAAGCAAGACAACAATTGTCTGTGGGTGGCAAAAATCTTAGGGCTGTCGCACTTAAAGATGCAATGGACAAGGGAATTTCTTACCTCTGTGGGTTTCAATAATTTAACATAACAATTATAATTATTACTCATAACGTATACTAAGTTGTATCAGAACCATAGGAGTTTCGCATAACTGTGGGACACTTATTAACACATTTATACAAATACAGCCCAAAGAAAGCCAGATATTACCTTAATATTAGTGTACTATTGATGTCAAACCCAATTCTTAACAAAACCTTATAGACTAATTTTTTCCATTTTAATCACTCTGACCATAAGGTAAGAGTCTCATAAAGCATTCATAACCCTTTACAATTTTCTGTTAAAGAGCAAAACAAAACAATGTTCTAATAAACCTGTGTTATGTTTTTATTCTAATATTAAATTTACATCTAAACAGAATAATACTCCTTTAATTTTAGCTAATACAGTCACACAGAGAATGTCTTTTACAAGAGTAATCTTTCACAAACCTCCCATAACTTGCTCAAATCTTCAGCTTTATTCTAACTTAAAACAATCATTTAACCCTCTAAATTGGACAAAAATCCACATTTCTATGCCCTTTTATAATTCTTTTTCACCAAAAGCACATTTTGCTTTTCTTACACATCTTGCATGTAAAACTGTTTCTTTGGTAGTTTCAACTGCATGTTACAATGTTAACTCTTAGTAACTTTTACTTTTGGTGAAAAACTTTTATTTTTGGTGAAAAACTTGTAAGTAAGCAATTTTGTAAGTGAATTCTGTGCTCGGTGTGGAGCCCAGGACACCAGACAGAAGTGCACATAAAATTTGGTTCTTTCCAGAATAGCCAGGGGACATGGCTAACTCCACATGTGCCCAGGCCTTACCTAGAATTTAATTGCTCCTAAGTAGGTAAGTTGAACAATTTTTAAAAGTCAAAGAGGCAGTTTATGACCTTAAAGTATTTAGGAAACCTAATATCCTACCTGCATAATTTAGATCGCATGTCTAAACTTTTGAAGATATTTTTATTTTACCAATAACCTTTAAAACTATCTTTATTTCCCAAAGCTTACTTAAGTCACATGAACTAAAAGGCATTGCAGTTTTTATTTTTCTGACCAAACATTTTATTTAAGTGCTTATAATTTTAAGTCAATTAATCAGAACTTTTTCAAATATTAACATCACACACACAACACATATAAATCATAGACAGACAGTAGTTGTAGGATTTTTCATTTGCCATTTTTTCTTAATTTGATTACTGGCTTCAGGGTGGAGTCTTTTGAGGAACAAGGCTAGGAAAGCATGCAGTTTCAAGAGCCTTAATAAGCAGGCATAGCTGAAAGGCAAAACAGATCCCCCCAAATTATGGGTCCCATTTTTATACCAGATCCTAGATTCCAAAAAAAAAGAGGGAACAAGTGCATCTCCCATGGGAGTCTTCTCTTTCAGTGAGGAGTGGGGACAGTTCTTTACCTTCTAGGTGACCAAGAGCATACTTCTCTGATCTAAACCTGCAAAGAGCTGAGTATTCCCCTCTAACTGCCATTAGCCATCCCTAAAAGTATATTTCCTATGTAGTTATTACATACCAAAGGTCTCTCATAATGTGAAATAATTTTTGATACCCTCGAAAGTTAAAAAAAGTCAGATAACACAATGCAAAATGGAACAGAGACTCAGAATTTGAAAGGGATTTATCTACATTCAATTCCTATGGCTTCATGAGGAAAATTGTTTTTCCCAAAACAGTTTTTTTCAAAACATAGGGAGCCTCCTATGTTTTTCCCAAGGAATCCCAGACTGTTAGAAATTATCTTAGGTCCTCTCATGTGTGCATCAAAAGCAACAAGAAGACAAAATGGAGAAAAACAATTCAGTCAACTGAGAAGAATAAAACTTTCTTTTCCAGAAAAACATGATCCAAGAAGAGAGAAAAAAACCATAAAGACCATTTAAATACATGCATAGCTTGGATACATGCATAATTAAGCTGACTTTTAACCATAGCACTCTTTTAAAACAATCCTATTAAATCTCTTTATTACCCTACTTTAGCTAGACCAAACAGCCAATATTTCTGGCTTTTCAACTTTACCAAAAGTAACCTCACAGGTAAAATCAATAAGACTTAACTAAAGTTATGACTTAACCACCAGCGTGTGAGGTATTTTCAAAGAGGTTGTTAAGAGTTGTTACAAAATCTCCAAAGAAGATTTTACAGAATCTTCAAAGGTAACTCAGAGAAAAAAAAATTCAAAAATGGAAGTCAGAAGTTATTCATGGAGGGGCAAAGAATTAACAAATGGAAAAGGTCACACAGATAACAGCCAGAAGGTACTCATTCCTTAAGCCAGGAATCGAATCCTGACTCTGTACTTCCATTGGGAAAACACGAAGCCTTAGGTACTAAGCTACAGCATTGGGCAGTTTCTGTTGCTCTTCCCAGAAGGAGCCTAGAGCAGTCAATTTTGAGCATGCAACGGCTTTTAACTTGCTCAAGATTAATTTTAGAGCTAGCTATGACATGAATTCCAAAATTCCTGTTCTCTGGATGGTAGAGAGCAAGAGAAAACACTGTCACTGGTCACAAGGACATAAAATAAGATGAGACGTAAGCTTCATTCAGTATTTTTTTTTCCCAGAGAATTGCAGCAACGTTTGTTACTAACGAGTTTGCTGGGCCTGCTAGAGCAGTGGGCTTACAGGGGTCCTAGGCCCACATTCTATCCTAAGGTACTCCTCTTTATGACAGAATGACACAGACAGACAAATTCATAGCACAAAGTACACCAGATTTGCCATAGCTTGACTAGCCTCATGAATCGTTTTTCTCATTAATCAAAACTTTGCAGAGGAGATGGTGATTTTTGCCATTCCTACAACTGGTTTGCACACAGAAAGAGGGGCCAGAATTCTGACTGGTATGAAATTCTTTTACTTTTGCTGGCATGCCAGGTTTCTGGGTTACCTTTCCCTGAGAGACCCTAGCAACCCTGCTAACTGCACCATAGCCTTGGGGGCCAAGTAGTAACACAAAGGAAAACCATCCTTTGTTTCATAGAACCTTTGAATTAGACATAAGTCTTTTTTCTTCTGTTAGGAAGTTATGGTTTGTATTGCAAGTTGCTGTGCGAGTCCTGTGAAAGAGCGGATAAGTAGATTATCTGCATACTGTAGAAATTATCCTCCCTCAAGAGATTGCTCAGTTAGATTTTTGCTGGGGCTTTTTAAAATAAATATGGGCGATTTCTAAACCCCTGAGATAGGAGTGCCCACACTGAAGTTATTTGTTAACAATTTAGATAGATATTTAGGACAAACAGGGGTATTAGAAAGAAAGATGAATTCAGAGGTTGGGTAAATACTAAGTGAGCACCCATCTTATCTTGGAAAGTATATTTTTGTCCCAAAGAGGTGTGGGGCATTTAGACCTTACCAGAGACCGATGGAAGAATGGTAATTAGTCCCTTAAGTAATATAAAGGAGAGTGAATCTTTTCTTTTGGAGGGAGGGAATGCCATCTGCCCAGATTACCCAACAGGATTTGGAGGAGAGTTGCAAAGAGAAGATTAGCACAGAGTGGGCAGCTTTTCAACCCAAAAGGGAAATTTCCAATTTTACTTGCTGCTTCCAGAGTTGCCCTTGGCTTTATCCTTGTGATGACAGTGTCTGATTTGGAAGCCAGCTAGAGCAGAGAGTCCTTTAGCTCAAGACCATCAGGGGTTGGGATTCTGTCCCAGGATCCCTTCGTCCCTCAGGGCAGTCTCTTTCCCAGTGGCTGAGCTTCTGGCAGAGAGAATGAGCCATGTGGGGCTTTTCCCCGTTTATCCCATTGGACAGTTTTCCTTCCAGTGGCCTGGCTTTCCACACCAATGGCAGTTACCTAGAGGAGTGCCCTTAGGCAACTTGGAGGGGGCTGGTGGGCTTGCAGGGCAATCAGTAGTTGAGCCTGTCTCCTTTCCCTATCTTTCTCATTTTTTTAACCCTGTCTTCCTTATTCTGCTCTTGGTTGTAAAAGATAGAGGAGGTTAATCTGAAGACCTCCTGCAGAGAGGCACTGGGTTCCAAGGCTGACTTTTGTGATTTCCTCCCAGTTCATTTTTAAGCCAAACAGTATTACAAAGATAAACTCATTTTTTGTTTAAGGTTTGGGGGAATCAAACTTTTCCCAGTTTTGGGAGATGCATCTGAGGGCCATGTCCTAGGGTATGGAGATGCAATTACCCAAATGCAAAGAGAGAACAGAGGAGATAAAAAGGAAAAAGAAGGCATTCTTTCGACTTTCTTATTATCCTGAATGGGGCATCCTCCAATGTCATTTGAGTCCCAGAATGAACCAATCTTGGTCCCATCTTGTCACAGTTGCCCACTTGAGAACGGAGGACACGCTGGAATCAACAGCAGACCCCCCCGTTCATCCTTGAGGTTCTGAAATGAACCAGTCTTACCGCATACCCCTAACCTTTCATTCCTGTTCTAATGGTGTAATCTGTTAGCCTGGGACCACCCATCTTCTCTGTCCTATGGGTCTCTTGTACCTGCAGCCTTAGGCCGACCTATATCCTTGTTTCCATGACATTATAGTGACTCTCACTCGAGTACTCTGGCAACAAAATGATTATCTCTTTTCTCAGATTCCCATTTTTACATGTTCTGTAAGTAGACAAGAAGCCTGTTTTTTAGCTAACTGCTGCAAGGAGGCTGGACTTCTCTCCCTGTTTCCTTTAAAGATGACATTGAAGGTCTTGCTGTATATTGAGAAGGACATGGAAGTAAATAGAGAAATGGAGGCTACAGGAGGAAGTAGAAGGAAGTCAGAGGAATACCCTTGAAAGTCTTTATATGCTCGCAAAAATAGCAGCCCTTGGATTCAAAAGGGCAATGTTTATTTGCTCTTTTGATGTGAAGTAGTAACCTCCTGAGGACTTGGGGCTTACGGCAAGAAATCATAAATGGCAAAGGAAGAATTTCCTCTTCTCTCAAAGGGGTGGTACCAAAGGACTATGACTCTTTTCTTTTTGGAGGAAGGGGATGCCATTTGTCCTCCTTATTCATAGGTCAAAAAACACAGCACTTTGAAAAAGAACTTCCAACTCTCTTTCCAGAGGCAAGCAATCTTATAAGGTAAGCTGATGAACTACAAAATTGATTAAGTCACCATATTCAGGTTAGTTGTTTTATTTTATGCAAATATTGTAAATTTTTCTATAAAGATGACATCTTTGATTAGATTTTAAATTAATTCTTATGATCAAAGTCTTTATTCAGGGGAACAATTTTAAATTTATATTTGTTTAGTATGCATTTCTCTATGCACATTTTCATTTTTAATAGATTAAAAGGATATTCTGATGGAAATAGGAAATAGATTCTTTTGTCTATATTGAACTATAAAATAAAAGTCAAGACCAGTATAAGTGGCATTGAATTTTTCTGAATTGGCTAGATTGGTCATTTTGATATTCTAGATCAAATGTATTTGAGGTCAAATGGCATCACTGAAAAACACAGGAATAAAATTTCTCTTTTTCTTTAATTTATCAAATACATGTTAGATAAACTTTCGGTAAATCTACAAACCTACCCTAAGCAGATTTTTTAAAACCCAAATTTTAAAATTTCCACAAAAGCCTATCCAGGGGGTTCAACACCACAAGCATTTTCTTTTTCTCTTTGAGTGGTCCTAGTCATTAGAATGATGAACTCATCAGGATGGCAGGAAATACAGGTGAAACCAATTCTTTTGTAATCACATTAAACTGAGTTTGAATCTGGGATTCAACATAAGTTATTAAATTTCTAAGCTTCATTTTCTTGTAAAATTATCTACTTTATGGGTTCTGTGAAAGATAGCAAAGTAAGGCAGAAAATGTTAGCATTATGTCTACCACATAACTCTTAAAAATCATAGTAATCACCACCACTATCATCAGTATCATCATTAACTTTGTCAATATTTTTACTATTTTCAGTGTGAGAGGAGAATACCTGGTACCTAAAGAACTACAAAAACAAAAGCTCTATGCCTTTCATAAAGTAATCTTTTTCAGGAGTAGATTTTTCACCAATAACTTTTTAGAGATTTGTTTTTGAATGCTAGTTTCTATTTTACTAACATCTAAACTTCCATGTTGAGTGTGAATGTGAATCTAGTCACTAGTCAATGTATGCTGGGTAATACTATAATTCATAAGACATGGCTGATTAGCTGAATTTATAAGAGAAAAAATGGGTTAAACTGAGATCACAGATACATAAAACAAAAGATCACAGTGAAGAAGAGATATAAACACAGGTACATGTACAGTTGAGCACGCTGTATCTTGCAAAACCCTGGTTGTGTATCTTATTTCACAGTCTTCTGTGTGAATAATAAGACTTGCAGCTGTGTAGGGCACAGACTGAGTGGCTGTGGATGATGTTCCCAGAGAAGTTGACCAAAAGTGACACAGGAGTGTTGAGGACGAGGAAGATCCCAAAATTTGGGTTCTACGTTGGACCTGATTACCACCCCCATTACCAAAAAGTTGAGATTGCGATTGATTGGAGAAATGTTCATTGAAATATTTATAAGATGTAACAAGGTAAAGTGAAAAGAGAACAATGGTTTGGGAGTCTAACATATATCATAACTTTGAGTCACGTAGTAGCTGCGTGACATCGGGTCCCCATGAAAAACTTAGCTTACTTACTCACCACCCCAACAGAGTTCCCCGTCATCATTTTAGTGCCTACTCTTTAAATTTGAACAAGCACCAACAATTAGTCAACGTTTGAAGAAAGCCTCTAACATGAAAGAGGGAGAGACAGATTAAAAAACAGCAAAACAAAACAAAACAAAAACAGAGAAATGGGAACCAAGATTAAAAAATAGAGAGTAGAAAAAAACTATAAAGAATATAATTAATATTCTCAGAAATACTAGAGAGGATGTCTCCATGTAACAAGAACAGGATGCAATAAAAAGAAAAAATATATAAGGAAAATCTATTTGTGTGTGTATAAATTTCTGCATGGTGCAGTGGTGTGGCCCATAGTCCCAGCTACTCGGGAGGCTGGGGCAGGAGGACCATTTGAGTCCAGGAGTTCAGTGCCAGCCTAGGCAACATAGTGAGATCACCCATTAAAAACAAAATATATATATGTGTGTGTGTGTGTGTGTGTGTATTTTTAAGAGCAAAAAGTGTACATTTATGAAATACATAATACAATATATAATAAATATAATATAAATCCACAAAAAGGATACAAAGTTTAAAATATATCAGAAATAAGAACAAATAAAAGTAATAGGAAAATAATAGAGAAATATACATTTGGGAAGATTGGAAGATTAACACAGAAGGCCAAAAACAACAAATGGGGATTCAAGAATGAGAGGTCAACAACAACATAAAAATAGATGGATAAAAAATACTAAAGAAATACGCTTGGGAAATATCCTAGGACTGAATAACATGAGTCTTCATATTAAGAAGGCCAAATAAACGTCCAACAAAAAAGATCAGTATTGAAGTATATTATAAGGAAATTCCAAAACACTGAGGATAAATATTGGGTCCTAATCCCTCCAGAAAAAGTTCTCAACAGCTAAACCAAATGCTAAAAAAAATACAAATGATACCATCAAAAATTCTGAGGAAGATGTTTTCCAACCCAAAATTCTACTCAGACAACTATTGATCAAACATAACAGTAGAATAAAGATGTTTTTAAAAATACACAGGAACTCAAAAAAGTGTTCTTTCTTTTGCATACTGGTAGGAAACCTTTGGGTAAGTGTTTCAACAAAATGTGTGGTAATACAAGAAGGAAGAAGCCTTGGAATGGAACAGAGGATACAGGGATTTGCTAGAGAACAGTTCAGGGAATTTCTAGGACTGAGCTATGAGCCACTTAATGTGGAATCAGCAACCCAAAGTGGTGCAGAAATATAAAGATATGAGTGAGGAGGGAATCAAAAAGAAGGAGAAGGAGAAGGAGGAGAGGAGGAGAAAAAAGGAAATAATAGATTATCAAATGGATGCAATTATTTGAAAAAAGTATTGCTGGACATTAACAAATATCTTGGAATACTTCCAAAAATTAATTTTAAGTACATCAAAAACAAAGCAAAAGAAAACAGAAGTAATTTCACAAAAAGTAAAAGGTGATAATGTATTTTCCAGCATTAATTCGAACATTAATATTATAATAAAGTATTGGATCATCATTGAATAAAAAATATTGTGATTATTATTTTGCAATGATGCAGGTAAAGGCAGTGGTTTCATCACAGTCACTATCTAGCATTATTATAAGAATGAAGATAAATAACAACAAACAGAGAAGAGAGTTAAAAGTGGTTTCCTCTGTGGAGCAGGACTGAAAGGACGCTGTTTGTCTTATTCTTGGTCTGTTTTAATAGGAGTCTTTCAATAATGCTTGTCTTTTTAATGAAATATCTATATTACTCTGATAAAAATAAAAATTTATTTTAGTAAATCTACAAAACTTCAGATCACATTGGCTAACTATTAAATAAATGGAACAGACAGTGCAGATGATCTGCCTTGTAGAACTCGTCAGCCAGACGGCCCTGTTGTCAGAAAATATTAATATGTTTTGCAGATGAGGAATGATGAGAAGTTTTCTGTGTGGGATCCTTGGGTGTTGATGGAGGAGACCAGTCATCAGGCAGGTGGTGACAGGCCTTCAACATCATGGTGAGTTGTTGGAACTTTACACTGTGGTCAGGAAAAAGCAATCTTGGGTTGCAAATAGAGGAGAAAGAAAATTAAATTTATTTTTTTGGAAAGATACCTAGCACCAGATGGGAGAAGAAGAAAAGTTTTGGAAGGCAGAATAGTGAGTAGCGGTTACAAAGTTTTGAGACAGGATGACGGTCACAGAGACCTTAGATAAAGGTTACATTTGGAAAATATTTGTGAGATAAAACTTCATGAAAGATTGGATGTGAAGAATGAGGGAATATTCTAGTATAATTCCAAGCTTTCTAACAAGAGAGACTGAGAGATTGGTGACCCATAAAATTGAGACTAGAAAACAGTGGAGGAGATACAGTTGTCATCCCTTTGTCTATGGCTTCACTTTGCTCAGTTTCAGATACTCACAGTCAACCTCAGTCTGAAAATGGGTGAGTACAGTACAAGAGGATTTTTTTTTTTTTGAGATGGAAATGGGTAGGTACAGTACAATAGGATTTTTTTTTTCTTGCTCTGTCACCCAGGCTGGAATGCAGTGACACAATCTCAGCTCACTGCAAGCTTTGCCTCTCGGATTGAAGCAGTTCTCCCGCCTTAGCCTCCCAAGTAGCTGGGATTACAGGTGCATGCCACCACACCTGGCTAATTTTTGTACTTTTTTAATAGAGACAGGTTTTCATCACGTTGACCAGGCTGGTCTTGAACTCCTGACCTTGTGATCCACCTGCCTCAGCCTCCCAAAGTGCTGGGATTACAGGCATGAGCCACCACGCCCAGCCAATAGGATTTTTTTTTTTTTTTTTGAGACTGAGTCTCACTCTGTCGCCCAGGCTGGAGTGCAGTGGCACGATCTCGGCTCACTGCAAGCTCCACCTCCCGGGTTCACGCCATTCTCCTGCCTCAGCCTTCCGAGTAGCTGGGACTACAGGTGCCCGCCACTACACCTGGCTAATTTTTTGTATTTTTAGTAGAGACAGGGTTTCACCGTGTTAGCCAGGATGGTCTCGATATCCTGACCTTGTGATCCGCCCGCCTCGGCCTTCCAAAGTGCTGGAATTACAGGCGTGAACCACTGCACCCGGCCCGCCAATAGGATATTTTAAGTGAGAGAGAGAGAGAGAGAGAGATCAATTCACATAGTGTTTATGACAGTATATTGTTGTAATTCTTCTGTTTTATCGTTGGTTATTATTTTTAATCTCTTATGTGCCTAATTTATAAATTAAACTTTAGCAAAGTTGATGTGTATAGAAAAAAAGCATAATATTTATGTAGAATTCAATACTGTCCATGCTGTCAGGCATCCACTGGGGATCTTGGAACATATTCCTTGTGGATAAGGAGGGAGGGACTACTATAATTCCATTGCTGCAGATTTTTGAAATAATCAACAGAACATGCATTCTTCCAAAGTGAGTCACACATCCAGAGGGGTTTAAACAGTCAGAAAGTCAGATGTGTGAAAAAGCAGTTCTGTTTATATCTCAATATCTGAAAAGTCACTTTGTTCATAAGACATCAATTCCAGTTGTAACAGAAAATATAACCTTGCTACTTTAATGTAATTCGATCAGATCCTATTAGAGCTCAGTGTCCTTTGGATAACTGCAAATATATAATAATGGATATATATCCAATGTCCTTTGAATAACTGCATATAACATAGAACTCCTCATGGATTTCTTTCCTGCTCCCTCTTCTCTTTCCCCTATTTCCAGGACAAGGGAGTGAGGTAGGATCCTGGTTAAAAGGATAGTTAGTGAGGAAGCAGAGGTAGGCAGGGTGGCTTGTGAATTGTTCTGGCATTGAGAGAGCTGTGTTCGTTCTCTGGTACTCATCCGTCCCTGCTGGCCTCAGCTTGTACCTTCCTGTCTTGCACAGTAGCCTCAATCCCAATCTGCTGCCAATGTCCATAGTCCTGCAACAATCCTTATGTCTTAGACCCACATGTTATTCATCCTCCTTTCCTCAGGGAAAGCTTACTCCTCAACTGGTCCTTAAAACTATTTCCACACCTTGCTGAAAGTGTTTTAGAATTACCCAGTGTTTTTTGTGCAACTTGCTGGTCTAAACTGAAGTCTGTAGGCCCGTACTCTAGATTCCTCCCACAGACTTAGCTACTCTGGGACTCCAGGGCCATGTTGAATATCAGTGCATTGACATTAATTGCTAACGTGAATCCATACTTATTTTAATTTACTTATCCATCCATCCTATGCATTTATATTTCTATTTGTTGTATATATCTCCTTACCATCTCTCTCAGCATATATGTTGAGTAAACCAATTTCAATGAATCACTTCCTTTTTTTTACTTTTATTTTAAGTTTGGGGGTAAATGTGCAGGTTTGTTATTTAGGTGAACTTGTTTCATGGGGGTTTGTTGTACAGATTATTTCGTCACCCCGGTATTAAGCCTAGTACCCATTAGTTATTTGTTTCCTGATCCTCCCCTCCTCCAATCCTCCACCCTCCAATTGGCCCCAGTGTCTTTTGTTCCCCTGTATGTGTCCATGTGTTCTTATCATTTAACTCCCACTTACAAGTGAAAACATTTGGTATTTAAACAAGTCACTTTCAATTAGATCCTTTAGTGGTTATGAGAAAGATGAAAGTGTATGTGAGTGAAGCAAGTAGAGGCCGTGAGAAGACTATAAATTCCAGCAAAATGCACTAAAACTAATACACCAAGGCTAATGGTGAAGACTTAGAGGGCAAATCTTTACCTTGTTGAAGGTAAGAAAGAACAAATGGTGACACACATATCAGATACCCTACTGTCATTATTTCAGGACACGTCGTAATTCTCCCACACATCCCTTGGTGTAGGAAAGGAAAAGGGGTTGGGGGCAAAATTGAGAGTTGATTCAAAAGTTACAAAAAGAGACTGTTAAAAAATGGTCTTTTATTTGTTTATTTATTTTTTTGGAGATGGAGTCTTGCTCTGTCACCCAGGCTGGAGTTCAATGACACAATCTCGGCTCACTGCAATGTCCGCCTCCTGGGTTCAAGTGATTGTCCTTCCTCAGCCTCCTGAGTAGTTGGGATTACAGGCTTGTGCCACCACACCCAGCTAATTTTTTTGTATTTTCTATAAAGACAGAATTTCACCATGTTGGTCAGGCTGGTCTCAAACTCCTGACCTCAGGTGATCGACCCACCTTGGCCTCCCAAAGTGTTGAGATTCCAGGCTTAAGCCACCACACCCAGCCTAGAACACGGACATTTTTTTTAAGAGTAGAAATAGTGTAAATATTCTTCTGACCATAAAAAAATATAAGTAGGAATCAATACCAAAATGAGTTAAAATAGACAATACATAACCTTTCACCTGGAAATTTTAAATAAAATACTTTCTTAAATACCATGTCAATGTGGGAATAAAGTGAGAAATATATGGAATTTGACAATGGAAACCCTATCTGTTAAAATCTAATAGATACAGAAAAATCAGAGGAAATAAATAGCTTTACTCATTTACATTAATAAAAGAAGTACAAAAGATAAATATAATTTTAAATAAAGATTGATAAAAATAACAAAATCAACCAAAAGCATAGAAGAATTCAAGACCAGCCTGGGCAACATGGTAAAATCTCATCTCTACAAAATAATAATAATAATAATAATAATAATAGAAAAATTGGCCTGTTGTGGTGGCATGTTCATGTAATTTCAGCTACTCAAGAGACTGAGTTGGGAGGAATGCTTGAGCCCAGGAGGTCAGGCTGCTCTGCAACATGATCCCCCACCTCACTCCAGCCTGGGTGACCGGATGAGACCCATCTCAAAAAAAAAAAAAAAAAAAAATTAATGAATTTTAATAGCATTAAATATATAGTAATTCCAAGAGCAGATCTTTTGAAAATGTCAAAAAATTAAAAATATAGTTAATCTAAACAAATAAAGACATCACAAATTCACAGAATCCAAATGATAATCAGTGAGGAAATGCAAATGCTTAAGAATGAAAAGAAATATAAGATATTGTTTGGTTCAAAAAAGTATGCAATTATATTTGGAAGTCTGAATTAAAGTGAAAGGTTTTTTCCAAAACTGTGCAGAAAGAGATAGAAAATATAAAGACACCAACAAATATAGACAAAGTATTTAAAAACCTACTTCCTCTAAAAATAACAGACCCTAAGAGCAAGATATATAATTCCTACCAAGGTTTTAAAAATAGGTAACTCTCATATTATTTACACTATGTCAGAATATTGAAAAATAGGAAAACTTTCACATTCTTTCATAAATCCAGTACAACACTGATACCAAAACTATTAAAATAGAGTGAAATAAATCTTATTTCATAAAAATTTAACAAACACTATATGAAAAAAAGCCAAAATGAATTGCAAAATATAAATGAAATACTGTGAAAAAGGTATTCTTAAAGGTTTCAAAGAGTTAATATATGTAATGATCAAAAAGGTTATGCAAATGTGAAAGCAACAACTAACAACCAAATAGGAAAATGGGTAAACATTTAAAGTTATTTTAAATAAATGTAAAAAAACTACCCACAAGGTGAAAAATAGAGGGTAAATCTATAATGGAATATTATTTTTCTCTAGTCAAATATACCATACAACTATAAAAATAATATTTTGTCCAGAGTATGGAGGTAGGTTGGAGATGAATTAAGTGATACTTATTAATTTTTCTCTTTTTTTCTTTTAGTTGGAGTGGGGTGGCATGTTACCTCCTCATCACCCTGGAGGATCCCACATGGGTTTTTATAAGCTTTTTCCCATTAAACTTTTAAATGTAAATACCTTCGACTTAATAATGTTACTTCTATAAATCGAACCTGTAAATAAATGCACATTGTACATTTCAATATTCATTTAAGAATTTTTTTAGTAACAAAAATGGGAAACAACTGAAATGCCCGTCAATAAGTTAAAATATGTACATCCATACTAGTGAATATTTTCTAATATATTTAGAGGAAGGTGATGAGTTAAGCTTTAGACCAATTAAATATGTGCCGTTTGCAGGAACTCCAGAGATACACGTTCAGAAGCAGTTGTAATTGCAGTATAGAGGATGAGAAAGAGGGAGAAACTACAGGTTAAAAACAAAACTTAGTGATTCTATAATGTGTAGCAACATTTGGAGGAAAGGGTAAGATCATCGATCTTGAGAAAGAATAGAAGTACTAAGACAGGAAATATGGGAAACGCCATATTTAAAAAGCAGGCAGAGGAAGAGAGGCCAACACAAGTCACAGAGGAGTGACCAGAGGAAGAAAATCAACAGAGCAAGAGTGGAGGAAGTTTCCCAGAGAAAATCCTCGGTTTTGCACAGCACATGATTGAATGCCACTGAAAAAGGCTACGTGGTATTCCGTATGAAAAATGAATGTAACCCACAAAAGAAATGTTCCTATGATAATTAAAGACTAAAATGTTATCTATGCTTAGAGGCACATATAAAACACTACATTTTGAGCTAGTAAAATAGCCTGTATCCCTATTTATGATAATCAGTAGTTTTGCTTTGCAGGGGGCATAAAAAAGGGTCCTACAAAAATCTAACATTTATTCTCATTAATCAGAGGATGAACAAATATGTAATGTGTGACACATTGTAGGAAATCAATAAGTAGCTACTGAATAAATGTTGAATAAGCACAATTGCTTTTTCAGGCTCAACGAAATGTTAATAGTTTAATAATTATAATATGTTCTGCAACCATGAATTAAACCAAACAGCTATTAAATAGACAAGTAATCAACTATGAAACAGTTCCACTTATACTTTTCTAATGCTTCTCCCTAATTATTAACAATAAATTTAAAATGCTTGTTAATTTTCCAGCTGAGTTGCAGGGAAAGAGGAAAGAGGAGAGGGAAGATGGAGGGCATGGGGGCTGTGAGTGCATCATTACCATTGTGAGACACACTATGACACACACACATAATTATGCAATTCACAAAGAAAAAAAGAGTAAGACATGAAAGTTAACATTTTCTAATTACTATCCTAAAAGTGAATAAAAGGCATTTAAATAATAAGTAACCATTATACAGTAAAGGAGGCACTTGGGAAGGCATTTTGGCAGTTACTCACAAAATGAAATATACTCTTGCCATATGACCTAGTCACTGCACTGCTAGGTATTCGAGTTGAAAACATATGTTCACATAAACACCTGCACATGAATGTTTATAGCAGTTTTATTCATAATTGCTAAAACTTGGAAGCAAACATACTGTATGATCTCAACTACATGACACTCTGGAAAAAAAATCGGTGAAGACAATAAAAACATGAGTGGTTGTCAGGGGTTGGAGTGAGGGAGGGATAATGAGGTGGAGCACAAAGGATTTTTCAGGCAGTGAAACTGCTCTGTCTGATTTTGTAATAGTAGATACATGTCATTTTACGTTTGTCAAAACCCATAGAATATACATCATAATGAGGGATCTCCAATGTAAATGATGGACTTTAGATGATAATAATAATTTATATTGACTCATCGACTGTAATAAATGTACCACAGTAATGCAAGGTGTTAATAATAGGGGAAACTAGTCAGACGTATTGGCTCACCCCTGTAATCCAGCAATTTGGGAGGCTTAGGAGGGTGGATGGCTTGAGCTCAGGAGCTAGAGATCAGCCTGGGCAGCATGATGAAATCCCATCTCTACAAAAATACAAAATATTAGCAGACATGATGACGCACACCTGTAGTCCTGGCTGCTTGGGAGGCTGAAGCGGGAGAATCACCTGAGCCTGGGAAATGGAGGCTGCAGTGAGCTAAGACTGCGCCAGCATAAGCGAAACTGTGTGGAGTGAGGAGGTACATGGTAACTCTTTGTGCTTTTTACTAATCTAAACCTAAAATTTATCTAAAAGATAAAGTCTATTCATGTAGAGGGGAAAGTAAAGGAGGCAACCCCCAAGGACTTAAAAAGTAATATACAACTTGCGATAGTTTGAATGTTTGTGTTCCCCACAAAATTCATATGCTGAAATCCTAAATCCCAAAATGATGGTATTAGAAGGTAGGGCCTTTGGGTAATTACGTCATGGGACTAGAGTCTTTGTGAATGGGGTCAGTGTCCTTACAAAAGAGGCCTGAGAGAGAGATTCCTTGCCCCTTCCACCATGTAAGGACACAGCGAGAAAGTACCATCTGTGAACCACCAAGTGGGTGCTCACCAGGCACTGAATCTGCTGGTACCTCAATCTTTGCTTTCTCAGCCTCTAGAACTGTGAGAAATAGATTTATTTATTTAAATCACCTAGTTTATGGTATTTTGTTATAGCAGCATGGATAAGCTAAGGCATGAATTATTTAATTAGTAGCTTATTTTTGACCTAAAGAAAATAGAAAACTGAAAAATCAGTGTGCATGATTAGGTATTGACCAACTCTGTATTTATTTATTTACTTACTTATTCATCTTTTTTTCAAATATATTGAGTCCTTTTTATGTCAGGCAGTTTCAGAAACAATGGAAGCAAGTAAAGCCCCTGTTTTCATAAACCTTACATTTGATGGGAGATAAAATAAAACAACAATAATCAAAGCGATGGAATAAAGTTGAGAAGTCACGCTTCTCCTGTTAGCATTCCAGCTACACCTCAGCTTCTCCTCATTGCAGCAGCTACACTTTCACAGCCTCAGTGAAGGGATGACAGCAGAGCACAGATAACAGAACTGAATTCTTGTTTCTCAAATTTCTAACTGAGCCAAAGACAAAAATAATTTTTTTAAGAAAATCCATGATAGTTAAAGTTAGCTGTCCTCACCACTACCCAGACTGTACAATAACCCTGCACTGGAGGACAGGAAAAATGAGAAGAGTGGCTTAGGATTGGTAGGCATTGGGCTCCTTGGAAAGGGAATGCTAGATTCTGCGCCAATTCAGGCCACCCCCAGGGGTGGTGATGTTGGATGATGAAGCCACTCCAGGAAGGTTTGCAGAATTGAGAGGAGATGTGGACATTTACTATCCACTGAAACCCCCGAGGAGCTGTGAGATAGCAGAGCGTGGGGCTGAAATCTTCTTCTGAGGCCATCTCTAACTCTCAGAAACTTAGGTTAGGAACCTGCATGTCATTAATCTCAGACATATTTTTTTTTTTTACCTTTACTGAAAGATACATGTAATAAATGACATGTGTTCCTCTTGTACAATTACATTCTAAAAAATAAATGCTTCCCCATGTCTGAATTTTCAAATGAAAATGAAAATGTCTGGTCATTTAATGCTTCTTTAAGTTTTCTTATTCCAATTATAATGATGTCTTATAAATAGGAGTGAGCTCACCTCAACTGATTTTTTTAAGATTAATATCCTAATGGATTAAAATAGATACCTGTGTATTCATTTGAGACAAAATAGGAAAAATATATCCATTGTCATTCTTAGACAACTATTTGGATAAACCAAAGTACTTTGAATTTTAGAATCTGACATTGTTTTTGAGTCTCTAAGTGTGAACAGAATACATTTTTTCTCTGTACATTTTAAGGCAATTTTTTAAAACATTTACTTAACTATTAATTTGATGTTTTGGAGAAGGGTCTGATTTTAGACAGTTAAGTTACCTTACAACTGACTACATTTCAGGTAGATTTGAACACAAATCTTTTGTATGAAACTGTTTCTTTTTATACACTTCTTTCTTTCTTTCTTTTTTCTTTTCTTTTTTTTTTTTTTTTTTTGAGACAGAGTTTTGTTCTTGTTGCCGAGGCTGGAGTGCAGTGGCACGATCCCCGCTCACTGCAACCTCTGCCTCTCAGATTCAAGTGATTCTCCTGCCTCAGCCTCTCAAGTAGCTGGGACTACAGGTACCCATCACCACGCCTGGGTAATTTTTGTATTTTTAGTAGAGATGGAGTTCCACCATGTTGGCCAGGATGATCTCCAATTACTGACCTCAGGTGATCCACCTGCCTCGGCCTCCCGAAGTGCTGGGATTACAGGCATGAGCCACCACGCCCAGACTATACTTCTTTTTAACACTGTTTCTTTTCTTACTTAAGCATCAATAGAAAACACCATAGGCCACAGGTTCAAACAAGGCCATGGTCCGTCCATTTGCGGTTTTCCCAGTGATGTGGCCACTGCAAATTAACCCAGTAGTTGATTTGCTTTCCAGTTTTAGAATTCACTTTAGCTTTCTTTACTAAATGTTAGAAGAGATCTTGAGCCTGGTCCATTGGTTGCTTGTTGGATGTCAGGGAAACACGTCTTCCTCAGAGAAAAGGGCTTTGGCTGTAAGGTAACTCTTACCAAATGAAGTTTTGATGACTTAAGTGTAAATGAATCAGTGCATACATAGTATATTTCCGTTGAAATACACTGGGATTTAAACATTAAGGAGCAAATGGCTTGGCAAAATGAATTAGGAGGCTTTGCCAAACCCAAAACATTTAAAAAAAAAAAAAAAAAAAAAAAGGAAGTCAGGCTATTTGCAGAATTCTAACTGCCAATAGTTTTGCCTATCCCTAAAGTTTACAGTTTGGCATTAATCATGAAATCTGGTAGAGCAGGACTGAAAAACTGAGAGAAGTAGATTACCATCTAATTGCCATTTATTTGTCACTGTGTTTTCCAGAGTTAGCTTTCTAGCACATTTTAAATCTACATTCAGAGTAATAGATTTTCTGTTCTGACTTGGGTTCACATGCTGCTTCTGCTAGTTACCAGTTATTTAAACTTAAGCAAGTAACTTAATATCTCTGTACCTCAGTTTTCTTATCTTGAAAATGAGCAAAATTATACAATGTTACCTGTATATATATAATGTATTTAAGAGCCTTGAGCTGAACCAAGCACACAGTAAGTGCTCAATAAATATTAACTATTAATTATCAGATAGTAAACCACTTTGGTTACTAAAGACCAGTCACTTGTAAATAACTTTACTTTCCCCAATACCTACTGGAATTGGAGGAGTTAAACATCCAGACTCTAGTGCGGGTATTTGGCTCAACCTCCCACACACTTGTTCCTAAATTCTCTCGTTTCTTCTCCCCTCTATCTATTTCTCTTTTGAGGTTGCTCTTGCATTCCCTCTGTGGAAGAGGTGTTGTAGTGACTACTTTTGTCAAGACAGTTAGGACCATATTCTACTCCTCTGCTGCTGCTGCACCAGGCCTTACAAGACTACAGGAACTCCATTCCTTGTTCCTTCTGGTGCTCTCACCAGGGAAGAGGGTGCTATCACAACACCTCCCCCAACTCCAGCATATATACCCTGCTTTAGTTCATTTGTGCTGCTATAACAAATATCTGAGACTGGGTAATTTACAAATAATAGAAATTTATTATCTTACAGTTCTGAAGGCTGGGAAGTCCAAGATCAAAACACTGGCGGGTTTTGTGTCTGGTGAGGGACATCTTGCCACATCCTCACATGGCCAAAGAATGAAAGAACAAAGAAAAGGGGACTAATGCTATGTCCTCATATGATGAAGAGGAGAAGGGCAAACAAAGCCAAAGCTGGATGCCTTCAGCGCTTTTGTAAGGCATTAATCTATTCATAAAAGTGGAACCGTCACAACGTATCAACTCCCCCAGACGCCCCACCTCTTATTACCACCACAATGGGTATTAGCTTTCAACATAAACTTTGGAGGGAATACGTTTAAACCATAGCACACCCCAACCTTTGACATCACCATTTGAAGCATTAATACCAGAAAGCAAAGCATAATCTTATCTAGAAGTGGTAGATTTTCTCTTGGATGGTGCTCAAAACTGATCTTCCCTCACTCATTCATTTATTCGTCAAATATATGTTAAGGATACAACAAATTATTTGATGTGTTATAGGAATCATTTTTATAAAAGATAGGGAACTTCATTTATCCCTGCCATTCAGAAACTTGCAATCTAGCTGAGGAGACCCAAAAATCCTGACCGGGATGTTGTAGAACCGATAAA
Organism: Chlorocebus sabaeus; assembly: GCF_047675955.1. Taxonomy (NCBI): domain Eukaryota; kingdom Metazoa; phylum Chordata; class Mammalia; order Primates; family Cercopithecidae; genus Chlorocebus; species Chlorocebus sabaeus. The sequence goes on along the minus strand of NC_132911.1, from coordinate 78,852,714 downwards.
TGATGAACTGAGAGGAACACACTGTGGTGCCACAGGAGACCAAGAGGAAGGCTGAGGGCTCTGCAAACTGGTGGGCAAAAGCAAGACTTTGTGCAAGAGGTAGAAATAGAAAGTTAGCTCATGGGAAGTCAGGCAGTTATTAAATCAAACAAAGGAGAAGGGAAGCTGGTTCTGGGAACTCAGAAGAGCATAAGCTGAACACAAAGGGAGGGAATTCCCCCAGGAAAAAAACAAAATACAGCATGGTGAGAAAATACAGACATGTTTTTGAGGAATGTTGCATACAGGGAATACATACAAAAGAAATTATCCTTGAAGTGTACACAGCCTAATGAGGCTATTGGCTGGTGTTGCATGAGGAAGGACACCCAAGGTAAACTGGGGCATGGAGAAGTACCTGCACCTGTATCTCCAGTTTTCTTGGTAAGATCCAACAGCTGTTTGATCCTGAACTTAAAGCTGTCTTGTTTATTACCAATGTCATCAAGTAATCTAAGTATTTGCACAAATTGCAATAACCTACCAACCTGACTGTCTGCCCATCAGCTGCCTCCCTAGTCTGTGTGAAAGTTCTTGCTACTCCCCTCTCCTCTCCTCTCCTCTCCTCTCCTCTCCTCTCCTCTCCTCTCTTCTTCTCTTCCTTTTCTTCTCCTCCTCCTCTTCCTTCCTCCTCTTTTTTATTTTAGGCTCTGATAGTCTTCTTTCACTCTTAGTCCATCAACTTTAATAAGAAACAAAATGGAACTGTAATGTATATCATAAACTATGTATCTGAGTTTGTCTATCATCATGTTGCAGGTTCTCTTATATTTCAAATAATTACAAGCAATTTGTTCCTCTGTCAGCCCTTTTTTGAGGGTTCAGTGCTGTGAAAGGGAGGGGTGGAACCTGGAGACAAGGACATATATAACCTTGGTGATTTTTGTAATGAGCTTCCATCAACCTTTTAACACATATACATACTCGCTCTCACTCTCTCTCTCTCTCTCTCTCACACACACACACACACACTATTTATTTATTAATTTATTTACTTATTTATTTTGAGATAGAGTCTCGCTCTGTCGCCAGGCTTGAGTACAGTTGCACAATCTTGGCTCACTGCAACTTCTGCCTCCCAGGTTCAAGAGATTCTCCTGCCTCAGCATCCCAAGTAGCTGGGACAACAGGCACACACCACCCAGCTAATTTTTGTATTTTTAGTAGAGACAGGGTTTCACTATTTTGGCCAGGATGGCCTCGATCTCTTGACCTCGTGATCTGCCACCTCAGCCTCCCAAAGTGCTGAAATTACAGGCACTAGCCACCATGCCCAGCCAAACATACTATTAATATATATTCATCATTAATTCCATAAAACCTTTTCAGGGACTTAACATATGCCAGGCACTATTCTAGGAAGTGGGAATGCAGCAGTGAACCAAAAAAAAAAAAAAAAAAAAAAAAAAAAAGAAAGAAAATTAAAAAAAAAAAATTCATGGAACTTTATTCTAGAAAGGGAGGGAAACTAGAATAAAACAGGATAATATCATTTGTCATGTGGCAGGACAATAAAGCAGGAGAAGGGGTGAGGATGGTCGCCATCACACACAGATGATCACTACCCTGCTGTAGTCTCTGTTCAGATAATAATTTTGTGTCTTTAATAATATGGAGATTTTCAAAGATAAGACTGAAATGGAGAAAACATAAGTGTCTTATACTCAAACTTTTCCTTTCCATTAATGGTAAAACTGTAGACCACAATCACAAATAAGTATTTCAGTATTTCAGTTGTATTTAAAGTTGTATTTAAGTTGTATTTAGTAATATATATATACACACACACAATATATAATGCAATATATGTTTGTAATTTTTATATATATACGTAATTTACGTGTTTATATATTATAGGTAATATATGTAGAAAGTAAATATATTATGTAATACATCATTTAATTATTATATATCATATATTATCTATAAACATATATAAAATACATATATATATTTACTCTCTAGTGGAATTTAAAGTGTTCAAAAGTCTTACTTTTGGTGCTCTGAGAGTCTGACAGTGAACCCCAACTCACCTGACATTTTTACCCCAGGGAACATGGATGCTGGATGCAAATGAAACGCCAACTGACCTCTGACACCCCAGAGTTCCCAAGTCCAGTATATACTCTGGTCCTGACTCCCAACCGCTCCCCAATCCTAGACCTCAAATACCAAGAAGTTCCAAAATTGATTCTTGGCCCTTTCACTCCTTCTCGTTTCCAATATGATTCACAAAGCCTGTGAAAATAGACCTGTACCTAATTATCTCCTATAGTTGTGTAAAGTTCGTTTATTTGAGTAAACTTTCTATGGATTTCCTCTCATCAGGGCAAAATCACAGTTGGACATTTCACGGGCATGTGTGATTGAACACAGGGAGAAAGGTGGCTAAACTCAGCAGGATACTGGCAACATTTCTAGGAGAAAATATCTACTCTTAATATTGAAGAAGTGACATAGATTAATTAATTAATTAAAGTACTTTTTTAATGCTAGTGAATGAAATAAAACTTTAAGAAATTTTAACACAGCATTCTACAAAAGTTTACAAACTCTAAGAAGAATTGTATCACTGGTTAGGAGATTAATTCTGTAAATTTTATAAATTCATTATTTGTACTTGCTATTTCTTTTGCCTGGAATGCGCTTCCCTTTGACTGGCAAAACTCTTATCATTTGCAGTTCATTTCATGACCTACCTCTGCTTCTCTGATAGCATGGCTATACAAAATTTAATGCACATCTGTGCTCCTATAAAACACTAAGCTTTCCTCTGTTACTGATTTTTCAATCAGAAGCATAACAACTCAAATCTGATTTTCTCTTTATTTCCATTCTTTGTGGTTGGTGGATAATTTGTCCTGAAACCTGTGCAGTTTCTTACTTCTATAATTTAAAAAGAGGCTCATTAGGAGTCACCAATGCTTCCAGGCAGATTTGGAAGTTTTAGGGACAGAAACTATGATCAACATCTTTAGACTGAGATAGTTTGAGATATAATTTGATGATCATTAGATTGAGATGACACATTGACTATAGAATTAGTGAATCCAGAGTGGATTAACTAGTTAATTAATTTATGCTTATATATAATCAGTTAATCGGTAGTCATTGAATACCTACCTGTCAGGCATTGTACAAAGCAGAATAAAAAGTTAGAATAATAGTTACCATTATTATTATAGGAATACATAATAATTTTAAAAATATCTAAATATATGATACAGGAGTGTGGAATTGCCTGCCATTGAAGAATTTGATAATTTTGATCAGAATATGGAAAATCTGAGATCACTAAATAGAAATGAAATATTTACAATGAAAAGATTAAAAATGTGTTTTAGTGGGTTGTTCAAGATGAAAGAGAAGACAGTTCTTCCAGGCTTGCAACAGTTTTATCAGCAGGATTTTTACTAAGAACCTTTTTGCACAGAATGAGAATAAATAATTTTCAAAGTTTCAGAGTCAGAGTCAATCAAGACCTTTGACTCCAGAGTGAATACCATTATGCTATTTCGCCTCTTCTATGTTCTGGAGGTTTTAGAAAGCCAGTATGAAGCTTGCTTGGACAGTACTGGGATGCAGCAGAAGGGTTTAGGAGGGGGTAGGCTAAAAGTTCACAAAAGCCTCTCTCCTACCTACTCTCCTCCCTTCCTCACCCCTCTCCAGGACTGAGGATAAAGAAAATGAGAGCATCAGGGTTATTTGTCCAATAGATGCAAGTCTGAAGTTGGTCTAAAGTCAGGATATCAATTAAAAGAGAAAAACACATGCGTACACAGGAACTGTTAGGCATTTCACATTCTGGTACCTAGAATTTCATTTATTCAGCAGTGGTGGCTTGAGCCAAAAAAATGCAGTCAATCAACCTTAAAGTTTCAAGTTGAACTGTACATGTGTAGTTTCACAGGAGATTTTCCATGATAACGTATACAAAGTCACAAGATGACTGGAGTTCAGAGGTGGAACTTCATTCAGTAGAAGGAGTAGAAGAACCAATTAGGAGCCTGGTGAATGGAGACCTAAGGACAAAAAGGAAAAGCCAGCAGAAAAGGCAAACTCAAGTACTGGAGGGCTAGAATACCAAGGTCCTAGAGTGACTGGTTGGAATGAATTCTTGTAATTTTGAATAAGAGTTGTACTTTCTCATAACAAAAGTAGAGCTTAGTCACTTTTGAACACAGTTTCCAGTTCTTCAACTCCTCCCAATTTTCAATAGGCTCCATCCAGATATCTGCCTTAGACAACCACCTCCCAGTAAAACCACCTCCCTAAGGACAGATGGATACAATTCTCTTGACTCACCCCACTGATCCCCACACCTTGCATGGACTATTCAGACAGGTCACAGTGATTCACAAAACTTGCTCCTGTTTGCTGTAAGACAACTAATTAGAACTCCCTGCAGGTAATCTGCTTGGGTAATGCCCTGGACCCCAGTGAAGGCTTTGCACCACAGTCCTTCTGTCTCTCTCACTTGCTTCTCACTTGCTGGTTGAGCCGAGTGTCCCTGTTCTCCCCTTCACGTTGGCCCTGCAAAGTGTGCTGCCATCTTCTCTCTGAATCTGTTAAGTAATACGGCACTTGTGTTATTTCATGTGTTTTGTTGTGTGGCCTTCTTTGCATCTCACCTGTTGGGCACACCCGAGCACAACTCTTCTCCTGCTCAGGGCCCTCCTAGAGAGTGGCTATCTTTGTTGAAATAAACCGAACACAGGCCAGCCAAGAGCTTCAAGGGCACCTGGTAGTATAAACAAGTTTTCTGTAAGAGAAACACCTGATCAGAGGTTAGACACTTAGGTATTAGGTCATCCACCAGGATAAAGAAGCATCCCATGAAAGGCATTCTGTAAACATCCACAACCACCTCCCCTGAAGCCATCAGGTCAGGGCTAGAATTATAGTCACTCTCCGGAGAGAGAGACCTCAAGACCAAATTAGAGGAAAATTTGACACCAGTTGTGCATTAGTCCATTCTCACATTGCCATAAAGAATTACCTGAAACAGGGTAATTTATAAAGAGAAGAGGTTTAATTGGCTCACAGTTCTGCAGGCTGTGCAGGAAGCATGGTGCTGGCATCTGCTTGGCTTCCAGGGAGGCCTAAGGAAATTTACAATCATGGCAGAAGGTGAAGGGGGGTCAGGCTTCTTAGGTGGCAGGAACAGAAGCAGGAGAGAGAGAAGGGGAAGGTGCCACACACTTTTATACGAACAGATCTCATGAGAACTCAGTATCACAGGGACAGTACCAAGAGGGAGAATCCTAAAGTATTCATGAGAAATCTGCTCCCATGAGTCAATCACCTCTTGCCAGGCCCCACCACCAACACTGGGGATTACAATTTGATGGAGATTTGACGGGGACACGGATCCAAACTATATCATGTAGTGCTATGGAAGTTCACCTAGCACTGATCTAAGTTGTCTTGTTGTCTTCTTGCTTAAGTAGAAGGCCCCAGACCTTTAGTGTTAGCCTAAGTCTTAAGTGACACTATCTGAGAGTTATGGGACTTAAAGACTGAAAGAGTAGTTGGTATTATAGAGCAACAAAAAAGAGGCTGTCCAATCCACAGGCCTACTTTGCAGCCCACCATGTGGCAGAAACTGGTCTAGAATATGAGATTCTCTGTGGCCAAGTCCTCAGACAAGCCTCATTGATTGTCTTTCTTCAAGCTGAATTTTTACAAACAGGAGGAGAAGTAAGTATCCTAAATACTGTAGCCAAAAATAAACCAAAACAATCCGTGTATACAACATGTTCTGCCAATTAGACATTCCTGAATGAATCGATGCCAAAATATTGGGAACATAGAACAGCAAAAGACCCAAGCATGAGAGATTGCCAGGACATCACAATGGCTCATATTCCTTTGTCTTCACTCGCACAAACTCACTTTCCAGAAACCTTCAGTTCATTCTTTCATCACCTTGTCCTGCCAGTGGTGTTGAACCTCTGTGGAAGAAGGGCAAAGTATAAAAGAAAACTTTTCCCACCTGTTACGAAGAAGGTCAGAGTGGCAGACTCCACTGGAAAAACATCGCTGACTCTCTTATTCTTCCACAACACCCAAAGAAGGTTTTTTTGTTTTTTTTTTTTTTGTATTGGTATGAGCTGAGACTGCAGAAGCCTCCATAAAAATGTCCCTGATATACTCATGTGTGCAAAAAGACAGAATATGAAGACAAGGGTGTTATCTGTAGTGTGTGAAAAACTCACATGCTCCTTAGAAAGACTGTGCCAACACTGAGGCCGACCCCAAATGAGAACGAGAGAATGGGTTTATTACAGCCATACTCCCCTCAGTGCCTTAGCAAAGCCTCCACCTCTTGTTTAAACTCTGAAACAGAGCAAATCTTTCAGGCACTGAAACACTTTTCCAATCACTGTTTCAATAAAGTAAATGACTCCTTAAAAGACACAAAGAGCTAGTGGAACTTTAGAGTGAAGAAGTCATCCAGTTTTCCATTCAATGTGGTGGAGAGAGTACAGAAAGGGGGCCAGTTATATTAAAATCAGGTGAGCCCATAAGCATATGTGCAGTGAAGCTGGGTGGGCTTCCCTTGTTTATTAAGAGCTCAAAGTATTAATGGACTTATATGCTGAATGCACAGATATGTTATAAATAGGTCAAAGAGAAGGTAAGCTTTGTTTAGTTTTTTGATTGTTTGTTTGTTTGTTTTCCTTTCCCTAAGTTCTCTCTAAGCCAGAAATTGGTTTCCTACCTTTTGAAAAATTATTGTGTACAAGCAGGCACTGAGACCTCTGCCCAAGAACCAGCCCAACTGCCGGCCGTGGTTAGTGGGAATGCTTATTTGTTCTGGGAAATGAAACCATCTGGGTGGGGTGGGGGTCAACTTTTGAACAAAATACTAAAAAGAAACAAATCTGAGGAATCTGGTGAAATTGAAACTTTTTATCCAAAGAAGATAATAATGACTGAATGGAAAATAATTTCATCCTCTCATATTTTGATTTCAAGAAGCATTGGAAGTTCTTTTATGGTCTAGAATTGCTGCCATAGCAGTGGATAATTGTGCTTGATTGGCAGTAGTTTATTAGAGATATTTCTTCTTTTAACCTCAGTTTAACTGATGGCAGCAAAACAAATTAACTGGGGAAATTGCTTTAAAGACAATCATTTTAAGTAAAAAGCCTGTCAACTAATTCTGGATTCCTTTGGCTTCACATGCAAGAATAATCACATTAAAAAATAAGGACCGAAACCAATTGTAGGCATGGCCGGTTTCTAAACTCAGCTGAGCTTGACTCAAGAGGATCCCTTCCAGGGGCTAACATGGTCTTACTAATGAGCATACTTACATTTTGGGGGAAATATCAGTGTGGAATTTGTCCATTCATAGTCCATGCCCAGAAGTGCCCTGTTGTTTCCCATTTAGCAAATATGGGTGAAAAAGACAAAACACTACAAATTAGAACAGAAAAGACAGCCTTTCCTACTTATTGCTCGTATTGAATCAAGTGTGTATTACTGTTCTAGTTTCATAGGCTCTTCTTCCCATAGCAATAACAATGTCTTGGTAACATATTTTTTTTACCAGAAATATTTATTTTTTTCTAAAGTTCTCTCAGGATTCCATGAAAATTCCTTTGAAATTATTTTTTTCCTTTTTGTTTATGTGAAAGCCTTAAGTGGAAGTGTACTGAAGATTTAATTCAATTTTAAAAAATAAGTTAATGTTTTATAACACGAAACGATAGCAATAAAGGTATTTTGTGTTCTCTCCTTACTTTGTTTCTCAAATCACTTCTTCTATCCAAGTTTCTGCTGAATGATTAAAATCCGGGGCTTGCAAGGCAAATCTCAAATTAGGCCACTTTCTGTAACTACTTGTAAACATTAGATAACCAGTAGACAAACTCCATCTTGTGACAAAACAACAACAAAAGTATTCTAAAGAAAAAGTGAACCTAGTTGACAAAGCAAAAGTTAACATTAGCTTATGTTTGTTGTTATAAAAATGTTACCTTGCATATTATTTGACTTCTATTTAATGTTCCCCAACTTTCAGTCTGCCCTTTGCTCAAATCTGAACATCCAGTTCGCCTTCTGGAGTAACAAAATAGCATTTATTCAAAAACCTATACCCATTTACATTTTACTGCATTGTACTTAAATCACATATTATTTCTATTTTTAAATTCGTATTGGAATTTAGTTAACTTCAGCATCTAAAATTGTGAAATAGAAAACTATTCCTACTTGCACAAAATTCTAGAATCAAAAAAGTTATCTAAGAAAACTAAAACCAAGTTTTGTGTGTGTGTTTGTTATACATGGTAGGTGCCAGAGGTATTTTAGCTGTACGTAAAAGCAAATGCACTTTCATTGTTATATTTAAAATATATATTGGAGTCTTTATCAACCATGTATCAATGAAAACTGGAACTACTGAAACAAAGACTCTTTTAAACTTGAGGAAGGGAATCTCTGTTTGACAAGACTGTTATAAATTTGATAAAATCTCTAAAAGAGAATAATTTAAGTAGGAAAATAACCTACCAATCTTTCAATGGAGAAGGTGGGAAAACTCCAGTGGTTTAATACTTTTGTTTACAAAATTAAAATAGCAAAAATGAAACCTTTATTCTGATTTGGAAGAATGAAAAAACTGTAAAAAAAGTCTTAAAAATTTTTAAGAGTACATCAAAAATTAAATTATCTATAGCAAAACTCCTACCTTCAAGGGAGAATCAAAAACATTAATGCAAAAGTATTTGATGATTTAGTGTCAAATGTTAGATCCAAAACTAGATCATTTCTCCTCATGTAATTATGAGTAAACATAGCAACCTATGGAGAATTCACCTAAGACAAGATTCCTTAATTTTATTTACTCCAACTACATTCACTTGAGTTTTATTACATCTCTATGCAGTATTTTCAACTAATTATTCAATATTTAACTAAGGGCAATGTCATTATTCAACATTTATCAAATTTCATTAGTTCACTAGTTATCAGGTGAAGAAATTTAGTATTGGTTAAGAACATACTCTAACACAACTATTCATCCAAACCCTATTTAGATTTAAAGTTAGTGCAAAGATGCAACCTTGCTTCTAGCCAAGTAATAAAATAAATATCTTCAGAAACCCTCATACTTAAAATCATTAAAATTCTGTATAAAATACTTACTTGCTTTAGCGCATCACTGGATTGATAAAAAATGAAGGAATCTGAAAAACAATTTAATAAAAGGGGAAGCAACTGAATATTCTCATAGGAGACTTCAGGTAAATCTGGACCCCAGCAGTATAAGAGCAGATGAGAAATAAACCCAGCACACAGAAATGAACAGCAGAAAATCTCAGTTGACTTGATCTTGGCAGTAAGTGGTAAGATAATAAAATCGTCCTTGAGACTTTATAACCACAAGCTAGCCCTTACATGACCAACGTTTCAGTCTGAATCCACTCTATCTTGGCAGTCTGAAAAATTTGAATCCAGGAACTTAATTTAAAGTGGTAACTGAAGCAAAGCCCTCTTAGAGAAACTCAGCTTCAGCCCAGGCCTCAAATAATCTACAGGTAAAGTTTCTGGTGTGTGTGTGTGTGTGTGTGTGTGTGTGTGTGTGTGTGTGTTGTTTGTGTGTAGGCAAGAGAGGGCTTTATGTAAAAAATCACAACTAAAACAAACCTGCAACTAATGCAGATATTAGAATTAGCAAATGCAGACTATAAAATAACTACATTTCATTTATTCAAAAAATTAAAAGAAGCCTATAAAAATATAAATAGAATAAGATACTGTAAATAATAACCAAGCAATTTTGAGTAAAAACCAATTAAATCTTGGAAGATAAAAGTTTAAATGTTTTGTCAGATTTTTTAAAATTCGAATATATTTTTCTTTTTGATTTATTCAACAATTCTGGATATAAATACCTTTTAGGAAGTGCACTATAAGTTATTTCTCCTGGTTTATGCTTTACCTTTTTATTCTCTTGATGCCATCTTTTAATAGGCAAAGGTCTTAATTTTAATAAAATTCATTTATATTAATAAATAATTCTGTTTTTTGAGTAAATGTTTATTGTGTCCTGTTTAAGGAGTGTTTGCCTATCCCAAAGTTATGAAGATATTTTCTTAGGTTTTCTTCCAGAAACTTGATGCTTAATTTTTGCTTACAGTTCTGTAAATCAAATTAATTTTTGTGTATGGTGTGAGGTAAAGCTTAATATTATTGGTTTGTTTGTTTTCAAATGGATAGTCAAATTATAAGAAAGAATTTATAGAAAATATCAACCTTTCCCCAGTGAATTGCAGTAGTGCTTATGTCATAAATCAGGAAACACAGACACACACACACAAACACACATATACATATGAGTTTGTTTCTGGTCACTCTATTTGAATTTGAGTATTCTTATGCCAATACTACACTGACTTACCTACTCTAATTGTAAAATTAATCCTGAGATCTGGTAAAGTACTTTCAATTTTGTTAGTTCAGTTCAAGACTTTTGGCTATTCTAGGTCTTTGCATTTTCCTGTAAATTTCATATTCAGTTGGTCAATTTACATACACACACACACACACACACACACACAGTAACTTTAGTAGGGACTACATTGAATTTACAGATCAACTAGGAGGGTACTGGCATCTTAAAAATACTGGGCTTTTCAATGCTTAAAAATGATTTATACATTTCAATTGATTTTTAAAATTTCAGAGTAAAAGTCTTACACATATTTTATTAAATTTATAACTAAGTATTTGGTATTTTGGCATTATTATAAATATTTTTTAATTTAATGTTTAGCTTTTGTTGCTGATAAGCAGAAAGTAAAACTTACATTTGCATATTCAATGACCTTGTCAAACATACTTATTAATTCTAATTATTTGTATATTCTTCTAGATTTTATATGTGCACAATCATGTCTTGCATTAATAGTGCAACTCAAATATTCCCTTTCCTTTCTTTATATATATATATTTTTTTCTTTGCCATGTTACACTGGATAAGACTTCAGTACAAAGTTGAATAAAAGTGATGATAATACATTAGTTGTTTCATTCTTGGCTTCCATAAAAAATTGTTCAATATTTAACCAGATTAAATGTGATGGTAGCAGTAAGACATTTGTTAATATCTTTTATCACATTAAGGAGGGTTACTTTTCCAACAATGAGAGGTTTTTGTTATTGTTTTATGATAGTTCATTAATTTTATCAAATGATTTTTCTACTTCTATTTAAATGATATATGAATTTTTGTCTTTATTGTGATAATGATTAGAATTATATTAATTGACTTCTGGATGGCAAACCAACTTCAAATTGGTTTTGGATTTATTGGTTTCAAATTTTTTCAAATTTCTGGAATAAATGTATTTTGGTAATAAAATACATAATAAGCTGTTCATATATATATTATATATATATAAAGAATACAGAATCTGTGTGATTGCAATCTTTTGAAATTTGCTTAGTCTTGCTTTCTGGCCTATTATAGGGTCCAATTTGATAAGTGATCCATTGACACACATATAGAACATTGTTAAGCAGTTGTTGGATAAAGTCTTCTATATGTACAAATAAGTCATATAGGTGGGTCCGATCTTCTAGGTCTCTCTTGAATTTTTTTGACTGCTGATTCTGTCAATTATTGAGACAAGTGCTCCAACCTCCCCTGATGATTGTTGAATTCTACATTTTTTCTTTTAGTTCTGCCATATCTTTACATTGAAAATATATGGTTTGTTGCCTAAAACTTTATAATTTTTATATTTTTCCATAAAATCAAGATAAAATAACTTTTTAAAATAACTTTTTAATGTAATTACTGATATACAAGTTGAATTGTAAAATCCAGCCGTTGGTTCTCTGTGTCTCATCTTTGTTTCCTAATTCTTTCTTTTTGATTTCTTTTGAGTAATCCATTTTTCTCATTTTCCTGCTCTATTAGATTTTTATTTTTACATTCTTCTATTATTCCTTCAATAATTGTTCTAGAGATTATATGGTTTCTTAACTTATTACTTAAATTAATACAGCTACCATTTCCTAATCAATGCAAGACACTCTATTTTCCTCCCCACTTTGTATTATTGTTGTCATATATATTATTGTAAACCCCGTAAGACATCATTATTGTTCTCATTTTAAACAGTTAACACTCATTCATATTCCCTTCGTATTCACCTTTCTGGCATTATTTATTTATTCTTATAGTTTACTTTTTTCTTCTAGTATCATCTTCCTTGTGTCTGAAGAACACCCATTAGTGTATTCAGGTAATAATTCTCTCAACTTTTTTCTTTCAATCTGCAAATATGTTATTTCATTTTTATTTTTGAATGATAAGGTCTACAGGTTTGGAATTTCAGTTTGGAGATTTTCTGCATTTAATACTTTAAGGATGTTATTCTTTTGCCTTCCATCATTCAAAGTTTCTACTGAAAATCACGCTTTGGTCTACTTCTTGCAACATTAATGACTATTGTCCTTTGTTTCAGCTGCTTTAAAACCTTTCATTGCCTTTGATTTTTAGTAATATGATGTACTCAGGTGCAGTTTTCTTTTAATATGTTGTGATTAGAATTTTAAAACTTTAAATATATTACCAAATGTCTTACATCAATTTGGGGAAAAAAACTCATGATTATGGAGAACAGGAATAGGAAGAGAGGATTTGTTTCAGAGATCATCTCAGTCAGAAATTCTAAGAGTCCATACCTACCCAGAAACCCCAGGTCTTCCTAAGGTATACGTGATATTCTCATTTAATATTGCATTATAGGTCAGACGTAGTGACTCACGCCTGTAATCCCAGCACTTTGGGAGGCTGAGGTTGGCAGATCAACAGAGGTCAGGAGTTCGAGACCAGCCCGACCAACATGGTGAAACTCCCGTCTCTACTAAAAATACAAAAAATAGCCGGGTGTTGTGGTGCAAGTCTGTAACAGCAACTATTTGGGAGGCTGAGGCATGAGATTCACTTGAACTCATGAGGCAGAGGTTGCAGTGAGTTGAGATCATGCCACTGCACTGCAGCCTATGCAACAGAGGGAGACGCTATCTCAAAAAAAAAACAAAAAATAAAAAACAAAAACATTGCATTACAGTACATTTCATTCTAGAATGTAGCTAGCTAGCTTTTCCACTAGTGAAATGAGTAGAATGCAAATAATGTGGACTGTTTTTTAATATGAAACACACAGAAGGTGATAACTTTATACTTTTTATTTAATGTTTTGTTTGTGCATTGTGCTTAAGAAAAAAAAAAAAAAACTAGGAAATAGAATAGGTGCTTTGAAATGCCATAAAAAATATTTATTTACTGGAGGATATTAAGAATTATTTGAATTATAAAGTTATATTTTGCCATAAATATTTACTTAACAAGGGGATCAGCTATTCTATTGTAATTGGTATTTAAATTTATACTAAGTAGAAATGATCTTTGAAAATACTTTTTTGTTGTTGTTTTGTTTTGTTTTGTTTTTTTCTGAGGTGGCGTCTCGCTCTGTCACCCAGGCTGGAGTGCAATGGCGCCATCTCAGTTCACAGCAACCTCCGCCTTCCGGGTTCAAGCGAGTCTCCTGCCTCAGCTTCCCGAATGGCTGGGATTACAGGCAAGCGCCACCACATCCGGCTAATCTTTTGTATTTGTAGTAGAGATGGAGTTTCACCATGTTGGTCAGGCTGGTCTCGAACTTCTGACCTCAGGTGATCCACCCATCTTGGCCTCCCAAAGTGCTAAAATTACAGGCATTAGCCACCCCACCCAGCCAGAAAATACTTTTAATTAAAGAAGAGCCTTGAACCGTTTTTGAAGAAATGTACAACCCTTATATCCGTTTCTTACTCTTATTTAGTCAGTGTTTCTCTTCAACTTTATTCTCAAATATCTTTGAAAACATCACCACACACTCACTGGTCCACTTCAAGTATGAATTACATTAGTTTGTCGAAGATTGGAAAACTAAAAATCATTCACATATTCTCTGCATTTGAGAGACATTTCTTTGACAAACATTGTCTATTTCTCTACATTTAATATGACTAATGGAAAAAATATATTTAATATTCCTATGATGTAGCTACTCTAAGTTCCCATAAGTTTGCAACAGAAGTATGCCTCTGCAGATAGCTACAAGAGTGGCATCTGTTAGTCACTCATGTACCTGCAGGTATATGACTATGGCAGAAATAATATGACAGCTTGACCACAGTCCTGAACAAAAGAATTAATTCTTTCAACGGCGAATGGCTATCCTGTGCTAATAGTTTGTAATACAAAGATGACCCTAGCACAGACCTTGTTGTGTACTACAGATATTTTTAGGATGTTTACGATTATGCAATAAGGGAAACTAGAAGGTAAATGCAAGAATAGAGATATCATTCAAGTGCTGTTCGGGCTCAAAGGAAAGTATGCTTGTAAATGGGGAAGTCAAAGACCCCCAGAAGAGGTAAAATCAAAGCCATGACAGATTTGTGCTGTCCCGCGCATGCCCAGGCAATGTAAATCGTATGAGACTCAGCAGAGATGTTGGGAAGTATGGAAGAGGATATAAGTGATACCAGGTATCAGTTTATCTTTAGAAAAAAATGTGAAGCATAGCAGCAATAAGCTGTAAATATAAACTCTGGCCTCAGCATGAGGGTAGTTAAATGAAAATAAAGGCTGTTTGCATTTATTCTATAAGGAGAAAGAAGCAAAGAAAAGTATTTGAACCGCAGAGTGACATGTCAGGCTTGGCCTCGGGGATATGGATTCCTCATTAAACCACTCAACGTCCCAGAGATAATAGAGGTCAACTAGGATAGTACAGAACTGAAGAACAATTTCAAGAAAAATCAAATGAAAACTGCCTTAAATTCAACAGAAACAATGAAGAAAGACAATAAAATTCTAGTTATTTTCAGTGAAATCACACAATTCTTTCAAGGCACAGTTGCATTTGAGGAAGAGTGGGCATCACTCAGGTGTTGGCTCAAATTTTACCTCTTCGGCGAGGCCCTTCTTGACCAGCCCAGGTACCCATGGGCCCGTCATCCTCTCTGTCCTCCCGTTTCATTTTTCCCCCTAGCAATGATCTCCACTGGACATTTTATTATACACTTAGTGATTTCTATATTTCTGCCACCTACCACCGCAACGTAAGTTTCTGGCAGGTATACACATGCCTGATTTTTATTTTAAACAGTACCTAACATGTGAAACATGCTAAAAAATGCTTGTAGAATGAATGAATTGCAAGAGGCCAAGGATTAAGCAGCCACTTGGGATAACCTGAAGAATCAGAGAAAATATTTTTGAACTACCCATTTGACAAGGGATCAATAACTGGAATATATAAGGAGCTCAAACAACTCTATAGGAAAAATCTAATAATCTGATCAAAAAATGAAGTCAATGACTATGTGAGGCACATTCATGAGTCTGAGTGGTCAGGGACTAAACAGTGGATAAGACAGTGGCTGTTTTGTGTATGCTCTTCTGGGCTTGGAAGAAGAGTAAAACTGCCAGAGAAAGAAAAGATGATTGACAGAGCAAGATCCTAATGAAGGTGACCTCTCTCCCTCTTTACAGTCTATTTTAAGCACGGTGAAAATAGTGATCCTTCTGAAATGTGTCAAATCATGGCACTTTTCTGCTTAAAACTCTCAATGACTTTCTGTTTCACTCAGAACAAAAGTCAAAGTCCTTACAATAATCTAGTCCACACAGTATTTTGTGACCTCCCTGTCCTTATTTTCCTTTTTTTCTTTAATTGACACGTAAGTGTACATTTTATGGGGCACACAGTGAGGTTTTTTGATACATGTAATATATTGTGATCAGATCAGGGTAATGATCTCAAACATCAGTTTTTGTGTTGGCAATATTCAATATCTTCCTTGTAGTTATTTGAAACTCTATGTTATTGTTAACCACGGTAATCCTATGGTGGTATAGAACATAAAACTTACTCCTATTACCTAGTCATAATTCTATATCCTTTAAGAAATCTCTGGCCCCTTTTCCTTTGTCTTCTTTTTTTATTTTTTTATTTTTTTATTTTTTACATTTTTGTTTGTTTTTGTTTTTGAGACGGAGTTTGACTCTGTTGCCTGGGCTGGCGTGCAATGGCGCGATCTCGGCTCACTGCAACCTCTGCCTCCAGAGTTCAAGCGATTCTCCTGCCTTAGTCTCCCAAGTAGCTGAGATTACAGGCACCCGCCACCACGTCTGGCTAATTTCTTGTATTTTTAGTAGAGACAGGTTTCACCATGTTGACAGGGTGGTCTCAAACTCTCGACCTCAGGTGATCCACCCAACTTGGCCTCCCAAAGTGCTGGAATTACAGGCGTGAGCCACTGCACCTGGCCCCCCTTTTTAATACTATTTTATTCTCCCCCTCTGCTGCATACCTGTGGACCAGATAGCCAAGGTCCTGCCACAAGGCCTTTGCCCTCCATCTTCCGCTGCCTGGAAACTTCTTCCCCAGAAATCCACATGGTAGATGCCCAGGTGTAATTGCCACATGGCTATCTATCTCCAGCAAATCTTTCATATCTTTGCTGAAGTGTTACTTTCATTAGGGCTTCCCTTAGGTAAAATTAAACATCCTCCTTCCCTGTTCTTCCTCTGCCTCATCCTGCCTTATTTTTTCTCCATAGTGTTGATTACCCTCTGACATATTCCATGTCTTACTTTGTGTCTCTTGTCAACCTCTCCCTGTCTAGAATAGATGTTTTGCTAACACTATTACAAATAGTTACAAATCATGCTATAATGATTCACATTGCACACATGTCATTTCATATTTTGCCAGTGTATCTCTGGAATGGATGTGTAGAAGAGGAATTGCTGAGTTAAAGCATAAATGCATACACAATTTTTCTGGATACTGCCGGATTCTAGAGCCATAGAATTTTCACACACCTTTTCGCTTTTAGAATAAAGTATAGTTATACCATTTTCATGTGCATATTTTCAGTAAAAAATCATTTTTGAAATAATTAACTACATTGTTCAATGTGTTATGTAGAAAGTCACAGAATGAATTTCTGTCTGCCCTTAAGTTTGGTAAAATCCATGTGTTCCTTCATAAGCTGGCATGTTCCCTTCAATTATTAAGCTATCAATGAAGGAAACATGCCAGGACTTCACTTGTCCTTCATCAAAGGAGAAAGTTGGGGTCACACATATTCAACTGAGGATGTGTGCCACCTCTCCATTTTGCTAAGACAGGACCAGACGGGACCAATCACTCCTACAAAAGGTAAGCACGGCCCAGGAGAGAGTCAGTGCTCCATGGGACCATAGTGCCAACATTGCTGTCTCAGAAGAACCTAGGGCAGAGTCAAATGACAGCAGGAATAGGTGTTGCTCATAAGAGCACAGTAATGCTGTATCTGGGAAAGCCACTGTCTACCTCGTCAGGGGGCATTGCCTCTCATGATAGCGTAGGCTAATTAGTGATCACCAGTGGGTAAGACTGAATGGGGTCATCACCCCCCACCCCATTTCTTCACCTTCAGAGATGTCCAAGAATAGAAGGATGAGATTTTGCTAGCATCAGTCAGGCCTCTGTGGGGCTAGAAATTGCAGCACACACACCTCACACACCTGCACATGCATGCATGCACATACACACGCACCGATCAGTGAATGGAACCCCACCTCCTCTGGAGATGACAGAACTTCGCAAAATTGTGAGTGGAAAACCAGAGGCTTCAAATAGGAGGAAGTGAAGTGAGCAAGGACAACTAGCAAGAGAAAGAGAAGCTGAGAGAGAGCTGCAGGGTTGGGGGGAGATGCTCTTTGAAAAGGCTTCAGTTTGTGAGGCTCTCTCAATGGTAAGGAAAAATTTAAATGAAGTCCTAGATTCTGGTCTTTCTCAGCTGGCCTGTGAGATCAACCATCTCATTAGAGATGAAGGAGTTACCCCTCTACAAGAAAGAGCCACCCTGGGAGTCTCCAGCCTTGGGCAGATTGGTGGCCTGAGATGGTGCCTCTCCCTTAGAAAGGCTTAGACGCCCTCTCTAGGAAGGAACAAAAAAATATTCATGGTCAACTGCTGCAGTTTTCCTGAGTCAGGACTTCTTGATGTTCTTTTCTTCTCCCTCCATGGAAATATCTTTTATAATGATACCTCAAAATATTTTGGGGGATTTAGTGGCAAAAGAAGGAAAGAAGGAGGGAAGAAAATAAGGAAAGGGAAGGAAGAAAGAAAAATAGAAAAGTTGGTGTTCAGCGATGCATTAAAGATACAATCATTGTTGCTTTAGAAAAGTGAATTATCTCCCATCAAAACTGGTAGATGGTCCATCCAATAGGCCAGTTCATCTAGTGTCTAATCTACTTTAAAATTATGAAAATAAAGAAAACAATTAGATATACTTCAAAAACAACACAATTAATTATACTCTTTTATTGAAAGAAAAGTAATACGATGGAGTTTAAAAAGCTACATTTGTTATGGTTCATAAGGACAGAGGTTTACACAGGTTTTATATATGTACACACTCACAACACTATATCACAACATCAGAAGCACCGTTTTTGCCACAGCATTAGGTAATGAATACAACTCCAAATTAATCTGTTTAAAAAAATATCTAAAATGATACAGTATATTTGAGGATTATATAAATATATGAGACATATTTAGATATTTTTAAAAAATAGTGTTTATATATATGCATCACAATCATCTCTAATTCTCAAAATATTATGGTACCAAAATTCTGTTTGTCAAATGAAACATCAGATGCTGCAGTATGTATCCAAGCACCAGTTTAGCACAGTATTTAATTCTCCTCCAAACTAAAAGACTGCTAACACGTACAAACTGAACTGAGTATTTCAAACAACGTTGGAATCATTTAGGCCCTCAAATTTTTTTTTTCATTAGCTGATTGTTCTTAGAGAAAAAAGAGGGAGCTAAACCATTTAGATTAATATTGCTCTGTGTAGTAGAATCAATCCTAGGGCTCAGAGAAGAATATTCCTAGGCACTGGAGAAGGTGCAGGGAACAAGTAAGTCCATTTTATGTATGCTACAAGTTGGAGTTTTGCATGGGATTTAGTTCATAGAAAAGGTTTTACTGCTTTAAAATAAGTTTGGAAATATCAATTTGGAAAGTGCTTCAAGGTAAATCTTACTTGATCATGCTAACATAATTTCAGAAATCTGTCAAAACAGATTACAAAAGAGATTACACCCAGATCACAAAAGAGATACACCCAATTATATACCTAAACTGAAGGTTTACAGGAGAATATTATCTATATTAGTTACAGATGATATAATCCTAAACTTTTACATACATTTTTCAATCTAGAAGGACTTTGAATGGAATAATACATTAGTTCAATAATATGACCAAATAACATTGTCAAATTATAGGCCAATAATTAAAAGTGGGGAAAGAATCCTTTTATATATGAAATTGATTATTTTATTTTTCTATATGTTTTTTATCTTATGAACTGTGCTAAATAAAAATAAATGATCACTTCTGAAAGTGAGACAGTTATAATTCTGTTAACTAAATGTAATTCTAATTGTATTTATAAAGCTAACTAAATTTAAAAATATATTTTAGCAATACCTAATTCAGAAAAAAAAAAAAAAAAAGAGCATTTTAATAAGGGCCTCAGACCTGGAAAATCATGGAAAACATTATTAATTAGGAAAGTGGGTGCCAGAATATATTAACTCGCCTTTCCTCTTAGATACATGTTAATATTATCAAACATTTTTAGGTGCTGTCAGGTTTAGGAAATATATGAGAATTCTAATATCGCGCAACAAATTTTTATGGAACAGAAATGGCTTTTGCTGTCAAGCAGCCATTAAGAATTTGTCCTCATAACCACCAGAGGGCGCCAGTGCCTGCAACATTATTAGTTGTCGCCAATCTAACCAGTTTAGGTGATATGTGACTTTGGACATTGCCAAGCTATAAAAAAAATTTTAAAAAGAAAATCAATAACTCCCAAAGAAATATATTTACATTCTGTAACACCTAAATAATTTTCGACTGTTGAATTAAAACAAGAGTTAATTTGCCTATTTTTGGTAAAGATTAATTTAACACAGGATTTTATTAATATTTCTGAATCAGGAATTGAATGGATAACACTTTTAACAATGCATAAAAGGAGCATTACTAAAGCCATCAACACTAACAATTCATTTAGCACCATATATTTAGCACCAGAACAGATACTGACAGTTCACACTGAATAAAAAAACTTTAATTGCTAAGAAACTTCAAAACTGATAGCAAGGATATGTGGTAATTGTAATGTGTTTTCAGCACCATTAATCAATGAAGTGTTAAACCTTCTAAGTTTTTTACTGATCTCCCATAAGTCAAATTTAAACAATAACATCGTTTTAAAAATTATTTTGCATGTGTTCAAATGATTGGACGTGATTATATGTTTCTCCAACACAAATAATGACAAATTTTTATGAAACATAAAAGCAAAGATAATGTTAGACATTAAGACAAATGTAACTTTATTCTCCCTAATCACTTTGGTAGGTAAGGGCTTCCATCTATGTCAAGATTGGCATCCTTTGATACTGCAGAGCCTGGGTATATGGCTACACAGGAAAAACCTACACCAAAGTCTAAGCATTATTTTTCCTTCATAGTCCCATTCAAATTATGTGTTTAGCTTGTGCATATATTTCACAAGCACGGCATCAACACAGAACAAGTAAACTGGCTTAAATATGTATTCGATTTCATTATGTAGATAAGTTGGTTTCACACAAGTGCATATTATGAGAAAAATATCTATTGTTTCAATTCAAATATTCTGTGTAAACTGAACTTGCCCTTCAACTCTGTGCTAAAGCTGCATGGAACTTTCAAATGAATGTTTCCATGAACTTTTCAAATGAATGTTATGGCGCTGCCAAATGAAATTTGTAGGGCAACTCTGTTGGGTGATGGGCCATAGAAGGGATGATGCTTAGACAACTGAACAGAAGCAAAAACAGTAAGAACAATAATGACTTCATCCACATTTTTTGAGCAAACTTATCTATCATAACCAGAAACATTAAGACTGCCTACACAACTCACAGATAATTCTATAATGAAATCCATCAGTTTAATTCTAAAATTATAATTTTTCAGCCTCTTGATGATATGGAAGCCCCAAAACCTGTATTGTGAGAATATTAAAATTTTTCTACTGGTCATATAAAAAAATCAACACCATAGAGAGGATTGATGCTATGAAATACGTATGCCAATTACTTTTTTTTTTTTTTTAGTGATACCTTTCCACATGAAAACCTTAATACTGACAATTTAAAGCTGCTCTTATGAAATAGCTTATACCCAGACCCTTTCTGCCTTTGGCAATTACAGTGAGAAATAGTTATCTTAGCACCATTGTTGCATGCTGTGAAAAATATGGCAGGCTGTGTTGATACTAGCAAACTTTCATTTGCTTTAGCCTGGAAAATAAAATATTTTACATGGCCACTTTATATTATTAACTTTAAAAAATAGAGTTAGAATAACAAATATACCCGTTATATTTTCAGCTGAGTTGTTAAATTATAAATAAACTTGTAGTTCTTGTCATGGTTTAGAAAGGACTATTGCCTAAGTGTGTAGACCCTAGTCTTAATCTGATATATTTGATGATTTATCTGGATTTTTGATACAATCAAAACTTTGTATTTAAGACATTTTTGTCTTAAGCATGGAAAGATGGGATTTCTGGAAATTGTTGCCATTCTTGGCTTTTTAGTTAATTCTAAAAATCCATTCATATAAGCATTTATTAAATATTTATTATGTTACACCATTTAAGAAGCTGGGATAAATACAAAGATTAAACAGAGTTCCTGCCAAAGAGGGGCTCGTGAAAAATTTAATTTAATCTCAAATAAACGTTTCATAATATTAATGAAAATTTTAATATTCATGAATTTTTATTAATCTGGTAAATTTACCTTCATAAGAACTCCTGTGAAATATGTAGCAAATATTATTCTTCCTTAGAACTGAAAAGTGAACTCACAGAAGCAATTCAGCAACAAAACTGGAACTTAGTGTAGCCATCTTCTGTTTAATAGTACTTATTGCTGTTTCTGTAGAATGAATATAGAAAAATCGAAGAAGGAAAAACTTTCTAGATAAAATCAAGCAAATATCCAACGAATGAGCTTCCCCTACAATTGTCTAGATATATTAGAAAAAAGTTGGATTAAGACCTAAATAATGTAATTACTTCTATTCTCCATTTTAATCTCAAAAATATTTATCTTTAGTAGCATCTGCATATGTGCCCACAGAGGCAGAGTGGTATGACATCAAAGCATCTGGTCACCATATTCAATTTATAAGAATAATTGGGCCAGTCATTCGTTAAGAAGTAGACTCAATCTCCAGATGGTGTATTTCTTCACCATTGAATGGATTTAATGATCTGTCATCTTTCAAAGTATCCAACCTAAGAAACTGCAAATGTGTATGGAATTTTAAACAAGTAGCTTCCTTCTGTTATTTGCACTCTGGAACTAACCATATTTAATTGTTCTGTAATTCTATGGAAGCATTACACAACCTGAATAAAACACACACACACATACTTGAAGTGCAATATGTTAAATGTCTGGACCAATATGTTGTATTCTCTTCTCTGAAAGAGATTTCATGATAGGAAAATGTTGCATTTCCAAATTACACGAGGAAAATTTTCATAGTGACTTTGAATGGATTTCCATGATCAGACTCAACGAAGAACTGAAAATGCTTCTTCTACAGAAACACAAAAATAAAGTTGGTAACTAGCCCTTAGAAAAGCATCTGAAGAAGGCTACTTTAACAAAATCATGACTGCCTGTGGTGTGCACGAAGGATCTTTCGTACAATACTCAAAGACCTAAGAAGATACGTAGATTGAGTCAATGACAGGCTAAACAACAAAGAGATAGAGGTAGCCTCAGCACCTCTACATCTCTTTCTGAAATCCTTTGCCTCCTGCTGACAGGCCTCAAGATGTACTAGACACTAAGGATAACCCATTCTGAAGCTCTCCATCTGGTAGTTAGGTGCAATTACACTTTTCATACCTGTTCCCTGAATTTTATTTCTCTTGAACTTCATTAGTTTTCTGATGGTCTTACTTTCTCTTTTCCAAAGTCACAGCTCTACAATCTGCTCCAGAAATCTTGGCACTTGTTAATTCTTCCCTTCCCCTTCTCATTCCAAGCACCGTAACTAAATTTCCATGAGAAGCAGAAGCCTTATGTATATATTGCACTGCATGGCTCATTACTTGCTCCACCTACACAGCAGGTAAATACTGCTGTGTCTGCTTCCTTCAAAAATAATTTTATAGCAAAATCACCAGTCAACATTATTTCCTGAATATTTTGTGAGCTTGAGGGCAGGAACCATGTCTAATTATCTCTGCATTATCAGAACATAACTAGCAGAGTGCCTTGCATATAGTAAGTGTTCAACTCATGATGACTGATTCAATAAAATGAGACTAAGTGGAAGGCATGATTTGAGAATTTACATAAGATACACGTTGGCATTATCCTTTGGCAGACTCAAATAAGAAAAAATATCTCCAGAATGAAATTCATGGTTACTTAATTAAATTATTATTTCCAGATATCACTAAGTGCTATTTTACAAATTAACATTTTGTGGGTATTATAGAAATGGGTGCTAAAGAAGTCCCATCACCTCATGTATATCTGAAAATAGTTTTTTAAAAATTTCCCTCAAGTTGACTACTGAATCATATTACTATCTACGTGTAACATCACATATTATATGTTTGTGTGCATATATAAATCCACATACATATATATGTATATGTATACATACATGCACTTACAGGTCAAATATATACTTATTCCTTAGGAACATAATGATATAATTCCTTTGGAATGTAAATTTTAGGATTGGATGCATCAACTATGTCATCATTACATGTACAATATCTTAATTTAGGCTTAGAGGTCAGAAAATAGAAATTGATGTTTCAAATATCTCAAAAGATTAAACAAACACGCTAGACAAATACTAATTTATACAAAGGAATACTAAAAGGAAAACAAGATTAGCACAAAATATGTATAATATGTGCAAAATTCAATATATATATATATATACACACACACATGCCCATGTTCCCAGAAATCATTATATTTCCTGGAGGAAAAGGTAAGCTTATTTAAACCAGTACAGGTAGTTTGACGTAACTCCTGGAAAACACAGATTGTCAGTACAAGATCCCCCATAACTGGGAGGACAAGATGAACATGGTACCCCTACTTTATATGGTGCTTCTCCAATCCAGTTGCCTCTAGAAGGGGGGGAAAAGAAAAAAGCCTTAATGCAACCCATCCATTTTTTACAAGTAGATTGTCCTTAAGCCATATGTTCATATGTATTAACATGTGATGATCTGTTTGAGAAGTTGCTTTAGAAAGTCACTGAAAGTTATAATCATTTCTTATTTCAATAGAAACTTATTCTGTATATCTTGCTTTTAAAATGTAATCTGAGTATTGTTGATGCTATGTTAATTTACAGATAAGAAGTTTCTCCCTGCAACACCTGATGACACAGAGTCCTGGGACACCGGGCTCATTCCACTCAAATCGCTCTCCTTCTACAGCAGATTTCTGGAGCACATACTCAGGCCATATTCCCTTAAACTTACTCCTTTTAAACTAATACTAATGCTCATCTAAGGATGATTTAAAAAACAAGCTAATATTTTCTGGGAGATTTAAAAGTAATGGAATGAGTAACAAGTTATCATATACACAAAATATATATTATCATCAATAAAAGGAGATTTGCTTCTAAAGCTGTAAAGTATTTTAGATTCCCAATCTTCATAAAATGAGACGTGAAAAACTTCATATATGGTATAATGGTATAAACCAATATACCATTATTCTCATATTAAGAGAATAATGTCTCTCAGGAACAATTAAAGGTGATTTCAAAAGTTTTCTTTCATATGCAAATTCATAGCTACTAATTGTTTTAAATTAGTACTATTAGATTTTTGATAATACTGAGCCTATTGAGTTGAATTGCTTTGTGTTATCAATATTTTTCCTTCACTGTGTTGATAACCATTATCATAACAATAAACCAAAATCTCCACTTTACAGTGTTAAAAACAGCCATGATGTCATACTGTTATTTTGCTCTTTTAATTATAAAGGAAAAGTTAATAAATGTGTTTTCAGTAGCGTGGTGATAAGTAACTAGAATACTAAGAAATAGCAATATAGACAGCAACGTGAAGACAATTGAATGGTCGGGAGAAAATTTGTTTATCTGTGGTAAAAAGTCAGGGTTGGAGATAAGACAACAATAGGTAAGAGGCTAAAACATAAAACAAGTGGTCCTCATCTTCCTGAAGACCCAACTAAGACCCAGCAGTGACTCACAAAATCTGTAAGACATGAAAATATCTTGATCAACCAGTCAGTTAAAAATTCAGACTTTTATCTATAAAAAAATCTATACAGGAAAATCTATCTTTAAAATGAAAAACTTTTATTCATATTACAAAACGAGATGGGATTTTAACACTGTCCACCTCTATTAAATTTATTCTACACTATGCTCTAAGGATAAGCTTCCTCATGCATACTTTTGATGCCATCACAGGCTTGCTCAAAAAGGTTCAAGGGGAACCCATTATCTTATGAGTGTAGCTCGCTGTCTTATTCTAATCCTGTACCATTCATAATCTTATTTCCCTCTATGTTTTTTGTTTGTTTGTTTGTTTCGTTTTGTTTTTTGAGACAGAGTTTTGCTCTTGTTGCCCAGGTTGGAGTGCAATGGTCAATCTCAGTTCACTGCAACCTCCACCACCCAGGCTCAAGCAATTCTCCTGCCTCAGCCTCCTGAGTAACTGGGATTACAGATACACACTACCACACCAAGCTAATTTTGTATTTTTAGTAGAGAAAGGGTTTCACCATGTTGGTCAGACTGGTCTCGAACTCCTGACCTCAGGTGATCACCCGCCTTGGCCTCCCAAAGTGCTGGGATTATAAGAGTGAGCCATTGCACCCGGCCCTCCCTCTATGCATTTACCAAAAGCTATAAAAGCATATGGGCCAAGCCAATGCTATCTTAATTTCATCTTTTTGTCGATTTGTTTTTCACACATTTTTGGAGCACATATTTTTAGAAACAGAAACTTGGAAATAAAATTGTATTATAAGTAAAATTATTACATATTTTATACTATAAACTTTTACATAAATGTCCGATTTTATTGAATAGAGGATAATTATATTCAAAACAGTGAATCAGCCAATTTATACACTTACACTATTCATTCTTTCGTTTTATGCTATTCTAACTAAATTCTTTCTCTCTCTCTTTCACTTATCTCTTTGCCTCCTTCCATTCCTCCTTCTCTATCTCTCTCTCTCTTTCTCTCTCTCCCTCTCCCTTTTTCCCACTGAATAACAGTTAGACTTAACATAATTTCATATTAGGTTTGGAAGAATTATTCAGCTACCAATCAGGACTTGAAAACCTTCTTCATTACTTAGTTTTCAGAAAAATTGTTCTTTATTACAACTGAAATGTAGCATGTTAATGTAATATCTTAATCTCTTGGACCTATAAAGCAATAATATATCTCACCGATAACATTAGAAAATTATAACTATGGGCCAAAAATGAATAGTTACATAAATGAAACAAAAATCTCTTAGACTATTTGGGTACCAACTGGCCTATTTATGTCAGGGAGAAAGGGTAAAGGTTTCATAGGAAAATACAACGTGTAAAACTAAAACTTTCATATAAATGTACAATTTTAATGCTTTTTTAAACAATGTAGACACAGTCTACTTTCTGAATCTTCCTATTCTAATAATTATGAAGAGGGGAACATAGGGAGAATCACTATTTTTCTGACTTTGTAAAAACACTGCCACTGGCATACTACCATATAAATGAGTAATGCAGTTATTTGTGAAACATTTTCTCATTCCCTCCCCATGTTGGAATAGCTGGAGAAAATCTTTGTTTGAGACTTACTTTGGAAGACACTAGCAATGTCATAAATCCTTTGCACATTTTGGTATTTATTCCAAATGGGAACAGAATTGTGTATAAATATTGGAACATTTTATCATCTGAAGAGTTATTGTAATCAAGAGGCATTTTACCAAATGCTGATAAATGTTTATCCTCATAAAGAATGTTCACAAATATGGCTATATCTTATAATGTTTGATAAATTTCCATAATCCATTTTATGTATGCCCTAGGATTAAATTATAAATTTTTTAAATATAAAAAATAAGAGAAGGAAGAAGGAATTCACTTCCAATGCTTTGCTAAAAAGGTAAGCCAACATTTTTGTACTGATAGATGAGAATATCACGGAAGATTCTTCATTTATTTTATATAGTTATTAAAAGCTTGTGCGGTACAGTGTTTATTTTACAATTGCCATAATTAAAACCTATGGTAAGGAGAATTTAGCGAGCCCCAGCATTTCAAATTGCTTTGCCTACAATTTTAGACTAGAATCCCCGTCTTTGTGAAAAGTAATCTTTCAGCTAATCCTTTTTTCAGAAATATTGGAAGGATGGTGGATTTGAAGATTAGAGGCCATTATAGCTAAGTCTTACTCACTTACCTGTCACAGATACCTATCAGCCTAGGGATATTTACCATCTTTAAAGGATCCAGGAAACAGAATCCAACCTGGTACTTACTTTGGGGCATAGTTGCATACCAAGTAAACTGCACGTCGCCAGACAGATCCCCAAACATTCATGTTTTGGCAAGTATGAATTGCACATCCTATCCGATTGGAAGTGGCCCAAACCATCTGTGAAAATAAACCAATATACTATTACAGACGTCAGAGCTAAGACAATGCATGTCCACCAAAATAGTATTAGCATATATTAAAAGTATGAATCAAAAATGAATAAGGTCATTGAAATAACCTGCGTATAATGTGTGCACATGGGACCAAAACATCTCATAGGACATCTGGGGTTGCAATCCTGGGGATATGGAAAAGCATAATCTTTCACTTCATCATACCATGGCTTGACCAACTGGAGAATAGAGCGATATCTGCATATCAAGAAAATAAAGAAATCAGAGTGCAGCAGTGGTAATATATAAGGGATCATGTTACACTATAAATTGATTATTCTTTTTACAGATTATTCATGATGATCCAAGAGCACATCCACCCCTCAAAGTCACCATCACCACCTAGTCAGGTCCTCTATTCCTCCAAGTGGGGCCAAGCATGGAAATGGCCAGGGCTGGAGTAAGTGATTCTGTATTTGTCTAAACATGTGTCTGGTCATTCCACAAAGAAAATGCAAATAATTTCAGGAATCATCAATATCTTATTTAATCCATGTCGAAAACTTCCTCCATCAGAATTTTATAAGCAATTCAGAATTAGATGTATAAAAGTAGTCACTATAGTAGAACCCAGTGCATTTTTTTCACTTCAGTTTGAATTCCCTTAGTTTTAATAATAGCACAGTTGATTTTCCTTCCTTATTTGGGGGAGATGGGTCTTTGAAATGTTGGATAATGACATTGCACAGTGGCAGAAAAATTATCCTAGCAAATTGGAATAGCTTTTCCCATAGCTGCCTATACCTGCATGTATATGTGTGTGTATAAATATATGTAAATGCATACATTTTTATTGTATACATTTATGTATATGCAGGTATATGCAACTATGGGAAAGTTTCATGCACGTACATATGCACACACATACACACACACACAGCCTCTGCACAGTCATGGAGCTTTTTACTGAGATGGAGGGGGCTAGATACAGCACAGGCTTAACCCTTTCTAAGATTCTGTGAGCTCAAAGAAAAGTCCAGGCTAAGGGAAGGTGTTCCAAGGGTGAAAAGGTGAACTGGCCCTTTAACCCAATTAAATAATTCTGGAAGACATCTAAAATATTCCTAGACCAAGCATTAGTACCTGACACATAGTGAGCATTCAATAGGTATTTGTTGATATTATTTGAAACTGATGTAATTCCCTCCTAGAGTCCATAATTAATAAAGCCATATGGATGAACTGCATCAGGGAAACTACTTCCTACCTTCCAGTGCGTACAGATAGATTTTGGCCCAAAAATCTCAGTAAGTAAGAAGGTCCGTGGTCCCAAATGCAAGTAGCGGCCCAAGCCTCTGCCGATTTCGCAAGATTTTCATCCCAAACCTGTAGAGGCAAAAAGTCTTCAGCATTACGGGATTTGCTAATAATAAACAAAAAGTAAGACGAAATAAATGTTGTTACTATTTCCTAGAGTGTCTTTTCTTTTCTTTTCTTTTCTTTTCTTTTCTTTTCTTTTCTTTTCTTTTCTTTTCTTTTCTTTTTTTTCCTGGGCTGGAGTGGAGTGCAATGGTGCAAACTTGGCTCACTGAAACCTCCGCCTTCCGGGCTCAAGCAATTCTCCTGTCTCAGTCTCCTGAGCAGCTAGGATTACAGGCGCACACCACCACGCCCAGCTAATTTTTGTATTTTTCCTAGTGATGGGGTTTCACCACGTTGGCCAGGCCAGTCTTGAACTCCTAGCCTCAAGTGATCCACCCACCTCCGCCTCCCAAATTGCTGGGATTACAGGTGCGCGCTACCACACCTGGCTAATTTTTGTGATTTTTTAGTAGAGACAGGGCTTCACCAAGTTGGTCAGGCTGGTCTGGAACTCCTGACCTCAAGTGATCAGCCTGCCTCAGCCTCCCAAAGTGTGGGGATTACAGGCATGAGCCACCGCTCCAGGACTCCTAGAGTTCTTTTAATTCTGATTCCTGAGACTGCTATAACTAAAAGAAAGCAAATTCAGGCCACTGTTATTCAAAGTTCTGTAATGCAATATGGTTATACTACAAAAAATTACTGCCTTTTCAGTGTCATCTAGATCCAACATTCATACATCAGTTTTAGTAAAGAAAAGGTTAACAAAAATACCATAACTAGTTGTAACTTGGGGACAGCTCATCTTGACTACTGAAGTTTGAATCCAACAAAGTCCATTGGTTTTCCTAGAGATAATTTTCACAGCCATTGGGAGCCATTATATTAATATATTTTAAGAAACAAAGATGATCCAATTTATTCAAACTGATTTTACCAAAATTAACAATGTCTAATTTTATATTGCAACATTTAAGGTCATACTCTATTATGATATAATAAATCCCATAGAGTCTGCATACATAATATAATTTGAATCATTAGTGGTAATAACAATAATACTATGAGAATTTACATTTTTGTTGGTGTAAACTAGAAACAAACTAATACAAGTAACACTGCTACATAGTGTTATAAAAACATAGTACTTCATGGTTCAATTAAATAAATTAAGAAAAATAGCAACTGTTGCTTTCCTTTATAGAGGAAGCTAAGTTAATAAGGATGTTAGTGATGTATGGTAAATTTTCTTTAATTGAAAACTATTGTACGACAAAATGTGAATGAGCCATGGATTTAACATACATTCATATTAGTTACCATATGGATTGGCATACTCATTTCCATAGCCACAAGACGAAACCAAGTCGAGCATTTGTGGACTTGCCAGTAATAAATCAGCTCTGAAATGGTAATCTATTTTCCAGCAAGTCATAAGGTACAAAAATACAGAATAGAGGATATTTATAATTCTCATACATATTATAGAAAAAGAAGTTTAAAAATTTTCTCTTTTAACATAATTTAGTGATGTATTTACCTGTTGAGAATAATTATTTTAAAATTGGTTTCATAGTTCAATGTCATGGCATTATTTCCTAAACTATTAATAATATTTATATATTATTCTACCTGGAAAAATAGTGTTCACGTTGTGACTAGACAGTGGTTGGCAGTATATTTTAGAAATTGAGACCTTGTGTGAAGAAGGAAGCAACAGTTTTATAATCACTTATATTTACATGGAGCTTATATGAGGAGGTATGTAAATGTCCTATTGATCTTTTTGTCCTACTTTTCTTCCATCAGATTGTGTTCAGCTAAGCAAGGATTAGTAGCTATGCATTCACTGTAAGTTACAAGCTTTCAAGCAAACTCATGGGAATGCTCGACCATATCACTGAAAAGGCTTCATTTCCCTCGAGGATAATGGATTGCATAGATTTATTTAATATAACAACATATTTAATTGAAAGAAACTAATTTAGCGATTTTAAACAAAATAAGAAAAAAAAAAGATGAACTCTTCAAGAGACCCTGTTACCTCAGGAGGCCTACTTTCAAAAGACATTTGTTAGTTACTCAGAAATAGTTTTAAATTAGGAAAAACAAAGTCATCTTACACATATTGACCTAGGATGACATAAAATAAACTCACTCACAGAGTTCATGTAAAAATTATAGCACTCTGGGGCTGAAATGAACTTTAAAAAACATTTCATTTGGTTGAAAATTGATTTATCAAATATTTTTTCTTCTGACCAAATATTAACAAAATATGGATTCACAAAATATTGATTGCAGTTCACCACAATACAAAACACAACAATTAATTTATAAAGGCATTTCAGACGTAGTAGCTTCAACAAATTATGTCCCCTACATGGTCATTAACAAATTATAGTTACTTGGGAAAAAGTACATGTATCCATTCTGTACATATTGGGCTAGAGCGCACACTCAGATCTATAACTGCTAAAATCACTTCCTTATAATCCTATGTTGAAATATTAGCACACCACGCACACATAGTGCTGACCTGGATCAGTGACTAATCAAGGATCCTGTGCTCTAACCCTAATTCCACTGCTAAGGTCATCTGCGACTGAGGCCATGTCAATTATGATCTCCCAGTTAACTCATCTGTAAAATGAGATTGAATGAGGTCATCCTCAGGGTCTCTTTCATCTTTAACTTTTTGTGATTTCGATACACTTGAGTAGCCCTAGCGTCAGAGCCAGGAAGATCTATGTTCTAATGGCCTGGGACTTCCTCAGTTCTAGTATTTTCCATATCATGGAGAAAGCAAATCTAGATTACTTTCAAAATAATTAAAAATATTCAAGACATTTCTTTTACCTTATCTCACTCTCTATATGTATATTGAAACATCACATTGTATACCTTAAATATGTACAATAAAAAATAAGTAATAAAAAATTAAGGCATTTAACAATTTTAAAAGTAATTTACCATATGTAATCCTATATTTATACTCATTCATATATTTAAAAGATAAATATTGAGTATGTCAAAAAGATAAACTAAAAAGTTCACGCCTGAAAAATATCTTACAAGACCATCCTTTGTTAACTGTTATAGGGAATTTTGATATGAAGAAAATGTGTTCACTGATGTCCATGCTTTTAGATCTTTCTATGTACAAATATTATATATTGGAGAAGGTAGTTACAGGGAAGGAGGGATAATTGCTTTCTCTCACTGTGTTTGCTCTTAGGAAACTGGGAGGGTTTCTACCTGTCTCCATGTCCCTAAAGGAAGATTCTGGAAAGTCTGGCAGGTACTGTCAGACTCCCACATGGAGACAGGACTGACCTACCCTCTGATGCTCACTGCCAGGGAAGTCAGAGGGCCCCATGCTCTTTCTTGCCTCTGTCTCCAGGCAGAACTCACATCTACTCGAGAGAGAGGGAAGGTCTGGCTTAAGCAGTGAGCTCTAAAATTTGGGAATTACGTCGTATCCTCTGGTAAAACTGAGACCTACATTTACTTTCTCTGTCTTTCTCCACTGCTTACAATTCCCAGGGAAAGATCGGTAAGTGATTTATCCCCTTAGTCTCCAGTTATTTAAATTTATTAATATGAGTTTTATTATTAATATTAATAACTAAGTTTGAAACTGACAAGCAATGATAACTTCATTTAATAACTATCAGAACCACATGAAGAGAAGTTGATTAATGGGTACAAATATAGAGTTTGATAGAAAAAATAAGACCCAGTGCTTGATAGATAGGTAGATTATAGTTTACAATAATCTAGTGTATATTTCAAAGTAAATAGAAGAGAGTTATTCAAATGTTTCTAGCATAAAGAAAAGACACAAATTTAAAGTGATGGTTATCCCAATTACACTGATTTGATCTTTACACATTATATGAATGTATTAAATTATCATATGTACCCTAAAGTATTTCTATTATGTATCAATAAAAAATTTTAAAAATTAAGAAACAAAAAATATAGAAATTTTCAACAAAAAAGTGGGGTCTGTAAGAACTTATGATTAATTCTTTCCTATCTGGAAGCTTCAACATTGTAATGAATGTTGCCATTGTAATTATGGGAAACATTTAACAACTTATGAAAGTTCAGAAAATGAAGATGTAAATTATTTAAACATTTCACTTAATTTATTAATTTCCAGATGCTTAATAGGCAACCTATCTGACAAATTTCTCTGAGTGTCTGTAGCATTTATTTAAAATGATTTTAATATACTCTACAGATGTATCAGTGGAAGAAAGAAGGGCACAGGTGTGTACTTATTTCTATGAAATGCCTAGTAAATATGCAACATATTGTTATCTATTCTTGAAAAAACTAAACAGCTAATATATACGGAGCTCTTATTAAACCAGATTCAACATTTTGACATCTTAGTTCTTATCCCTCTCAATAAATAAGGTATTTTTACAGATAATTTGCTTGTAAACACTTAAAATATTTCAATTTAAAAATGAGGCAAAATTAAGAATATTATGCGTAAATATGCAAAAATATTTACAAGACCCATTAGAAGTTATATATTATGATTAAAGTAGATAAATCAGATAAATTTTAATTCATAAAATTAAAATGGTTCATAATGGTCAGAATATGCATATGCTTGTAGGATGCTTTATTGCTTCCAAGTAGTTTTCTTCCATTCTTTTTTAATTAAGAGACATTCAGTTGGTCAGCTCATACATTGGTTGATTTAGCTTTGGACTAAAATATTCACCATAAGCTATTGTGCTTATAAATAAAATTAGAGAGTTTGAGGTAGACACAGTACCTTGTCTGAGAAGCACAAGAAGTTGAAACCACATAGTCAAACTAAGACATGACACATATCCAGAATTCACACTGAAGTCATTTAAATATCTAAAAGAGTAGTGATGCCAAGAGATAGAAG
Source organism: Chlorocebus sabaeus (assembly GCF_047675955.1). NCBI lineage: Eukaryota > Metazoa > Chordata > Mammalia > Primates > Cercopithecidae > Chlorocebus > Chlorocebus sabaeus. The sequence goes on along the minus strand of NC_132911.1, from coordinate 78,818,549 downwards.
GAATATGAAAAGAATGCAGGATTCTCATCAAGTTCAGAGATCTTTATAACTTGAGCTGAATACAAAATTGAGTTAAAAATGTTGCTGCATGGGCAAAGGTTGCTGACTTCCATTAGTAGACAGAAAAATTTGATAATACTGATCCAAACCAGATATGAGGCTGTCTTATCAATTGTTTTTCTAAGTTTTGGGATCCTCAACACAGTGGCAGCCAGGACCATGAAGCCCACTGACATCTGAAGATGTTGTCCTAAATCCCAGCCACTATCTCTGGCTAATAAGACATGCAAAAGAAATGGAAGGCAACCGCCAAAATTACTTGGGACTCTATTCCTAAACCTGATTGAGATGACTTATTTTCCTTTTTAATTGGGTAAGATCCTTTAACTCCAAATATAGAAATTAAATGTAGAGATGTTTAAAATGATAAAATTTAAGGTAAAAATCCAAATAATGCCCATTCTCACTTATAAGTGGGAGCTAAACATTGAGTACACATAGACACAAAGATGCGAAAAATAGACACTGGGGACTACTTGAGAGGGGTGGGAGGAAGGTGGGAACAGTAGAAAAACTGTTGGGTCTTATGCTCACTACCTGTGTGATGGGATCAATTTACTCCAAACCTCAGTATCATGAAATATACCCAGGTAACAAACCTACCCATATACCCCCTAAAATATGAAAGTTGAAATTATGTTTTAAAAACATTAAAAAGAATGGGTTTCTAGGGTTAGGACTCTGATCTTATTTGATATTACTAATATATGTAATGGTTACAAAAATGCCCTATTACAGTAACATGTTAGTCTTACATTTTCAATTTAAATATATATGCATATAAATACTTAAATTTATGATTTTACATTGAAAATGATAAGAAAATCTGTTAATTTTTTCTACAGTTTTGCAAAATTTAGGTGAATTGAATCACTACATTTCTTAGAATTATATAACTTATTTAACTATATGGAAAGTATTACTATCAATAAATATATTGAAATACTAAAAAAGAAAATCAAATCTATTAAACCCATACATGCAGTTTAAGAAATTTAATTTGCAAGTGGTAACAAACATTAAATAAATGTGATTGTCAAAACTTACTATACTTATGAAAAGAACAAAAATTTATAAAGTTAAAATGTTAGGGAAAAAACAAGAATATTAATTTTGAAAATTAAAGTGACCTTTGAGAAGTCTATTCTACACATGGAAACCATTTTCAAATACACAAAATGCTAAAAATAAAAATATCAGACTTTGAATTTTGGGGGACAGATATACAGTTATTTTCTAGATGCCATATCAATGGCATTGGAGATAGTATGACATGTCCTATAGACATTTAATTTTTCTTGGATGTTTATGTGTCATTTCACATATATAATATAAAAAGCAAAAACATCTTACATAGACAAGTTTTTATTTTTAAAATAATTTAGCTAGGGCTATTTGATCTTTTTCTTAGATTGGGAAAAGAGTGCTAACCTATAGAAGTGGGAAAAAAAGGCATTAAAAATTAAGTGATGCCAAAATTATTTTCCTTTAGGGCAGCCAAAGGCTTAAAAACACTTCATACGTTTTTAAGTATGATTACGGTTCTGTTTTAAAATTAGTGGATTTATCCTCATTAGATAGAAATGCTTGTGAAATGGCCAATAAGGGAAGCTGACAGCTGAATACACAAGAACTTGTGTTAAATCAGACAGGAGGGCAGTACTGAGCCTTGTTAGGCCAGGGAAGGGGAGGGTGGCGCAGAGGATGAGAAAGGGCTTTCATAGGAGAATTTGAGAGTGGTGATTAGATTAATTAGATGATATTAAAATAGCTCTTTGTAAGAGTAGAAGAGGATTAAAGAAACTTGATTTAAAAAGCATTCCCTTCAACCTCAAAAATAACTACAAAATATGACACTGTATTATGTATATCGAAAAATATAAAGGTGAGATCCAGAGGATTTTTGTAATGTTTGAAAAAAGATAATGAATTCTTTCCTTAAATAAGATGACTATTATCTTTCATGTAAATTTCTTTATCTATAAAGAGATGATGCAAGTTGCACTATTTTTAGGGGCTCTGAACTGAATCATTGCCAGCAACATAAATATCTTAAAAGCACATAGATAATTGTAAAAATCCTCTTTTGAACCCTTTTCCTATTCCAACTGCTATGCCATTCTTCTCCTTTCTTTTACAACAAAATTCCTTGAGAGAGTTGTCTTCACTGGGAATTTCCAGTTTTGCTTTCCCCATTTTCTCTTGAGCCCATCCAAGGCAGATTTTCCACTCTATCCCCACTCCACCCAAGCAGCTGTCTTCAAGGTCATCAAAGGTCATCTCCTGGTCATCACCTTCCTTGGTCTATCAGCAGCTTTTGGCATTCCTGACCACTTGCTCTTTCTGGACACACTTTCTTCCCTTGGTTTCATGACTCTACACTTGTCTTTTTTTCTCTGGCTGCTTCTTCTGTATCCCTTTGCTGATTCCTCCTTATCTCCACAACCTCTGTGTGCTGGAAAGTTCCCAGGGCTCAGCCCAAGTCTCCATATCCACTTCTCCTTTTTTTCCATCCTTGTTTCATTTATATTCACTGCCCAGATAAACTCATCCAGTCTCATGGATTGAAGCACCAACTATATGCTGCTGGTATTATTCCAAATTATATTTCTAGACTCTCAGTTGAATTTCAGACTAATTTATTCAAGTACCTACTTTTCCAAAATTGAACTCCAAATAGTCATAACCTTACCCCCATCCTTCCAAACCAACTATTCCTGCTGTCTTCCTGGTATCCGTGAATGACAATGCCCTTTCTCTAGTCCAGGAATCAGCTAACTATGGTGGACAGGTCACGTCACCTCCACTGCCTGTGACATATTGTCTATGATGTTTTCCTGCTACCGAGGCAGAGTTGGGTAGTTGCAACATAAACCATAAGACCTACAAAGCTGAACATATTTATTATCAGGCCCTTTACAGAAGAAGTTTACTGGTTGCTGTTCTTTATTGCTCAGGCCAAAAATCTAGTCATCTACTCTATTTTTTTAGTCTATATCTGCTCAGTGAGCAAATCTTGTTGACCCTACCTTCAAAATACTGTATATCTAGACTATAACCACTGATCACCACCATCACTGAATATCTGGAGCTCAATTTTTGAAAAGTACGTAGGTGAATAAATTAGTCTGAAATTCACCTGAGAGGTCTCTAAATACAATTTGAAATATCATCAGCATATAAGTGATATTTCAATCAGTAAGACTGGATGAGTTTACAGCAGCAGTGAATATAAATGAAACAACGATGAAAAACAATGAATCCCTTTCCATTATAACAACATCATCTGCATTTAAAACACACATTTATTTGACCTACAAGCAGCTTAGTTCATGAGAATGTGAATCTTCAGGAGAATGTGCCCACTGACTCTGCCAAGTTAGCTTTAGGATACCTCGACAAAAGTAGAGCAATTGGAGAGTAATTTGTCACATAAATTCTAGACATCTGCCTGTCAGAAGAACACACACATGTTGTAACCCAGCCAGAAAGTGCAACCCGTGATGGGAATTCCTTGCTCAGGGCTGCACGGCTTCCAGGTCCCAAGATGATCTCACTGTCACTACTCATTCGTGCATATGTAGAGTAAGAGGCAGGTGGGGAGTGCCTTGACTTTCCATTTCCTTAATTATAAACTTCTTACCTTTTCCAGGATCTTCAGAAATCCACTGTCTTTGTGTAGCCTCCCCTGACAGCTTATATTGGCAACATCTGAATGGAAAGGATTGTGTGTGTAGGTGTTTAATACAAAGGGTCTTGAGGCTAAGAAGGGGTTTGGTGACAGGATCCACTGAGTCAAGGATCTATGACATAGAGGTTCTCTTCCCTCTTAATATCCAATCTGAGACTGTATGCTCTGGCCTGTGAGTTTTTCTGGCCTGTGAGATTTCCAAGGGTATATGTAGTACAAAGAGAAATATTTGATTCCACAAGAAGAAATTCTTCCTAATATTCAGCAATGCCCTCAGATGAAATGCCTGTAGGGAAATTCTCTATCCAAAGGCCTCAGAAACAGGAGAGATGAACATGGGAAGAGGAACAGGTACTTTATATTGCTATTTAAAGCAGTGCTCCCCAATGTTTTTGGCACGAGGGACCAGTTTTGTGGAAGAAAATTCTTCCAGGGAGGAATGCGGGGAAGGATGATTTTGGGAAGAAACTGCTCCATCTCAGATCATCAGGCTTTAGAGCATTAGATTCTGATAAGGAGTGCACAACCTGGATCCTTCTCATGCACAGTTCACAATAGGGTTGGCACTCCCGTGAAAATCTAATCCTGCTACTGATCTGACAGGAGGTGGAGCTCAGGCAGCAATGCTCGCTCATCTGCTGCTGTGCAGCCTAGTTCTTAACAGGCCACAGATGGGCACTGGTCTGCAGCCTGGGAATTGGGGAGACCCCTGATTTAAAGCATGCGCTTGTCAGATAGAATTGTGTTCTTAACATTTTTATTTACTTGCTCTATGACCTTGGGAAGTTACTTATGCTCTCAAACTTAAGATTCTCTATCTCCAAAGGAGGAAAATTTTCTCATCTCGCAAGACTTGAGAGGGTTAGGTGACATAGTGACTGAAGCGTATTTAGCACAGCTCTAGCAGGGCAAAGGTGTATTTAAATGGTAGCTATTATTATTGTTGGAGATTTGGGAATGGTGGTAGAGTCGGTCACTTAAAATGAAAAGCAGTGAGGTGCACTTTTGATCACATTATCTGACAGTCTGAGAGATATCAAGAATTAATCTCAACTGAGCAGACAATCAGCTAAAGTGAAAATGGATAAACCCTGAAGCAACTAAATAATCAGAAATAGAATTGTAAGGAGATTCTAAGGAGCTTGCTTACAGGTAAAAGAAGCTGAAAATTAGAGAACATTTTAGACGTTTTAAAACACGTTAATTCACCTCCTTAGATCCTTCTTTAATATATGTTTTATCTTTAAATTTTAAAACCACTTGTTGATAGAGTCTAACAATCATCCCACTCTCCAGGGAAATATAATACCCACCAGCTATCATTTAATATTAAAATTATAAGACAGGAAGAGATTTATACATGTATTTAATTGTTTTCACCAACTCAATATTATATTTTAATAACTAATTTCTAGATTGTTGAACTCTCCTGTGATATGCTTGCAAACCTCATATCTTGCCATTGTCCACTTGGTCAGAAGGATTCAAATGCCTTTCCGCCTACCTACGGCCTGCTGAAAACATGATCTCTCTGGAATGCAGAGAGACAGATTTGATAGAATGTTCATATTTAATTAAATTATGAAAAGTGAATTCGATGCACTTTTTACTAGAAAACAATATTGTGTCCTTAAGTAACATTTTTGGACTACTTCAGTTTGGAGTATGAGGTGTGAAATTTTAAGAGACTTTATGAAAAGTTTAGTCTAAAAACACAACTTGTTGGACATTCTTCCATATGTGTGTCAAGAAAAATGACTGGCGCCTGATTTCAGATGCTATGGATAACATAGACTGGAAGAATTCAAATCCCATCCCTCCGAGCCTCAGTCTAGATTGCATTTTATGCCAAACATCTTTCTTGACCATTTTAAACTGTTAGTTTATATCTTCTGTGCCCACTTCATAGTATTTTTCAGAAATTCTTATAGATAAGCAAATACCTCAAGTTCATAGCTATTTAAGGGTAAATGGTTTTCATAAATGCTAAATTCATGACACCATTTAAAAAACAGAGGGGGGTATTTTCTTGCATATTTGTTGAGTAGATTCTCAGGTATAAAATAATGCATCTATGCTGTCTCCATGACACTACCCAACCTCTAGTATGCAAAGTGATTCATTTTGACCACCAAAGGATATACCCATCCAAAATTCTTTAGTAGAAGAATGCTCCTTCCCCCACACTAGCTACTTTTTTCAACCTCCAAAGGTACGTGTATCCTGCGTGATAAACCTGCAGCCACTAATGACTTCCAGAATTCTGCTCTTTATTTCGTGTTGTCTAACTCAGAGGAACTTAATTGTCTGTCAAAAATGGAGGCGTCTTCCTTGGCTGCCTCATCATATAAATCCTCATTCTATTTCATCATGCAAACCACTCACTCCTATGGACTTGTACCTTACATATTTCACGGCTCTAATTTATGTTTTTTTTTTAATACCCTTATTGCCTTAAACGTAGCTGAGGCTACCTAGACTATCCTAACAGCTTCTTGACTGCATCTTTTCTTCACTTCTTTGATTATATAACTTTCCTGCTTAAAACCTTCAATGATTACCCTGGATCTTAAAATGGAATTCAAACAAATTTTTGAGTGCCTTCCTCAACCTCATCAAACATCAGTCTTTCTTCTCTACACTAATCCAAGCCTCACTGAATTTTTATCCATATCTCCAGCGTACTACATACCCTCTTAGAACATCCTCCTATACCCACTACAGATCCCTCTTTCCTTAACTCACGCCTGTATAACTTTATTTATTTTGTATATTTCCTATTTAAAATCATTCCTTCTGGAAGCCTTCCCTACCTTCTTACTCCCACTCCACATCTGAACTAGGTCTTCCCATGGGATTCCAAAGCACCCTGTATCTATCCTAGTTCAGCATTTAGCATGCTGCCTTGCACCTGACTTGTCTATTCACAGTACTTCCTCCCAAAGAGAGTCCCTTTGCTCCCCACTGACTCCCTCAGCACACAGTGCCAGACACATGAGTAAAAATTATGGAGTGAGTGATTGAATGTTGTACAACTCTTGCCCCCCAGAGCATCACAGTTACACTCTAACAAGAAAAAGTTAAAGGACCTCATTTAATTGTTCCACAAATAGTTACTGAGTAGTTACTACATATTCTCTGTGGAGCCGACATGATGCTAGGCTCCATAAACATTCAGGAGAAACACAGTACAATTATTTTTCTACGCTGTTGCATTTGGTCAAATATCATTTTCCACCAAAAAACTGTGTCCAATATTGGGAAGGACAGTCACTACCTATGTGATTCACAACTTTTCTGCCTGCCTCCTGATGCTGAGATTTCAAATCACATCCTGTTGCTGCTTTTACATTTGCATGTTTTAGAGCCTATATTGAAAATGGTGACAAACAAAATGTTCTTACCTTCAGCGGCTGGCTCCCTATGGAGAGAGCAGAACAAAAGGAAAGAACCTTTAAGGTTACTACCTTCTTCAGGCGTATCCAAGTGATACTAAGCAACGTGCACCTTGGAAGAAAATTCCTACCAAATGTGCCCAGTCTCTTTCTGAAGCCAAGACATTGAAAAGGTTTGCATCCAGGAGAGCAGGAATGCAGAGTTCTGAATGTGCTGGAGAAATGCCTCCTGCCAGCAATTGTTCTCAGTACATTGCCTGCTGGCAGAGGCTCTCAGGAGGCCTTCTAGTGGTCATGAAAGCATGCATTGGAGAGGTTTACATTATACACATTAAAATTCTTATGTTTATAGCAAGAAAATTGAGTTATCCTTCCCAAAAGACAGGAAATGTGCCATGTGGGATGGTATATGGCTTTGTTAAAAAATAGATATATACATGTATATATAAAGATAGATACTACAAGTGTTCAATCAACTACTGAAGAAAGAAAAACAAAAAGTAGTTTACCTTATCCACATTCTCTTCCACATGAAGCCCAAATAAACAAAATCAGCATTTTTCTTTATTCCCAAGTCATAAATTATCATCCTAGGCAAATAGTTCACGGACTCTTTTCAAGCATGGATTAATATGTTCTCCATTCATTCATTTAAGTCATGCTTTCTGTAACTTTACTACCTGCTCTGATTTGGTATCCAGTATTTTTCTTTTTTCCAAAACACTGTAGGAAACCTTATATCTATAGCTCTGCAAATAATATTTGTGGGCACCAAATAAATAAAATAGATACTGTATTATCAATATAGTTATTTTGGCTTCTTAAAATTACATTACACATTTTTTTTTTCAGTTTTAAAGTGATCAGTTCATTTCCATTATTATATTCACATTGCCCCTCATCTGCCTTTCCACCACTCCATACTATCTGTGAAGGCCGCCATCTCACCCATGACACTTCAGGGAGTTGTCCTGCCTGCCACTTTATGTTGGTACAGCTGTGTGGTTCTTCCTTACCTTTGGCTGAAGGATTGGCATTGCTTACTCAGGAGTCATCACCTCTCTGGTCACTTTCACTGCCAATATCAGCTCCATCAACTGCCAGGATCATCTTTCTAAAATGCATCCCTAATCTTTCTCTAAAACCTTCACAGTCTTCCTAATTGCCTTTGGAGTAAGGAATCCTCAACCTTTTCTCAGACTCCTCAAAAACACAGCTCAAGTGTCATGGTTTTTCTCTGCTGGAGATTTTGTTCATGCATTGCTTTGCCTGCTGTAACAGCCAACCCTGACCCTTCCTGGGCATCTATTTCACATGCCCCTCCTCCAAGGAGCCTTTCATGATCTGCCAACTAGAGATTATCGCTCCCTTCTTCAACTCCTCCATGGTATTTGTCTGTACCCCTTTTATTACATCAGTCTTATACAGCAGTATATTATACTGAATTATATCCTTAGTGGATTTTTTTTCCATTTGTTTTGTTTTTATCGCATTGTTTAGACTCTAAAGACAAAAATTTTGGTTTTCTTTGGATCTCTTTCTCTCATGGAGGGACCTCAAAGTTTTTCAAATTAATTTATTCAATTGACTTGAATTCAGAGAACATCCTACAAATTTTACTCTACGTGTGGGTCTTGCAATTTTATTCTTTTGGAGATAATTCTTATTCTAAGAAACTAGTGTGGTTTGTGGTTTAGAGTCATGGTTTAAGCTACCCTCAGGAAGAATAAAAAACAGCTGGTGTCCAAGGAGCTCTGGAAATTAGTCAACAAACTAATTGTAAAACAGAAGCCAAGAGTAAAAAAGTTTTACTTGCAAATTTTAAGTTCTATCTATATGTTTTGTTTTTAGAATTTAAGGAAAAGTTTCTAATTCAGGTGTGGAATCAAATATTATTATAAATGATGAGAAAAACTCTATTAAAGCATTTATAATATCAAAATTGATGCTAATTATAAACATATAACAATTCACAAGGATTTCAACTAACTTTGACAGATAATGGTTGATCACTTTCTATACACAATAAATTGCCCAAGAAAACACAGATACAAAAATGAATAAATATAGACACAGCACCCAGAAAGCTCAAAATTAAAGTTTGCAAGAAATGCACAAAGTAACGGTAAGTCACTTCATGAGACCAAAACATGATGAAAGTAGACATGAAGGGCTACCCCAGCTCAAAACTAGGAGAAATCATCTGTGGTCATGGATATTAGAAGCATTCTGACATCAAAAGCTTGAAGTGTAGTATTATAAATAAAGGAATAAACTAAGGAAGAGACTAGGGAGAGAAAATGGAGTGGCAAAAGGCTCAAAGAGTTGTAGGTGAAAGGAATTACAAACCAGGCTGGTGCAATTCAAAGCCCTGAGCCAAAGACCATTTTTTATTAAGTTCTCTTGGGTGATATCACTCGCTGAGGAGAATTTGCCAACACATGGCTGGTGATCAGAGCACATATATTTGTGAGATATCAAGTGAGGGGTGTCCTAAGTTTCTGAGGTATATAGAACAGGTTAGGAACTCTACTATCTTTCACATGCTCACAATCCAAATCAATGTTGAACAAGTATAACTAAAGGAAATAGTGTCAAACTCAGGTCTGCATTTTCTATCTAGCCTGGAGAATTCAAGTCACTTACAGTCCCTGCTTCAATCGCCAAGCTACCTACTATACTGTACTTCCCTCCAAGTTCCTCTGGGTCTTCATGGGGGATTTAGATGAACTCTTTCCAGTGATCAATTTACTCAAAGAGTCCTTCTAACTTATGATTTCACTCAATTGAGCACATTTTTCTAACTGAACTGATGGATGTTCTCCCACCTCCAGGCCTTTGTCCAAGACTCCTCAGTCTGTCTCTCTTCCCTCATCTTTGAGAGTGGCTCACTCCCTCGCCTGCCTCCAGGCCCTTTCAGTGAGCTCCTCCTTGACCACTTATAAAAAATCTAACCCTCACCACAAACCACTTTGTTTTTCTTCATAACCTCATCATCTTACATCCTATGTAACTTATTTATTTACCTGGCTTATTGTCTGATTCCCCATCTCCCCCGGGAGCCAAAGATGTCTATTGTACTCATGAATGTATCCCCAATTATGTAGCCTAACATATAGTCAATGCTCAACAAATATTAAATATTTAATAAATATTAAATTAACAAATACAGGTGTGAATGAAGTGTATGCACAGTATTTACATGAGTATTTGAAACAAACCCTGTTTTAATTTCTAGCACTTACTGTTCTCATCGCTCTTACCGAATTAAGGAGGATTTACAAAGCATCTACTATGTAATCAGCACTGGAACTAGTTCTTACAAAATAAATAGGAAGAAGAATGGAATAATAAATAGAGTATGAATATTATAGGACTTCAGCTGGCATTTTAAAGAAGGAAAGAAAGATACCTTGACATCTTCAGGGGTCCCACCATGGGGCATTTCCTCATTGCAGCAAATGAGAAGATGCTCCCCAATAGAAGCATGGGCTTTGAAAGTACACAGACCTAAACTCTAATTCCGGCAGTGCCATTCATTATCCTTACCACCTTGGCCTAGTCGTTAGCATCTCTGGGTCTTAGTGATTTCATTTGTAAAATGAAGATCACAATGTTAACCTCACACGGAGAATGTGAGCTATCAGATGAGATCATCTATGGAAACAATTAGTCAAGTCATTGGCATACGGAAGCAATTAAATAAATGCATGTGGAATGAATTAATTCTTGATAAGTGAGGGAAAATTGAGCTAGAAAAAAATTTGGCTTTTTTCAACCTACTTATACTGTGTTTACCTAACTATGCCTTTCCTCATGGTGAACCCTCTCACCTCAATATGATAAAAATAGTGAATTGCATTCTTTGATTGGTTATTACATGTACTGTTATTCTCATTTTACAGATAAATTGGGTCTTAGACACATTAAATAACTTGTGCAAGGCCACAAAGTAAGCAGCAGAGTTAGGATTTGAACCCAGATGAGCTTGCCTTCAAAACTGGCTGGGCAGTCTTGGTTCTCACTTTAGAGTCATGTGATTGCTACAAATTCTCTAAACTCATAGTTGGGATATTACACCTTTCTGAGCTTGCGTGGTATCTTAGGCATATTTATTTCATCATTTTAGTGATTTTAAAAATGTATTTGTTTCTCTACTTTTTACATATTTACATCACCTTCTAAAAACATCTCTTCTGTATGGGTAACCTTTTGTCTTTAGATCTTGAATGAGTTTTCACTGGGCACCTTTTACAAGAAGTTCAAAGAAACCATCAAAACTAATGTTTGTTGAACATCGAGTTAGTGACAGGCTCTGGTCTGATTACTCCCCAACTCATACACTTATCACAACAACGCTATGTGGCAGATACCACCTTATCTTCATATTAGAGATGATGAAAATGAAACAGTGTGGTAATGAGTTCATTCAGCATATACTTCAGGACTAGGATTCAAACCCAAGCATTTAGATTACATAGCCCATATTCTTAATCATGAGACTATACTGCTCCTCACACACCAGGACTGATTACATCTTCTCTTTCTTTATTAATTCTAGGAAAATGCATTTTCATGGAGTCTAAATTGTACTTCTATGAACTATGACTCTCTTACATCATTTAGCAAGTCGTTAGTTTTCCTGTGACATTGGGATCTGCAACTAGCCAAACTTTTTAACATAAAACATATTTATATAAAACAAGTAAATCTAGAATATGATAAAAATCCCAAATTTTAATTCAGCACATATAAAACTGTTAGTGGTACCTCCTCCCCTCATCCCAATTTGGAAATACCATATTGATGGTCTTCATTGCCTTAAACAGGCTCCAAGTTGTATTCTTGTAAGATGCTGGACTTTAAATCATAACCTTGCATAAATTCAAAACCAAATACAAACTTTAACAAGACTTTTTCCTTTCAATACTAACTTTTTTTTTCCTTTTTAAGTAAAATGATTTAAACATTGTCTATTTTTAAGAGACAGCAAAGAATGTGTTCACGGCAAGTTGGAACAGTGTGGAAGTGAACTGGCTTCACTGTTATCTGGACGGCAAAGCATTAAATCACAAGGAGGGAAAAGTCAGCATGTTCTCTTAGAGTACAAGTAGATTAGCGTCAGTAAGAGCTTTGTCCAAGAAAGGGAAAAGACACCTACCCAGAGAATACATCATGAATATGAAACCTATAATTTAAAGAAGTATTTTCAAGAAATGTTATAGCTGATAATATGACTATGAGATAAAGAAAGCACAGAAAAAGTTCATGTGACTTTTCTTTTAAGTGGACCTTCCAAATTTGATCAGTCAACATACTCTACTTTTTATCTATGATTCTTACATAAGATACAATTCACCAGTAGCTATGGAACTCACAGAAGAAAGTCTATGTAGACTCTCTCTCTCTCTCTCTCTCTCTCTCTCTCTCTCTGTCTCTGTCTTTGTCTCTGTCTCTCTGGACCTCTCTGTCTCTCTGATTCTATGATGCAACAATACTCAACATTATTAGGCACATAAGAACCTTAGGTTAAAATATGTAAAAAGTCCATATACCCGGACATAGAAACACTCATGGTCGTTTGAGATTCTGCTAATGTACAATATAAAACTTTCTCCCTCAGAACTTAAAAGAGAAAAAAAAAGAATTCTTCTTACCATATATTCCATATTTGCTGCCGGTGGGAACACTTTGCCCCGAACTTGATTATGATAATCAAGAATGGCGATCATGTCATTCTGCGAAATGTAGCGCTTCCGCCTGGCTTTGGGAATATCCGCCGAATCTAGTTGTGCTTTCAGAGCTGCTTCAATATCAGTGAAATTATTGGTTGGCGGGGATGAGTCAGTGGAATTGAGTAGGACGACGGTACTTGCCTCACAGAGAAGGGAGAACAGGAGTGCACTGCTGACGGTAGAGATTGCTATCATTTTGAGGGGTGGAGAAGAAGAGGCCACCGAGTTTACTTTGCTTTAAAGCAGAAAGGTAGAGTTAGGGTCTATGAAAAAAAAATAGGGCCAGAGGGTATGAATTTACAAAGTCATCATTTGGGAGCATTGCTTGATTTGACTTTCTCCAAAAATCCAAACAAATGTTGAACTCAAGCTTAGGAGATAACCTACAGTAGAATCTCTATTCATTTTGTGTAGTGTCATGAGGCAGACCCCTAAAAGGAACTTTGCACAGCAGAGAAAAATAAACAGCATGACCATTAACCCTAAAATGAATGTGAACCATTTGTCTCCAATGTCTGAACCACAAAATGCATTACTGCATATTTATTTTCAGTGGGAAATTTTCAGAAATTGAAATTCACCTTGAGAGTGAAGAATAAATGAATCACAGGTAACAACAGAGAATGTGCTGAAAATGTCTGCCAGACATACAGACACACCAAGTGATAGAACACATACAAAAAAGTCATAGTACTCCAATCTTATTTCTCTAAAAATAATGTGAGCTACTTTAAAATCAATGCATGCAGTATAAACTTGTTGAGCTAAATAGCTTACCTCTGCACAATGCCAAAATGAATATATGGTTCTTCCAAAAATTTAAGGTTCTTTGCTATGTTGTAGCATGAACTCCTGTAAGAGGAGTGTGTCTTATTACAAACTCTCTGAGAGCAAAGCTCTGCAAGGTTTGAATGCTGCTGGCTACAGGAGCAGCTAACAGCTTTTATATGTCACAGTTTGCAACGTCCAGAAAGGGCAGTCTTTCTAAGGGTCTCTCTTAGCCAAAATCAAAGGGGAGGGGTTTGGGGTAGAAAAAAAAACAGTGATTGGGTGGCAACCTTTTTATGTGGGTGGTGAGGAAATTGAGTCACACCCACAGCTTACAAAGTACAAGCCATAAAAGACAAACCCCTTTTTCTCTGGGCTTCCACCTTTTCTGTGAGTAATTTCTCTCATTTTATGCTTTCTAGTTCCTGGTTCTCATACAAAAAAGAAGAAACAAAGAAAAAAAAAGACTGTGGGTTCATGAAAACACAGACGGTTGAGTAACAAGCAGTACATTTTTTTAAGACAGTAAATGACATGGGAGCTAAAAAGAACAAGCTGATATTAAATCAAGAGATCAGCTAACATAGTTAATCTGGGTGGCCACAAATATGATTTGAGAGGGATGCCAGGCAAATCAGTAGTAACCGAACTATAGCATACGATATTAGGATAACAGATGCTCAAGTGGCTGTGTTCTCTGTTTCCATGCGGCTGCATTCCTGTACTCTATAGATTTCTTCTTCTTCTCTCTCATTTTACCTTCTCTCCCTTTTTTTCTTTCTCTACAGAATGAAGTCAGAAATTACTTTCCTTGTATAAAATGTATAATTTTTTACCTGCCTTGTATAAAATGTGAATAGAGAAGCTCATGGCAAATGACAGCAGCCAAGATAACATCTGTTTCAGGTTTAGAAGCATATAGCTGAAATTTTAAGCAGAGAATAGCTCAGCCTCTCAGGAAACATATTAGAGGGCACAACACAGGGGCCATGAAGAATTTTAACAGCAGCAGCAGCTGCCAACAATTAGAAGTGCCTTGTTAGGAGGATGTCATAGGGGCAAAATCTGTGTCCGACAAAGCAAAAAGAAGAATGTGAACATTGGTGCTCTGTAATGAAAGGACCCTCCCCCAAATGCTTCATGATCTCATTAACAAAATGTGGACCATTTACAGTCAGTAGCAATAGGAATACTGGAAAATACACACTCTTCAGTTTAGAAACTTATTTAACTTACACTGATTTTTTCCAGCTTGCTAATGTGATTGTCTCCCACATGTTTCAGCAGAAGAAATACTATGTGAATTTGCAGTCATCAGAAATGATGGTCATGTGGCACACTGGACAGGGAGCCAAGTTTCCTAGGATATATTCCCAGTTGGATCACGAGTAGTATGTGTGGCCAAATGCATACTGTTTAACTCTTCATTGGTGCACCTAAAAATGGGAGAGAAAAGATTCATGTTCTGTGGTGAGACAGACACCATCAAGTTCTTTAAGAGGGTAGTGAGGTATACCAGAAGTGTCACTAAAATTCAAACTATAGTGAGATACAGACTTTACAATAATATGTACCAAAGTTCAAGTTTTGACACATTTTGATGACTATTCAACTCCTAACTAAAGTGAAATCATTTTAGGAGAACCGTAGGTGAAATATTGAGAGCTTTAAACAAGGAATTAACACTAAAATTGAAAAGGCATAAACAGATAATATAAACTCAGGAAGTGAGCAAGGATATTATGAAACATTGGAGCAACTAGAGGAAATTCACGTGGTTGTTCACAGCTGCAGATCTTAACAAGTGGAGCTGTCCAACTAGGGTCACACTACTTCAGAAAGTATTCATGGCACCTTAAATGAATCTCAAATATGCTTTATTAAGGACTCCTGAATCAAATCAGAGGTTGGATGAGAAACTCTCTGTAGGCCATCCAGCTCTAAGATCTGTGGGCTTTTTGAGAAATTAGTGGCAGCACACATTAGCCTTTACTCTCTACGTATCTCATACAGCTTCCCAGCTATCTGAGGAACTAAAGGACTTTTAATACCTGAACAGCAGTCATGAGCCTTTCATTCTCCAGCGTGACTGAGTTCTTGCTTAGAACCTCATAAGAATCAAAAGTTATATTTAAGACTACGCCCTTTGTCATACACACAAAGAGGTATTGTCTACCTCTTGGGGTTTGACTTGAAAGATTTCCATAGGGATAAAAATGTGATGCTTGAGAAACTTGTCTAAACCAAAAATGGATTTCCTGTAAGTGCAGGAAGTGGTGGGATGGAGGAGGAGGAGAAGGAATTTCTGAGATACATCTAAACAGGAGATCACCTCTGAGTCCAATTACATAAGGGCAGAGCTGATAGTTGCTTAATCTGGAGACCCTGAGGCATGTCAATGATTTCAGATGTCTTTCAGCACACATGGATTATATTGTGGAATTTCGGACTATTAAGGAAACCCACAAGGCTATGGAATCATAAAAGAAAAGACCTGTGGGAGGAGAGTTAAGAATTCTGCTTCCAAGCAGACATTATTGCCAGAAGAAGTATTTGAAATGCTTTGGAAGTAATTTTAATTTTAAAGTACTCGCAAAATTAAGAGGCATACATCCAAGTTGTCAGTAAGAGGACTATTAATGAACAACTAACAATGAGGTGGTTTTTTATGAGGATTCTTCTTGAAAAAGACCATTGACATGTTTTGAAACCTTTAGGTCCTGCTTGCCAACAGAGACAGAAATGGAATTTAGTTATATTACTGAGAAGAAATGCATATGCATTTGGCAGCATCTTGAAACCTGTGAGAAAGTAGTTGAGTGGTTGTTATTTTAAAATGGAAATCACATGTAAGTATTCCAGAATGGTACACCTGCTTAAGCAAAGCTACTTTGATGTGTGTGTTTGTGTGTGTGTGTATGTGCCACATATGCATTTGACTTTAGTCTAATTCTTTTCTAATTGAAATATGTTCTGTGGACTAATACCCTTGAGATCACCTGGAAACTTGCTAAAAATGCAGAATTTCAGGTCCAGCCAAGACCTACTAAATCAGAATCTTCATTTTATCAGGAACCTCAGATGATTTATATGCACATTAAGGTTTGAGAAGTACTATCTAAATCACTTTGCTTTCAGAGACACAGAGACACAATCTACTACACACATGCCCATTGCATCAGCTATTGGAAAAGTCGATCTATCTAGTAACATAGAGAGAGTTACTATCTAGTAACATAAAGACAATAGAAGTATGCCCAAGTGTCTTTGAAGCGGAGAACACAAGTCAACCTTTATTTTATATGAAAAAAAATGGATTGGGCACGGTGGCTGACTCCTGTAATCCCAATACTTTGGGAGGCTGAGGCGGGAGGATCACCTGAGGTCAGGAGTTCAAGACCAGCCTGACCAACGTGGTGAAACCTGGTCTCTACTAAAAATACAAAAATTAGCCAGGTGTGGTGGCAGAGCCCATAGTCCCAGCTACTTGGGAGGCCAAGGAAGGAGAATTGCTTGAACCTGGAAGGCAGAGGTTGCGATAAGCCAAGATGGTGCCACTGCACTCCAGCCCGGGTGATAGAGGGAGACTCAGTCTCAAAAAAAAAAAAAAAAAAAAAAAGGCCGGGAAAAGAACACACAGCATCTTACAAAGAAGTTATTTAGCAGTGGTGAGAATCTTTGCAAGATTACTATGTAAGCCATATTTTTAATTTAATACATATTAATTCATCACAAGATTGCTGAAACAACAAAATTCAGTATATGTGAAAGGACTCATAAACTGTGATGTGGCATATAAATAAAAAACTATTATTTTATTCGGTCTCCCTAAGACAAAGGCCCATATCATCCTTTGTTCCTCACTCTCTCACCTTGTTTCATACTATCAATAACTCTGGAAAACATGTGTATTTTTATCTCTGACCTGTTTTGCCAATCTACTATTTTTATCATCATCATTATTATTGTGACTGCTTAAAGTTAATGCCATTATCTTTTTCTAGAATTAGAATAATCACCTTCTAGCTGATATTTCTCACTCTAGTGACTCTCTTATCCATTATCCACACTGCTTTCAGCTACCTTCCTATAAAACAAGCTGAATCATTTAACTCATCTACATATAACCCTCTACTGGCTCTCCATTGTCCACAGGGCCAAGTTCAACTGCCTTGACCTGCCTTACAAGAGCCTTGACCATTAACACAAAAGCATATTTTTAAATTTTGAGTGCTCTGTGTAATTCACATTATATATTTTAGGGTATAAATATATTATATATCATTACATATTTATATATTATATAATTACACATTTATATAATAGATATATAATTATAAAATGCCAAAAAACTGTATTACCAAAATATTTGAGAAATTTTATAAAATATATATGTATTACAACCTATTACTATGCATGCAGCATAAATGGGGCTGGAGGATTAACTTCCAGGATGGCTCATCCACACAATTGGCAACTGAGTGCTTCTGGCAGGAAAGCAGCATACATGGACCCAACCGCATAGACCTCTCCATTGAGCTGTTTGGTCATCCTCACCACATTGAAGCTGGCTTCCTTCAGGGTGAAGCGGGAGCAAGGTAGAAGATACAGTGTGTTGTATGGCCTGTAGAAGTCACACACCAGCATTTTCACAACATCTTATTGTTAACATGGGTCACTCGAACCTATTCAATGTGAAAGAGTACTACACAAAGCCATGAACCAGTAATTGAGAACTCTTGAGGGTCGTCTTGAAGGCTGGCTACAACAGGGAAATTTTGGAAAATAGCTGAAACAGAACTACAGTTAAACCCAGCAATCCCATTACTGGATATATACCCAAAGGAAAACAAAAATCTACAGAAAACACACATGCACTCATATGTTCATTGCAGCACTATTACAATAGCAAAGATATGCAATCAACCTAGATGCCCAACAATGGTGGACTGGATAAAGATAATGTGGTCCATATACTCCATGAAATACTACCGAGGCATACTCCATGAAATACTACCCAGGCATAAGAAGAATGAAATCATGTTCTTTACAGCAACATGGATGCAGCTGCAGGTCATTATCCTAAGCCAGTTAACACAGTAACAGAACACAAAATACCACGTGTTCTCTCTTATAAGTGGGAGCTAAACACGGAGTTCACATGAACATGAAGACAGGAATAATAGACACTGGAGTCTACGGAGGAAGAAAGGGAGCCATGGACTGAAAAATTACCAATTGGGTACGTGCTCACTACCTGGGTGATGGGATCATCCATACCCCAACCTCAACATCACTTAATAGAACCATGTAAAAAACCCTCGCATGTACCCCCAAATCTAAACAAAATTTGAAAGTATTTTTTAATTAAAATAGCTATCTAAAAAAATAAAGAAATATCTATATTACTTGGAAATATGGAGTTAACTACCAATAAGAAAATTTCTAAAGAGGTGAAAGTGGTTGCTTCCTGAAAGCAGAAATATAGATGGGATTGAGCAACATGGGATTATTGTAATTTTTATTTTAACTTTACAGAACTATTTGACTTTGAAAAATATATGTATTTGCAACTTTAGTGTAAAAGGTAATTACTAATTAATAGAAATTAATTTGGTAAACAGTGCAGATTAAAGTATGTTTAATGAACTAATAAACACACAACTGAACTGGAGATGTAGATAAAACTAAAACCACATTTGAGTTTGCCTGGTATCTCTCTCACTGGGTTTGTTATGTTACAGAAGTTTCTAACTGGCTGGAGCTTTAATCTTAATTCAGTCGCCTTACTCTGAGAATAACCCTTCAACTGTTTTAAATGATCCTTGTCTAACTTCCTTGTTCTACTGAGCTTGAGACTGTCCTTTTATCTTCCAGTTCAGTGGAGGAAATGAGGCCCTGAATTAGCATGTACATGGCTGTTCCTCGGTACAGTAGCATGGCCCCAGATAAAGAGGGGGTAACCTTCGCTCTTCAGTTTTCTAATCAATACTTAAAATGCACACATCTTTTTCTCTCTGTTTACTAGACATCCTTCAGAAAGCCTGGGCAATAAACCAAAGGCTCTTAAAAAGAGCAAAGTGTCTGGTGAGTCAAGCAGAATCTCAAAGCTGAACTAAATTTGATGAATCTGGATTTTGCCAGCCCTGAAGAAGAATAAGCATCAAGGAACTCTTCAAGTAGCTAGTGCATTTGTGTTGCTGTCAGCAAAACAGCCAGTTGGAGAGCTATGCTGTTCTCCACTAAAATGATTGTGGAACCATTGGGCTTTAATAGGTTTGAAAGACTGTATAATTGAATTTATAATCATCTGGCTTAGAAAATATGCAAAATCGCTTTCATAGTGAGTAGATGAGTTATGGTATCAGTGGACAATTCTGATAGGAAATATTGGTTATATCTGGTGAAACCCACGATAAACCAAAGGCACTTTAAGGGCAGATGGTTGGAGTTGGGGTGTGATTGTTGGTCATATGGTGGAGGGGAAAAGACTAGGATGTTAGGATCATGCAGAAATTATGTGGTTACCCTACAGAAATGATAAGCCGTAAAGTTCTACTCTGGCCTGTGCTTAAGATAAAGTCGATGCTAGAAAAGAAAAGCAATAGTGACACAAGGATAGGGTATTTGTTTTCCACAGGCCAAGAATATGTCAAAATAAAGCCCAATAGGATGTCTATTCAGTGGTCAAGTAGACTGAGAGATGTTAACGCACTTATTCATGGCATCATTTCAGATTTTGCCTATAGTAGGCATTCAAAAGATGTTTGTTAAATTTTATAAATAAACAAAAGCTATATCAGCATGGCCTTTTTCTAATCCAAGCCCTGGGCACACAGCCAGGATAAACTTAGGCTGTCCAAAAGCCATGTGCGTTCTCGCCAGAATCATCAATTCTCTCCAGTCATTTCACTATGAAGAAGGACTGGATGAACTTAGTGGGAAAGTCCCATAAGCTGCCACTCTAGTATTGCATATCTACATATCCTTCAGATTTTATGTCCCCCAGTCTATTTGTGTTCTTACTAGTCCTGATTTTAAATTATTGCTTTTTCATTTAATATTGTTCTGATTTATTTTTATATGTTACTCAATATTCTTTAATGACAGCAAATAATGATACAAATAATAGCTGCCATGGCATGTTGAGGCTTCCTATGACAGAAACTCTTCTAAGATAAAAATTTCATCCTCATGACAACTCATAACCTTTGAGAAAGTTTCTATACATTTCTACTTTTACTAATAAAAATACTGTGGTTTAGTGAGATTATGCAATTTACTCAAATTCACAAAGCTAGAAAATACTTGAGCTGGGATGCAAACCTGTATCTAAGAGAAAAACCTGATTTCCTTATTGCTATATATACCATTAATTTGGAGCAAAGCAAAATCACTTAAAAATCCTTTTAAGTGATGATTAAATAAATAATTATTAAACAATGATAGATGCTTAATTATTTTAATTCATTTAGCACTAAATATAACAACTATAGTAGCAATAATAATAATGATAACCCATCCACCTGTGTTCTTAAGTGTCTTATATATTAGTTGTGGAAATAAGACATATATGGTGAACTGTTAAAAACCATAGAAGAGAATTTATACCTACATATGTTGTTCATGTATTAAGTCATACAAGAAAGTCATTTGAAAATTTTAAAGTGAAATCTGCAAATATTAAGTCAACTGGGCATTTCTTCTCAGGAAATGAAAATTAAGCTGAATCTGAATCTGAAGGATCCTAAGAATAAAATTGAAGGAGGTGAAGACAGAGACTTCCACATAAAGGAAATAGTTAGAAATTAAGCACAGAGACGAAAGTAAAATACAGTGTTTTTGAGGGGGAGAGTGACTGGGCATATCCAAGAAACAGGATTTATTAAGTAGATTGATAAGAAGGTTTAAATGCATCAAAAGTTCTAAGCCTAGATGCTTGGAAACAAAATTTGACCAAGAATTTGGGTAATAAATCTGAAGAATAAAATGAGAAGCTTAATTTGCATGTGTTCAGTTTAAAATGGTACCCAGTTGGAAATACCAAGCTGCAGAGCTGGAGACATTATACTGGGAATTGAGTAATGGTCAGGATTTATTACACTGGGACAGATGAGACCAACACATAGAATACACTGAAGGTCAGGTTCTGTCTAGAAACCAGTCAACACCAGAGCATTAATGAATATGTGAATAAGTAAGTACATCTTCTTAGCTCAGGCAAGGAAACAGATTTAAAATGTAAGAAGTCTATATGGGTGGGAGAAAGAAGTGGAAATCAATCTAAAGGAAAAAAAGCAAAATCAGAATGTACAATCTCTCATCTGAGGCCCTAGTCATATGTTGCTAGCTATAGAGGAGTGATTAAATAAAAGTATGTACATTTGGAAGCAAAGACTGCATCCTATGAGATTTCAGAAGCTATGATTATTATAAAGAGCATTAGACTCTCAAAAATACTCTTAAAAGACTATACATAAAAATAGCTAATATTTAAAGGCTCATAAAATTCTTGAACAGGTACTAGCCATTTAAGAAGTGATGGTAGAAAGAGAAATGTATAGGTCAGAGAACAGTCCTTGGAAAATGAAAGGAGTTAGGAAGTAAGAAGAAAAGCAGGGGAAATAAATGAAGGAGTGACAGAGAAAAAGAAGGAACTATGTTGGCATTTTTTTAACTATGATCGTACTCATTATGTTTCATTTTACCTTATCTGCATTTAAAGATATATAAAAATAAATAAATATAGTATAATAAGCTGTTTAATATAATATCCTAGAAATAATGGCCTTGAATATTGTGAAGATGTCATTGTGTTAGGCTGGTGATCCATGGATACATAGTGACTAATTGTAAAGTGTTTTGAAGAAATTTCAAGATTCTCCTTACTACCTAGTCTCCCCACTATTCACCCCCTCCCTCCCTGCCCTTTCACCAATGACAATGCCCAAATTTAGAGTCCCTCATGACATAGTCAAGAAATGCAATGCAAATGTGTACAAAAGGCCAATATTAAAATGCATTTATGATACTTTCCACCTTTTTTTCCCATCCATACACAGATACCATAAGTAAATTCTTCCTACATATACCTTGAAAGCCATACATGATTTGCTCCCCAAGGACTTCTCAATCCCCACTCCACCCGCACCTTGTAATTAGCCTTACCTTTTCAATTCTCTTAGAGCAGAGGCTATCAAACTTGAGCATTTATCAGCATTACCTGGAGGGCTTCACACACCATTAACTGGTTTAGAGTTTCTGATTTAGTAGGACTGGAGTGGGCTCAAGAATTTGCTCTTCTAACTTATTCTCAGTTGTTGGTGACACTGCTGGTCTGGGGACCACAAGAATAACTGGCTTAGAAGAATATTGTTGTTGTTTATAGTGAGAGTTACCAGTTAATTTCACATTTACCTCCTTCACCAGATAATATGATAAGGAGAAGACTGTCTCATTTATCCCTGGACTCCCCCTAGGCTGACACATACCTAGCACAATAATAAGCATGGGCTGAATTAATGAATAAATGAACAAATTTACTCTCATTCCTGTCTCACAACATGGTGTGTGTGATTGTGTGCCTATATCGAATTTAGTATCCCTCATCCCCATTCTTAGAGAAATACATCTTCTTTTCTCTTAAAATTAAATCTTCAAACTTGCAACCTTGATTTCCTGCATTTCTGGAAGAAATAAATGTGGAAGGGAGACAGCTCATTCACAATGAGGCATATCACATCTACAAGTATTCCTTCCCTTTCCAGCCTTTTCAGTACATTTTCTCTACAAGTTTTACTTTTCCCTGACTGAAATTTTTCACAAGTTCTACTTATTTCAGAACAGTTTTTGAATAAGTTTAATTTGTCCCTCCTCACTTTCACCTTGTAACTTTTGGTATGCCTTAAATCAGGGTTCCCCCACTGGTTCCAGTCCATGGCCCATTAGGAACAGGGCCCCACAGCAGGAGGTGAACGGCAGGCGAGCTGGCAAAGCTTCATGTGTATTTACAATGGCTCCCTATCTCTTATGTTACTGCATGAGCCCCGCCTCCTGTCAGATCAACAGCAGCATTGGATTCTCATAGGAGCGTGAACCCTATTGTTAACTGTGCATGCGAAGGATCTAGGTTGTACACTCCTTATGAGAATCCAATGCCTGATGATCTGTCAGTGTTTCCCATTAACCCCAGATGGGACCATCTAGCCGCAGGAAAACAGGCTCAGGGCTCCCACTGATCCTACATCATGGTAAATTGTATACTTATTTCATTATATATTACAATGCAATAATAATAGAAATAAAGTGTACAATATGTCCTTGAATCAACCCCTTCCCTGGTCCATGGAAAAATTGTCTTGCACGAAACCAGTCTCTGGTGCCAAAAAGATTGGGGACCACTGCCTTAAATCTCAGGCCTTGGGTCCCTTATCTCTCAACAGTACTTCTCTAAGAAAGTTGTCTAAAGGTCTTTATCTTTAGACTAAACTTTTCACTCAAATCCCAACCTCATACTCCACACTACCTTCTAAGAGATAACTTCAAACTCAATAATACCAGAATAGACTACAGGCATACTACTGAGATATTGTAGATTCAGTTTCAGATCACCACATTAAAGTGGATATCACAATAAAACAAGTCACATGAATTTTTTGTTTTCCCAGTGCATGTAAAAAGTTATGTTTACACTATACCATATTATATTAAATGTTCAATGGCATCATGCCTAAAAATGTGCATACATTAATTTAAAAATACTTCATTGCTAAAAAATGCTCCCTACCATGTAAGCCTTTAGTGACATGGAAAAATTTTGGTGGAGGGTCTTATCTCAATGTTGACAGTTGCTGATTGATCAGGGTGGTGGTTGCTGAAGTCTGGGGTTACTGTGGCAATTTCTTAAAATAGGACAACAATAAAGTTTGTCCCCTCAGTTGACTCTTCCTTTCACAAAAGATTTCTCTGTGGCATGCAATACTGTTTGATAGCGTTTTACTCATGGTAGAACTTCTTTTATAATTGATGTCAATTCTTTCACATCCTGATGCTGCTTTATAAACTAAGTTTATGAAATATTGTAAATTATTTGTTTTCATTTCAACAATATTCACATCTTTCCCATGAGTGGATTTCATCTTAATAAATCAGTTTCTTTGCTCATCCATAAGAAGCAACTCATCTGTTCAAGTCTGATCATGAGATTGAAGAAATTCAGTTATATTTTCTGGCTTAACTTCCAATTCCAGTTCTCTTGGTTTTTCTTCCACGTCTGCAGCTACTTCCTCTACTGAAATCTTGATTCCTTCAAAGCCACCCATAAGGGTTAGAATCAACTCATTCCAATTCCTGTTAATGTGACGGTTTCGACCTCATCCCATGAATCATAAGTGCTCAAAATGGCATCTGGAATGATAAATGCTTTCCAGATGGTTTTTAATTTACTTTGCACAGATCCATCTGAGGATTCACTATCTACAGTAGCTATAGCCTTACAAAATGTATTTCTTGAATAATAAGATGTGAAAGTCAAAATTACTTCTTGACCTATGGGCTGCAGAATGGATGTTGTGTTAGCGGGCACGAAAGCTACACGAATTCCCTTGTGCATCTCCATCAGAGCTCTTGGGTAACCAGGTGCATTGTCAATAAGCAGTAATATTTTGAAGGAAATCTTTTTTTCTGAGCAGTAGGTCCCAAACGTGGGCTTAAAATATTCAGTCAGCCGTGTTGTACACAGATGTGCTGTCATCCAGCCTTCACAGTGTGTCTCCCCAGTGGTGTAAACTCATTCTGTCTTCACCTCTGCAGATCTTTTCTACAAGCTATCTAAACACTTCCACAAGTTGTCTCAAGTCCTTTGTTTCAAAACCTTTTTAGGGACAACATGAAGTAGTGCAAACCAATGTTTATCTCACTTCTCTGAATTATCCTATAAATGACACCACTCTATTTTGTATTTGACTAAATACTTTATTATTCCTTCTCTGTTTTATGTGGATCAATCTGTAAACTACCACACAATCACAATGTTGTTTTTTTTGTTTTTTGTTTTTTTTTTCTTGGTGGACAAAGACTATACTCATCTCTACCCCCATAGTATCTAGAAAAGTAATCGGTACATAATATAGACTCAATAAATACTTTTTGATTATTCAGTTATTTACACATCTAAAAGTTAAAGATAATAATGACCATAGTACAGGTGAAAGGAAATGATTTTTGCACAAGTGCAAAAATCCTTGCATTGTGATTAGACTTAACTCTTAAAAACTCAAATGAAAGGTACCTTTTGTGTGTGCCCCTTTAACATCTCAAGTCAAATTGTCCTTCACAAACCACAATGTGTAATATCTCTGATTAACAGTAACTAAACCAAAGAGTACAATTTCCCAACATTGTGGTGGAAAAGTCATCCCATATTACCCACTTTTGTTGTAATTTTCAGTCATTTATTAAACAGAGGTTTTTTTTTTTTTTAAGTATACATACTCCCACTACAATGTAACGTCAGCAGTGTAATCTCTTAACTCCCCCAAATTTGTATACTTGGCCAAAGACCACATCTTCAAGCCAACTTCTCAAGGATCTGAAAAGTAACAAGTGGTACACAAAGCTGAAAAAAACCTGTAACATAGAAAAATACATTTTTTTTTTTCCAGGAGATGGTGGCAATTAAGCCGTAATAATTCTTTCTTCTTTTTCCCTAGCTCTAGGATATCTCCAGCTTGTTCAAGTTTCAGCCTCACATTTACTACAACCTTTTCCTATATTTGGGGAGGGAAGTGAAAGGCAGCCCAGCAGGGCAGTTGAAAGCACGTTCTCTGGAAACACACAGCCACCTCCAGCATATGTCCAGACCCATTGCTTCCCAGCTGTAGTCTTGTCAGCAAGTCACCTAACCTTCTAAAACCTGATTTTTTTCCTCTTTAAAAGAGGGATAATAATCTACCTCCCTGGGTTGTTGTGAGAATTAAAAAGAAGTAACCTACAAAAAGCACTTAGCACACAATTATATACACATGTACATATGACATAGCACATCTAGGGCATTTCTGCTGGTGTCCAAGAACCCTGATGGGAGGGGGAAATTGTGAGAGTGAGGAGGTGGGAGGGCAAGGGATGAAAGGAAGGAGAATGTCCAGATTTTTGAAGGAAGAGGAAAAGAAACATGTTCTGACAATTTTCTAACTTTAAAAATTGTACCTGGTTGGGAAGGTCATCATAAAGGGAGTAATAGAATTACATTTTTGAGAAATGTGAACTAAGTATAGAGAAAGAGAGAATAAAAATGGGTTGAAAGGATACAACTGTCTATAACTAAGGGTCACAGTCTCCCACGCTGTCCATATGCTACTGTCAGCCGCAGTGTGAGTTGGTCAGACCAGCTGCCAGAGGAGCCTATGCCAATTCCTGAAAAAGGTGGATACTTGGAATAGTGGAGGAAGAAACTGATAAAGAGAAGGGAAGAAGGCTTGTGTAGGGTAAATAGGCAGTAAAGAGATTCGGTGGGAACATCTGTGAAATCCCAGATGTCTAGACACATCAATGAGGTCTTGGTGTCACACTGTCCCAGCACATTGAGTAACATTTAGAACTGGACAAACACAAGTGTCCTTTGGTCTTTATCCTTGCTTCTTTTTCCCACCAATAGTATTGCCTCTGTGCTCATAGAATATCTGTGCATCATCTGAGCTACATTAGTCCATCGAATGATGCACTTGTTCAGAAAGAGGTCCATGTGATTGTCCAAATGTTCGGGCCAACTTCAGAGAACGCCAAGCAAGATCCACTTCAACAGATCATAATTTATACTGGCAGCTGGACAAACAAAAGCAGAGTGACGCATGAACCAGCTTAAGAAAATTGCCAATCCTCCACCAACTGCTTGTTATATTACTCTTAAATGTTTCTAAATAGGTCAGTTAGAATAACAGCATGTGGGCCATAGTAAGTCAGAAGAAAATAAATGTCACTTTTAGCAAGTTGAATTCTTCTAAATACCTTTACTTTGGTCCTTTTATTTAACTATCATCCAGCTGAGGGTAAAAAACAAAATTGTCATGGTTTTGTAGTGCTCAGCAGTTTCAATGATTC
The DNA here is from genome assembly GCF_047675955.1 of Chlorocebus sabaeus. Taxonomy (NCBI): domain Eukaryota; kingdom Metazoa; phylum Chordata; class Mammalia; order Primates; family Cercopithecidae; genus Chlorocebus; species Chlorocebus sabaeus. Next base: position 78,790,803 of record NC_132911.1, on the reverse strand, counting down.
GCATTTCAATGTGGCCCTGTGACAGCTATGGGTCTTTTCCAGGTGGTTTTTGGCACTACCTACATCGCTGGTCACACAATGTATTTTGCCTTGGAGACTGGAATAATAATAACAATGACCCCATCTCTCAGAGAACCACAACTTTACTCTGGCAGAGGTTCTGAGCCAAAAGCTCTGAGATCCCGAGCTCTAGGATGGAAAGGAGGTCCAGAGTCTTGGGTCACCCAGCCTCTCCTTCCTCGATATTCAAATGACAAGATAATCCCTGGAAGTGTCCCAAATCAGTTCTCTGGCTGAGGTTGGACCTCATGTCAAAAGTGATCTCTAATGAGATTTTAGCCAAATGGAGTTGTGTTAATGGCCTTGCACATTTGGAAACACAACCAAAAGAAATTTGTCAGCATTGAAAACTGTAAAGGGTAGCTGCCTTTTTTTTTTTTTTTTTTTTTTTTCTTGGCTTGTATATACTGTTCTATCTGTGATGCTACCAAAGGGAAGAAATTAGTAGGATCCAGTTTTGAGGTAAGAAAATAGCAAAACTATAAAGGGGGAAAGAGGAGCTGAAGTTGCATATTTTTCTCTTGATGTTTTGATAGTGTATGATAATCATGCCTTCTTTCCATATAGAAAACAGTGGTCTCTAACCACTCCCAAACATCACTAATATTTGCACAAAGACGAAATATGAACCCATGGAACTAGTCCAAAACCCACATCATGGGCCTGCTCTTGTCTTATCTACAGTAAAGAGGGCACTATATGTTGGTCGGTTTGTTAGTGGTGGCAGGTATCTGAGTCACTGGCCGTTAATCTGTATGGGTCTGCAGCAACCTCAATTCTTGCCTCTTCAGAAAAAAGAATACAACTGAGGGGCATAAGATAGGAGGAGAGACCAAGGCAAGTTTTAGAGCAAGTGAAAGTTTATTAAAAAGCTTTAGAGCAGGAATGAAAAGAAAGTAAAGTATACTTTAAAGAGGGCCAAGTGGGCATCTTGGAGGACAAGTTCAGGATTTGACCTTTTGACTTGAATTTTATATGGTGGCATACTTCTGGGGTCTTGCATCCCTTCTCCCCTGATCTTCCCTTGGTGGGGTTGTCTGCAGGTGCCATGGCCTTCTAGCCCTTGGGAAGGGAGCATGTACAGTGTGTTTATTGGAGTTCTATGCATGCTCACTTGAGGTATTCTTCCATTTACCAGTGGAATGTCCCCAGAAGGTCACATACCAGTTAAACCTCACTATTTTGCCTCTTAGTGAACAAGCTTCAGCCTACTGGCCCAACTCCTGAGATCTTACTGGGAAGCTGCTGATCACCAGTTACAGATGTTTCTATCTATTATGAAACTGCCTTTCCCTGGAACTGGCTGCAACCAATTATTATTTTAGACGGCCAGGGTGAAAACCGCCTGACCATCACCTGATGGTTACCGCACATTCCTAGTGGGGTGGGGGGCAGCCCTCTCCTGCCCTCCTCATGCCAACTAGCTACCTACTCTAACATGTTCTTCACACATCCTTTTAGGTAAAATCAAGATCATCAGTGCAACTGTTTTTCAATCGATAGCTATGCTTTAATATATTTCTAGCCAAATGTATTTTATATGTATTTCAGAATATGATACCTTTGAAAAGTATTTAAATAGCTGTATAAAACCTCTGGCAAACATTTATTGAGACCCTTCTATGAATTTTAAATAAATGCTGGCCACCAAAGATTCACACATGGATAGACCCAGTCCCTTCCTTCAAGCAACTCATGCTTGAGTCAGGCAAAAGATATACACAGTAGTCATAGCTCAAGAAAAGGTTAATCAGTAAAATTTTAAAAGTAAAAAACATAGCATTATCAAGTATGGGAGTGATCATTTCTAACTAGCACAATAGGAAAAACTTCATAGAAAAAAAGCATTTTATCAGAATCATGAGAGAAAAATAGAATTTCATCAGAGAGGGGTGTGGATCTGAAACCCCCCCGACCAAGGGGTTCTTCTTGCCCACTGTATAAAGAAAAACCACAGCACTGTGGTAGAGAGGGTAATTTGTAACCACCCAAGGGGTTCTCCTTGCCTGGTGCATAAAGACAGACCACGGTATTGCAGTAGAGAAAGAGTTTAATGGACATGAGGCTGACCATGCCATATGGGAAAGGGAGTTTGTACTCAAATCATCTCCTCCAAAGCTGTTAGGTTAGGGATTTTTCCCAAGGCAGTTTGGGAGAAGGGGTTGGAGTGGCCAGGTAACGGGTACTTGCTGCTGATTGGTTGGGACAGAGATGAAATCACGGGGAGTGGAAGCTGTCCTCCTGTGGGCTGAATCGCTTCTGAATGGGGCCACAGGAATGAGGCTGGTGGGTCCAGTTAGAGCCATGGGTGTCAGGCATGCAAAAAACCTGAGAAGCGATCTCAAAAGGCCAATCTACAATAGTGGTATGATTTTCAGGAGTGACTGGGGAAGTTGCATGCCTTATAACCTCTGCAGTAAGGGTTGACAATCATTTATGTCTGCACCCCAGCAGTACTCAGGCTTCTCTCCTCTCCCTAGCCTGATGGCCTCCCATTAGCTTTACAAAAGCAGTTGAGTTTTAGGCAAGGCCTATTATCATTGAAACTACAGCCTAAATGTCTTCCAAAGTTAGCTTGGCCCAATAGCCCAGGAATAATTAGGGGAAAGGCAAGATGCCTGGTGGGTGGGTTAGCTCAGATCTCTTTCACTGTCATTATTTTCTCATTGACATAATTTTTGCAAAGGTAGTTTTTTTCAGATTGTTACAGGAAAAGGGTCAGGATTCAGACCCCCAGAGAGGATTCTTGGATCTTACACAAGAAAGAATTCAGGGCTAGTCTGTAAAGTGAAAGCAAGTTTATTAGGAAAGTAAAGGAACAAAAGAATGGCTACTCCATAGACAGAGCAGCTCTGAGGGTTGCTGGTTACCCATTTTTACGGTTATTTCTTGATGATATGCTAAAAATGGGGGGATTATTCTTGACTCCCCTTTTTAAACCATGTAGGGTAACTTCCTGACATTGCTATAGCATTTGTAAACTGTCATGGCACTGGTGGGAGTGTAGCAATGAGGACTACCAGAGGTCACTCTCATCGCCATCTTGATTTTGGTGGGTTTTAGCCAGCTTCTTTGCTGCAGCCTGTTTTCTCAGCAAAGTCTTTATGACCTGTATCTTGTGCCAACTTCCAGTTTCATCCTGTGACTTAGAATGCCTTAACCATCTGGGAATGCAGCCCAGTAGCTCTCAGCATCATTTTACCTAGCTGCTCCTATTCAAGATGGAGTTGTTCTGGTTCACATGCCTCTGACAAGCTCAATAGCAGAAATAAAGGCAAGGGGCTTTACAGGAGCTGAAGTGTTCATGGCACAGAAAGTAGAATAATAAGATTAGAAGCTGAACTGTATGGAGGAGGAGAGGATGGGGAGTTGAGGCTGGAAAATAATATCAGGTCCAAATTACAGAAAGTCCTTAATATTATGCCATGAAATTTGAATTTTATTTTATTCTATGTGAGGAGTCATTGAAGGTTTTGATCAGCAAATGTCATGAAAATAATTGTGTTCAAGGAAGATGTCTTGTGACTGTCAAGCATCTGAGCCCAAGCCAAGCCATTGCATTCCCTGTGACTTGCACGTATACGCCCAAATGGCCTGAAGTAACTGAAGAATCACGAAAGAGATGAAAATACCCTGCCCCACCTTAACTGATGACATTCTACCACAAAAGACTTGAAAATGGCTGGTCCTTGCCTTAAGTGATGACATGACCTTGTGAAAGTCCTTTTCCTGGATCATCCTGGCTCAAAAAGCTCCCCCACTGAGCACCTTGTGACCCCCACTCCTGCTCACCAGAGAACAACCACCCTTTGACTGTAATTTTCCTTTACCTACCCACATCCTATAAAACGGTCCCACCCTTATCTCCCTTCGCTGACTCTCTTTTCAGACTCAGCCCGCTGGCACCCAGGTGATTAAAAAACTTTATTGCTCACACAAAACCTGTTTGGTGGTCTCTTCACATGGACGCACATGACAGTGACAACATAAATGATGGACCTAGAGAGAAGGAAACAAGCAAGAAGGCATTTTGAAGAATTATTATAATAGTACAGGTGACAGACCATGAATGACTGAACTAAAACAGTAAGAGAATGGTGTTCAGAAAGACAAACTCTAAAAAACTTGGCTTAAGGTAATTGATTTAATAAAAAGTATCTGAATAAAGGAAATAAAGACAAGGGAAGATTTCAAGCAACAGCAGAGTGAACAGACTTCTTAGATGAAATGCAGGAGGAAAAGCTGATTGGGGAAGGGGGGTTACAATTTAGTTTTGATCATATTGGGTCCAGTTTGAAAAAGGGACAATTGTACCTAGAAATAGCAAATTCTTTTATAGTATTTTGGAAATAGCATCAACGAATTATTGGGACAAAAACTAGATTTCGGTGAGTTCACTCAGGAGATGAAGAGAAGATCACAAAGGTGGTAGATGTAGGCTTCTTTTGAGATAGGTACAGCTAACTGGGTTGGTAATACATTTATTAGACCTGTCTGTCAAATATATATTTTTTATATTAAAAAGGATTTGGAGTATGACTGTTAATGTCCAAAAAGTATTAGAAGAAGTTATGGGGTTACACAAAAAGAAAGTAACACACAAAATTAGTATAGACGATGAGTTTAGGCAGACAGTGATAGCAGAATGATAACTGATTAGCTAAAATTATTGAGTTTGTTTGCATGCTATTGAAGATGGAAAATTATTGTACTTTTAGAGAAAGACAGGAGACTTCTTTTGCGTTCACCTGAAACAATTATATGTGGTAGGTGGAAATTTTCTTAGGAATTACTTCATCTCATTTTACTTGAGAACATGAAGGCAAGCAAACATCTCTACTCAATTCAATTTAAATTTCTCTTCACATTATAAAAACTACATACGATGCAGGCTTAATAATGTTAGTAAATGGAAAAAGTAAACAACATAGAAGTTTATGAAGGTTTCTTCCATTTTTATCTGTAGGTAGGACATGAATGATAAGAAGGCAATCAGATACATGCATATGATAAGAGACTAGGATAAAAATCTAAGATACAATCTCAAGCCATGCACTCCAAAGAAACAATAACTTCAAAGAAAACAATGTGATACAAATAAAATGGCAAATCAAGGTGCTGAGAAACTAATTTGGGCAACCAGAACTTGTCTGATATCATATGATGATGAAGTTTAATCTAGAAATATTTCACAAAGGTTGTTAACTTACACAGAGTTGGGATTAATTAATTAGGGAAGATTTAGTGATAGGTTAAAGGGACACTCCACATAGAAAAGATAAAATGTTTATAACCCAGATGGGTGGAAAACAAATGAAAAATAGTGAGCAATAAGTTACTAATCTTTATTCTAGTTTAGAGTGTGGAACAGGATAAGATCAGATGAGAAAAGATTACTTCTATATAATGTCAATAAACAGAAAGTTACAAAGCAGATAACTGGGTTAAAATTAGATTTGAAAGTTACCCCTAAATTTTCAGCAGAACCAAACTTTTTAATATAAAACCCAATTGATGGGGCAACTCTACTAAGTTAGAAGATGTCAAGGGAAATCATCACAGTTAAAAAGGAAATGGTCTAGAGAAAGAGCCCGAAACAGAAAAGCAGACCAGTCTCAAAGGATTCCCAATAAACACTTTGAATAAAAAAAGTTATTTAAAACTATTAACAAAAGAGTATTGGATTTCAAAACCAAGGAACATTTGGCTTCTCCCTTCTTCATTACTGTCATGTTCTGACCTTTTCACAACTCACCCTTAGTCTCTGAGAAGTTGGTACTCGATTTATTGTCTTTCTTTCCCTTCAGATTTCTGGCACCATAATAGGAGAGTCTTTCGTCTTCCTAGAAAACTCATCCTAATAATTTGGTAGATTTACTCCTTGATCTTAGCAGCTTTAACTTTCATTTCACATTCTACAACTTCCCATTTTCAGTGTCACATTTTGGGTCTTGCCAATGAAAGGACATCCTTAAAGTGCTTTAAAGAAACCATATCAATCCAAAATTCTGTGTCTATTAAAAATCACTTGTCAAAAATAAGGTGGAAATAAGGACATTTTCAGAAAAAAATAAAACTTGAGAAAAATCTACTCCTGGCAGACCTGCTCTGTAAGAAATAATTCAGGAAGTTCCTCAAACCTCAAATTCACAGGAAGGGATAAAAAGCACTGGAAATGTTTAATTTGGTTCTAGAGGTTAAGACTTTGTGACAAGCAATTGTTAAAAAAGAAATTTTTAAGGTAATTTTTCTCAGAGTTAGTGGAGTTGTGAAGAGCTCTCTTATGAATCAATATGTAATTAATACAATTGATACATGCTGGTGTTCTACCAATAAGTACAAATTTTTAAAATAAAAATTGAAAAGTGACGAACATTTTTTTTCCAGGCACATTGGGATAAAGCTGAGCAAATTAATTCGGAAGTCCAAGAACCTGTGTTACAGAGGATCTGAATGCAGCCTTCTTAATTTTACTGCGGATGATACCCAAAGCTTCCAGAATTCAAGCAACCACAGGAAAGAATTCATACATTATGCAGATCTCGAAAACCTAAGACATTTTCTTTTGTGATTTTGGGTAGCAAGATTAACTTGAGTGATTGTCAAGAGTCTACGGGAAAAGCCCGGGCCTGGTGCAAGGACAACAGAAACTATACCTACTTTGAAATAAGTGCAAAAAATGTCAGGAATGTTACAAAAGCCTCTGAGCAGCTTGGAGAGTTCTTGATACAGAGAATAGACTAGCCACTTATTCCTGGCAGAATGTGAATTCCACTAAAGCCTAAGTCTAGCTCCTCCTGTTGTTGACTGTTAGGGAGTGCCAATCTGTTCTAACTCACACACACAGCATCAATACAAAGATGGATTATATAACATGTATTTGTGGAAATGTGCCATCTACTAATGCAATTAAACTAATCAAGGTTGCCGCTTCATTAGTGTACAGGAAAAGAAAAATCTTCTCATTGAATTATCTATTTCCTGAATCATAGAAGCTTATTCTTATATATTTTAAAGGATGTTTAATAACAATATATCTTCTGTTTAATTATTTAACTAGATAATAATAGTAGAGGTAACTAAAACTTTAATTATAATTAAAACATGAACATCCTAAAAAAACTAAAAACATAAAACCATGGCACATACACATTTAACACAGAAAAGAAGGTTATGTTTGAATTTTGCTAAATGGTATAGTAGGTTATTGCTGGGGTGTAAAGGCTGAGTTTGGTTTTCAACAAGCCTATCCGGAAGGGTGGTTTTCATGATGTGATAATTATCTGAGCAACTTATAGCTCAACTTGTTAATGATCTCCTTCACTTTAAGTGGGAATTCCTCTGCCTTGACCCACAAGCCTAATCAGTAGTGGTGTTTCATGATCATTTTTTTCTGGGTTCCTTACGTTTTTAATTCTTCTCATCAACTGTTCATTCAGAAAATTTTTAGAATATAAAGCATACTATAACCACTTTAGATGTGACCCTCTGGTTAGTAATATGTACATCACATACCATTTAATTTCATCTAGATAATCTGGAGAAAAAACAGTACATAAAGGTATTTTTCCCACCTTCATTCTCTCTTTCATTTACTAACTAAATCTCAGATGTTGGTATTTAGTCTTGTTCTCCCTCCTTTGGGAAATTACCTCATACCTTCCTGACTCATGAGCTATATACACAGATACTATAGGTCATTTCCTGCTCAAGTACTATATTTTGGGAACAGAATACTAAGAGGTTTAAAATAACACAAGTACCACAGTCCAAATATATGAAATTATCTTTGGAAAAGTTCTATGATACTTTGCTTTGAGAAAGTAAAAGCACGTTTACCAGTTAATCAACACTTTTATTAAATATTTACATGTATTATTAAGTATAATACATAGACATTGTATTCAGGAGGAGCAAAGAAAACAAATACAAAATATTAATGTAGTAATACATAAAAAACATATGATGAAGTGCTAAGGGAGACAGGTTATAAATGCTATAAAAATTCAGAGATGACCGAGAATCTAAATAGTCAAAGAAAGTTTTCGTTGAGGCAGAGAGGTTGACTTAATTAATGTTTGGCCTTAAAAAGTGGATTCGATTTGGTCCACGATTAAAGAGGAAGGGCATTGCCAAAGAGCATCATGAGCAATGATAAGGAAGGAAAGTCTATATGCAGAGGTAGAAAGAGGAATTAAGAACAATTGTGAAGAACATGTCAAAGGCTTAAGTTAGTAAGGCTGGAGAGAAGAATAGATCAATAACTGTATTAGTCTGTCCTCACACTGCTAATAAAGACATACTCAAGACTGAGTAATTTATAAAGGAAAGAGGTTTAATTGACTCATAATTCCACCTGACTGAGGACACCTGACAATCATGGCAGAAGACAAAGGAGGAGCAAAGTCACATCTTACCTGGTGACAGGCGAGAGAGTTCAGGGGAGCTCCCCTTTATAAAACCATCAGATCTCGTAAGACTTATTCACTATTACAAGAACAACACAAGAAAGACCTGCCCCCATGATTCAATTACCTCCCACTGGGTCCCTTTCATGACACATGGGAATTATGGTAGCTACAATTCAAGATGAGATTTGGGTGGGGACAGAGCAAAACCATGTCAGTAACTAAGGTCAGATTTTTGAGAAACTAAAAAATTTCATGAAGACAGCAGGCATGATAGGTTTGGCCATAGTAAGCCTTGAGAATTTCCTGGGGCTAAAGGATCACAAGAAAGAAATTGTGCTGTAGGAAGTCTGGTCTGATATTTAAACAGATTACCAATAAAATTAATGACACAAGGTTGGATCTGGATGCTGTTATAATGATCCAGATACAGAATTATAAAATTGTGACCTCACATGGTAGGAGTAGGAATAAGTGAGTAAATCTGAGATACTTAAAAGTAAAACTTAATACAATCTGATAGTAGTTATGATCATGGGAACACGAACGCAAAAACTGCCAGAGGAGTTTATAAAGCCAGGAAAAGAAAAAGATTAATATTGCCACTAATCAAGATATTGACAGAGATAAGAAGGTAATTACAACATTATTTTTATTTAAACATAAGGAATTTTGAGTGAACAAAGAATATCCACATAGAGGTGTTTTATGGGAAGTAAAGAATATAAGACTGGAATAGAGATGAGAAGTCAGGGCTGCTGAAGTTGATTTGAGCATCATTTATTCAGAGCTACTAAATGGATTACACTCGCTAGCTCACTGGTGGCTCATGGTTAACTTATCTATCAGCTCAACTGGGCCACAGGATGCCTAGACATTTAGTTAAACATTCTGGGTGTATCTGTGATAGTGTTTCTTAATTAGATTAATATTTAGATCAGTAGACTGATTAAAGTAGTTCATCTTCCCTGCTATAGATGGGCCTCATCCATCCAGCTGAAGACCCAAATAGAATAAAATGTCTAAGTAAGAGGGTCTTCCTCCTGCCTGACTGCTTGAGCTGCGACTTTGGTCTTTATTTTGCCTTTGGACTCAAACTGAAGCATCTACCCTTCCTTGGTCTTGCGCCTACCAGCTTGCAAACTGGAACTACACAACAATCTCTCCTGGGTCTCCAACTTGCCAATTACAGATCTTGGGACTTGTCAACTTCTATAATTGCATGAACCAATTACTGATAACTAATCTATCTATCTATCTATCTATCTATCTATCTATCTATCTATCTATCTCCTATGGATTCCATTTCTCTGTAGAATCCTGATTTATACACATGGTTCTTTGGGTGATATACTTTATTTTTTCTATCAGACTGCAAATATATAGATAACATAAATCATGAATTCCTAATCTTGTCTGTGACATTGCCTAGCAGCAATAGAAAATGAGCGATTCAGTTTTGGAAAATAAGTCAAAAAATGTAGACCCGAAGTTGAATATGTCCTAAGGAATAGATATAAATGGAAATAAAGAAAATATGAAAAAAAAGCAGATGCTGTGAAAGTCAGTACAATATAGAAAGTTCTATATGTTTGTTACTGAAAATTGAAGAAAATAGGAAATTAGTAAAAAGACTAGGACAGAGAAGAATGGAGTTGGGTGATGTTTGGGGGTTGATTATTGGTTTCTCTGCACTTATTTTTCTTTATTATGGAGGGGTGAATGTGAAATTTCTGAAACAAAGAATGAAGAGAGAAAATGTGAAAAGAAAAATTCAAATATTTACATAGACATTAAGTCAGTAACATTCTCTAATTTATTTCATATTCAGGCTTGGCTCTAAGACCTTCTTTTAAAATGAGAGTAGTTTCTTTCCATCATAGTAAATGGAATTGCCCTAATGCTATCTGGTGTTAGCAATATGACAAATCATGATTCTCATTTTATAATATCATATCATTATCTTAATGATACTGGTCCATTTTTTGTACTGACAATATAGATGCAAGAAACAAAAATTACTTAAAAGCTTCTAAAATTCTGGAAATGGTAATGGAAAGGTTGAAAACAATAGTAATAATTATCTATCTAAAACCCATGGATTTAGATATAGATAAAACAAATGTCCACTATTCTTAATTCTTTAAACCAAATATAAATAATTTTAACTTTGGAAACAAATGAGTTTATGTCAATGAAATTTAATATTTCAGATGACTCAAAGTAAATAATAATAATACACAAAAAATAAGATTGACTATTTTCAATTGCATTTGATATTTTTATTGTGTCAACTTGACATTAGACTAAGATTGAAGTACCATATACTGAACATCTAATATGTGCTTAGACCATCCTGAAAATCACCCTTTAAGGTAAGTTGTTATTCTAAATTTACACTCTAGTGTACTAAAGTTTCAAAAGGTGAATTACCTTGTCAAATATTAAATAAGCTAATAAATTTGAAGCTGGGATTCCAGCCAAGTTCTTTTGACGCCAAGTCCAGTCATTTTTCAGATTATATTTTGCCGAACTGGGTATAACTGAAAACTTTTTAGATGGCTAGGTCTCTTTTGAGACCAGAATGAGAAATTGTTTGATATGTTTTGGATAACTATGAGAACCTTGCTTGCTAATTAATTCCAAACCATCTATCGACCTCTGCACATTGCTAATCCTAAATCTCCACTATTGGGAAGCTATGTTTTCCAACTGGGTTTTTTGCTTATGGTCACAGACATAGGCAATAGCCAAGCAATAGTATATTGGCTGCCCCCAGAAAAACTAAAGGTTGAAGGACAATTATTTATTTGATAAGTAATTGTCTCTAGCTTTCAAAAAATATAAATAAAAATATAAATAAAGTACTGGGAGCATTTACAATTATTCTAGACTTAAAATTTCTCACAGGATTATTTGGGCTAGGGATAACAAATAAAATACTAAGGAAAAACACTTAAAATAAAATTTGCAGGGAAAAATGCACTAACTTTATAATACCGTCTATATAAAACTTATAAATTTTCTCCTCAGGTCTTTTCAGGAATTGGTCATTCTGTTTGACAGAAATAAAAAGAGTAATAAGATGAGTATCTAAAAAGCAAACACAAAGGCCAGGCCACCAAATGGACCTCAAAAAAGTTCACTAGCAAGACATTAACATAATCAAGCTTACTGCAGTCACTTAGATATGTCAATTAATTTGTGAGTTGTTTTTATGTAGATTCTATTAAGAAAATAACATTGACTTTTAAACAAATGCAATCAGTAACTACAGGAATAACTGACTTAGGAAAATAAATGATTGACCAATAAATGTTTTCATTCTTTAAAAATTACTTTTGGCTGGGCACGGTGATTCCTGCCTGTAATCCCAGAACTTTGGGAGACCAAGGCAGGTGGATCACCTGAGTTCGGGAGTTCGAGACCAGCCTGACCAACATGGTGAAACCCTATCTCTATTAAAAATACAAAATTAGCCAGGCATGGGGGAACATGCCTGTAATCCCAGCTACCCAGGAGGCTGAGGCAGGATAATCTCTTGAACCCAGGAGGCAGAGGTTGCGGTGAGCTGAGATGGCACCATTGCACTGCAGCCTGGGCAACAGTAGTGAAACTCTGTCTCAAAAAAAAAAAAAAAAAAAAAACAAAAAAACCGTTTCACACCTGAATGACTAAATAATAGGAAATAATCAGGGTGGGGGTGGGGGAGAATGAAGCTACTGAAATATGGAAAGAAGACTAACACTACTTTTAAACTAATGTTCTATTAATGTAGACCCATACATCATATTACCATTACATTGTTTAAGCATTGAAGTCCGCACTGTAAGTAGCTCTTTAAACCCTTCTCTCCATTTCTTTTCTCTCTCTTTTTTTTCTTCAATTGATGTGATTTTTTTTTTTTAATACTGACTCCAGACACTGCATTCTGAAAGTGCTTGGAGGAAGGGCATAATTCTTCCTATTCCAAAGTCAATTAAGCAACATGAGGAATTTTTATCCATTTAAGAAATATTTTCCTCAATATTTCCTCAGAATTTAAGATGAATATCATTTTTTCCAATAGGAAGAAACTTACATTTCATTAATTTGATGATAAAACAGAGATATAATACAATATATTTAATTCTGAAATATTTGCATAATAGAAGTAAGATATAGTATCACTAATCCAAATAGTGACTAAAACAAAAATAATTTACATTCAGCTTGGCATTTGTTTCTGTATTTTTTCATGTAAAAGGCTTATTTTCTTATTTCTTGTTTATGCAAGTAATTAAAATTAATGTTTTCTTCCTGAATTGGATCAGACCAAATAAAGAATTCAGATTTTTTCCTCCACACACAAAACATCCATCCAGCAAGTAACTTCTTGTATACAAGTTGAATGTGAAAATTTAATGGAATGGTGGTTGCAGAAGCTCTCAAAGAGCAAGTCCTGACATTAGGAAAAACATTGTGAGAAAACCAAAGAGAAGCTATAACATGTAAAGCATAGGTAACAAGAGTTCAGAATTTCAGGAGACTAGATGAAATCTCAAGAAACAAGAAAAATAGGGGACTCATGAGAAGTGCTATGAATTGCTTAATATTTTTAAAACCTAGCTTTCTCAATTTCTTCTGAGCATTACTGAAAATGCACAAAAGACTCATGAAGAGAGATACATGATTCATTCTTTTAACTCATCTACTTATCACCAGTGGATTTGCAATATACATGGGAAAATACAGATCTCAAGAGTTAGAACTAGAATTTATCAACCCACAGATATCTGATGACATGATGGGAAAGCTCTCTTGGATTTGGAAAAGCTGTGTGAGCTTTTCAATGCTGTTCAGAACCAGGAAATTACACTAGGTTTCTTTTTGTTACTAAAATTTGGCTTTTATTCAGAGTTAAGGCCGATGTTAGGTGTAAATCATAAGAGAATTTGGTCCAACTAAAATATTTTTGAACTGGGTCTTAGACTAGACCCTCATATATATCAGCTGTTCCCAGGCAGAGTAGCAAAAAAAAATCTGTTAAAAAAAAACACTGTTTATTTAATCCTATCTCCTAATATTGTGCTTAAAAATGATTATGACAATACTGGGAAAAAGATCGGGCTTTCTGTTTTGCATTCATAGAATTGAACTTCAAATAATAAAGCAAAGGGATATAGGATCAAAAACAGTTTTTTCATTGCTTAGTTTCTACAAGTTGTGACCTTTTAGTTTTAGGTAAGGGGAAATCTCTGTTAACACTTTCTGTTATCTAAAAGCTTCCTGGGACTCTGTCCCTTTTTCTCTCCTTTTCCTCACTGCCTGTCCCTACCTTGTTTCCTTTACTTTTGCCCGGCCATGCTCTGCCAGTAGGATCTTTTCATTTCTCTCTATGGGCCCAGATGTATTCCAGACTGGGACATTGAGTACATCAGAAGTCCCATATCCTGTATCTAGTGAATATTGAAGTTAGATCTTGTGGCCCATATCAACTCTATTCTTCAGCCTCAGGATTCTGGATGATTTCTCTCCAATCCTCTCATGACCTAGGGCACAGTTCCTACCTCATGCTCCTGCTTGGCAAGCTCATTCTCCTTAAGGGATTGTCATAGGTGTTTGAACCAGAGTGACTCCATCTTGAATAGAGGCTGGGTAAAATAAGGCTGAGACCTACTGGGCTGCATTACAAGGAGGTTAGGCACTCTTAGTCACAGGATGAGATAGGAGGTTGGCACAAGACGCAGGTCACAAAGACGTTGCTGATAAAACAGATTGCAGTAAAGAAGGTGGCCAAAACCAATATGGTGACAAAAGTGACCTCTGGTTGTCCTCACTGGTCATTATACGCTAATTATTATGCATTTAGTGTGCTAAAAGACATGCCCACCAGGGCCATGACAGTTTACAAATGCCAGGGCAATGTCCAGAAGTTACTCTATATGGTCTAAAAAGGGGAGGAGCCCTCATTTCTGGGAATTGCCCAGCCCTTTCGAAGAAAACTCATGAATAATTCACCCTTTGTTTAGCATATGATCAGGAAATAACTGTAAGTATAATCAGTTGAGCAGCCCATGCCACTGTTCTGCCTGTGGGGTAGCCACTCTTTTATTCCTGTACTTTTTTCTTAATAAACTTGCTTTCACTTTACTCTATGGACTCGCCCCAGATTCTTTCTTGTGCGAGGTCCAAGAACCGTCTCTTGGGGTCTGGATCGGGACCTCTGTCTGGTAACAGAATGAATCTTTGCCTTGATCCCAGACTGTTTCTCGTTCTGCCAGCCTCCTTCCCCAGCAGGCTGGATTCTGTACCCTGCTTCTCTTCCTGTGAATCACGGGTATTACCTTGAGTACGGCATGCTGCCTCCATGAGTCTGCCTTGTAAAAATTATCTCCCACCACTGCTGATTATTTCCTATATTCACGGAAGCTTGAACTAGGTCTGCAATTTCATACTTAGTGTGTTTTGTGGAATTACTCATTCTGCTGTTCTTATTAGGGCCAGCTTCTTAGCTAGGTTTTCCCACTTCCCATGGGCCTGGCTTCTTTGTTCCTTCCTGCTCACTCCTCTCTACATAATCTACACACCTAGACCCTTGGTGACACTATCAATTTTTATAACCATATATAGGAAATAGGTAGAGCCCTCTGCTTTCCATTGCAGCTCTGTTCTTCTTGCCTCAAACTCAAACAGCACAGCATATCTTGTGTCCAAAGCCCATCAAAGGTAATGAAGAAAAATAATTATCTCCTGCTCATTTATTGTGCTCAATTTCCCCATCACCCTCTCCAACAATACACAATATAACCACCCTCCCACCAAAAATCACAGGTTGGTGAACAGAGTCTAATAAATGAAAAGGTGTCAAAGAAGGCCAGAGTGACTGCAGCCGAGAGAAACGTGGAGTAAGAACTGAGCTTAGGGAGGCATACTGAAGCCAAAAAGCCTAAGCCTTGTAGTCCATAGAAATGGAGTGATGTATAACTTGTTATCCAAATGGACACTATTCCGCAGTAAAAAGGAACACTGTCAATAATTTTACCAAGACAGTGATGTAAAATGTTACTATATAGGACTAATTGGAAAGTATGGTCAACTTATGAATAAAGGAATTTTGTTTCTGGTCTAACAGCAATAAGGAATCCATTAGTGAGTTTTAGACTTGTTGTGCATGATTTGATCTGCATTTCAACAATGCATCTGTGGAGGAAGGATCAGTTCACAACATGGCCACAATCCCTTTCTCCAAACAGTCGCCTTTCAACGGAGGGTCTCTTGGTCATTACCACTGCCACCAACATGCCTGCTCCATGGCTATGCTTCCACCTGGTAATATTCTAAGACCACAAGACAATATGATTTCACACTTTATAGAAAAACTGAGTTAAACAGGAAGCATTTAAAGGTGGTGTGGCTAACAATGGTGGTAGGCCTTAACAATGCAGACAGCCCTTTTTGTATTTGTGGCTTCCATATCCATGGATTCAACCAACCTCATGTCAAAAACACTTTTTAAACCCCAATAAAAATAGCAATACAACAATAGAAAATAACACAAATAAAATAAAGAATGACAACTATTTATATAGCATTTCCATTGCGTTACATATAAGCAATCTAGAGATGATTTAAAGCATATGGGAGGATTGTATAGGTTATATGCAAATACTACGCCATTTTATATTAGGAACTTGAGCTTCTGCAGATTTTGGTATCCACAGGAGGCTCCTGGATTCAATGACCTTTGGGTATTGAAGGACAGGGATGAAAGTATTCAATTTCAAGTGACAACTTATGCCTTGTAAAGAAATAATTATTATGTTACTTTTTCATAGTATTAAATACAGACATCTTGAAAAAAAGTTAAAATACAGATAATTACAAAAAAGAAACTAAATGTCGCTATTATTATAGCAATCAAAAGTGTAATGATGAATATTTTAGGTGCACTTTCTTTAGCTGTTCTCTTTCTCTCCTTTCTCTGTCTCTCCGATAATACTAAGTATAATTTTATTTCTAGTTTTTTCACACTGTATTACATTATTTTTATTTTCCTATGTCATTAATATATCTTGGTAAATATTATTTTACTTTCTGTGTAATATGCCATCATATGGAGATATTATCTCTTAATAATTTCTCTATTGTTGAAAATGTTGATAAAAACTTTGGCAAAAATATGTATCTATACTTCAGAACATTTGTTTATAATGGTTTCTTAGACGTAGAATTACTCTTAAATAAATAAAACCATAATCAAATTTCTGATAGATATTGCCAAACTGCTTTCCAGAAAGTTTCACGTGATTTACAACCGTATCAGCATTGTAGGAGAAAATCCAAGTCACTCTCTCAAGTTCCCAGTGTTGCCACTTGCTAATCTCTGAAAGTGGCCTGTACCATTACAGCTTTGTAGAGTTTATTGTGATTTTCTTTGTAATCTTTTTGTAAATGTCCCATGGACAACAGAAGCGTTTTTTTCTTTTAATTTTGAAGTTTGCTGAGAAAAGTTTTATACCCATTAATTAATCTACTTTACCAAATAAAATTTTCATCTTCTATGTTATCATGGATCTTATTTTTCTGCAGTATACTTAAGGACGATCTATTTTGGGTTCGTTGATCAGTAGTAGATTAAAAATATATTTTAAAATTTTTCATTAGAATTATTTCTCCTCATACTTCAGACACTTTTGATTTGTCCATGTTTATGCTCTTCTAGATACATGAATGTTGAGTCTCACGATTGTTGAGTCTTCCTTAGGAATTTTACCCTTTAGAAATAAAAAGTATTTTATGTCTATTTTTGTTAACATTAGTTTTTCTTTATTATTTTGTATATCCTTGCTCACTTATTCTTTTTTTACCTTAAAGTTTTAATTTTATTTATTTCAAGTTTATTTAACTAGTTCAAGTAGCAAGCATAACACTGAAATTAACTTAATACAATCTAACACAATTTTTTTTTTTTTTTTTGAGACGGAGTCTCGCTCTGTCGCCCAGGCTGGAGTGCAGTGGTGCGGTCTTGGCTCATTGCCAGCGCCGCCTTCCAGGTTCACGCCATTCTCCTGTCTCAGTCTCCCGAGTGGCTGGGACTACAGGCACCCGCCATCGCCCCCGGCTAATTTTTTGTATTTGTGGTAGAGACGGGGTTTCACCGTGTTAGCCAGGATCTCCTGACCTCGTGATCCACCCGTCTTGGCCTCCCAGCCTTCTGGGATTAACACTTTTACTTTTAAAATTTTGATCCTTTCATCTATTATATTTTTATATTCATTCTTGCATCTGTCATTTTGTATTATGGTCTTTTTTTCAATGTTTCCTTTCTCTTTTGTCGATTTTTTGAGTTCAGCATATGTGTGTGTGCTATTAAACATCCAATTCTAGCAGCATAATTTTCTCAAAGACATTTTAAAAAATCTGTGTTTAACTAAATGCCAAGGCCAATAATATATAAATAATTTTAAATTAAAGGTGTAGTTTCAATATTATGTTTTACCCCTCTCCTTTTCCAGATTTTACAAATTCAATTAAAGTTGTAAATACATCCAAATTTCTTTTTAAAAAAATATTTATCTTCTTTTTTTAAAATGGGTCGTTTTGTTAGTTACCTCTATGTGCTTATTTCAATGCTCAAATGATTCTAACCATGACTATCTCATTTCTGAGTTCCTTGCTTCGATTTGTCTTTCATCTGCTACCACCAGGAACATACCAACATCTCTAGGCCTTAGGGCTTAGGTTTGGGTACTAGAAGAGGTATACCTCTTATCCCATCTAAAATCCACATCTCTCCTATAATCTCCTACCCCAGGTTGACACTGGGAATATGCACACGTTTTAGAAGACGTCTCACTTGTCACCCTGCCCCTTCCTGGGTGTGACAGAGCTTCATGGCAGGTTTCAGTGTCATTTTCTCTCCCTTAGGGCTGGAAACATGGTGTAATTTGCATTTAGGATCCAAGCTGGTGCACTTTATTATTAGGGAAATATTCTGTTATTCCCGAGCCCGTTGTTTTTGTTTCATCGTTTCTATTCTTTCATCCATTCGTTGGGTCTTTGAGTTCTCTATACTTACCACTTTAACACTATTATCCTATTTTGTTTGTGTGCTTTTTTTCCAGAAAAGGAAATTTACCAGTATTATTTTCCATGACATCTAGCCTGACTCCTTGTTGTTTCACATCCTTTGACAACTGTATTTTTCATGTTTCTTGTCCAGGCTCCTAACTTTTCCTTTTATCTAACTCTATTGATATTCTTGTTGAAAGTCCTATTATTTTATTGTTGTTTTGTTTGTTTTCTAAAACTATTTCTAACAGGTGATCCACTTTCTGTGTTCTAAAATGAGAAATCAAATCCTTTGGACACTCCACAAGCATCGCAGTGCCAAAGCTCTGTGGTACAGTTCTTACCCGTACTCTCCCTCCTTCCCCACTGCTGCTCCCAGTGCTGTATCACCAAGGAGGAGCTCGTCATGGATTATTTATTCTTTGGGCCTGAACCTGGAAGTACCTTCTTGAACATTTTTGACTAGAATCTTCAGCAGTCCTTAACATGACTCAGCATATTCCCTGTGAAACTTTACAGGCTGAAGAATCACAGATGAACTTCCTTTTCCAAGTATGACTAAATAAAACATAATCATCAATGTATGCTTCTCATACAAATAGGATTGCTTCAAACTGGCCTCAGTGATCAGTCTCAGCTCAGTGTTGGCACTATTGCCAATCGCACACTGTACGCCGTTTATACATTGCTGAGTGGCATGAGGTCTGCGAGTCAATGCTGGCCAGATGGAGAATGTGGAGTGAGTCTCCTGCCTAACTCTCAGGACACTCTTGTCTCTAACATTTAGCCCTCTAACCTAGACTGAATCCCCAGCACATTGCTCAGTTCAACTCCCATTCTTTTGCAGATGTGCCAGGGTCATGTATCAGTCTTCCAGGCAAATGGTTTCCATTAATCTAATACTGTTTGTGATGGTTAATTGTATGGGTCAACATGGGAAGGCTCTGGTGCTTGAACAAACACCAGTCTAGATGCTGCTGTGTTTGTACTTTTTAAGATATGATTAATATTTACAATCAGTTGACTTTAAGTAAAGCAAATTACCTTCCATAAAGTAGGAGAAGCTCATTCAATCAGTTGCAGACATAGTGAGCAAAGACTGAGGTTCCCCAAAGATGAAGGCATTCTGCCTCACAATTGCAGCATAGAAATTGTGCCTGAGTTTCCAGCCTGCTGGCATGCCCTGAATATCTTGGACTCAAGAGTGCAACATCAACTTTTAGCTGAATTTCCAAACTGCCAGAATACCCTACAAATTTTGGACTTGACAGTCCCTACAATTGCATGAGCCAATTCTTTAAAATAAATCGATCTTTTCCTCTCTCATTTTCTGATGGTTAATTTTATGTGTCAACTTGAATGGGCTAAGGAATTACTAGATAGCTGGCAAAATATTGTTTTTGAGTGTGTCTGTGACTGTGTTTCTGGAAAAGATTGGCATTCAAATCAGTAAAGAAGATCGTCCCTCCCCAAATGTGGGTGGGCATTATCCAGAATGGAACAAAAAGGCAGAGGAAAGATGAATTCTATATCTTCTTGAGCTGAGACGTCCATCTTCTGCTTTTGGACATCAAAACTCCTGGTTCTTGGGTCTTCAGACTCTAACTTATATGGATTGAATTTCCCTAGTCTGAAATTTCAAATCCAATTGCTCTAAAATGTGAAATATTTTGAGTGCTAACATGACCCTCAAAGGAAATGCCTACTGGAGCATTTTCATTTTGGGATTTTCAGATTTGGGATGATGAATTGGTGAGTATAATGCAAATATCCCAAATTCTGAAAATATTTGAAATCTAAAATATTTCTGGTCCCAAGCATTTTGGATAAAGGATACTCAGTCTGTACAACAGCACCCCACCCCTTACTTGGTTCTCAGGCCTTCAGACTCAGTCTATATTACAGCACTGGCATTTCTGTTTCTCTCATTTGCAGATGGCAGATAGTGGGACTTTTTGGTCTCTGCAATTGATCATGCAAATCAATTTCCATGATCTCATTCTCTCTCTCTTGCTCTCTCTCTCTATATATATACACACACACATATATACACATATATATAATATATATGCCATATATACACACCTACACACATATATATGTATATGTGTATATACACACACACACACACAAAAGCATACACATACACATATATGCATGAGTATATATGTACTCATCTGTAGATGTACCTACACATATGCATATATGTATATGTGTATATATATAAATATCCTATTGGTTCTGTTCATCTAGGGACCCCTAATGAACACGAAACAGTTGAAGAATAATGGGTATATTCTAGTACCACAGCAATATTTTCCATTTCTTACAGGTAGCAGCATGCTGCCCTACTTTCTAGTGCTGGCGCTGATGTAGATTTCCCTCTAATTCTATATCATATTGCATATCTCAGTAGGAATATGGGAGAGAAGAAATAATTACTGCACTATGCTGGTTTATTACGTCAAAGTATCAATTCAGCCATATTTTTCTTTAGTTTTTTTTAAATACTCTCCATTGGATAATTCAGCCATTCCCTTATAATACAGTTATTTATCTATTTGAAAAAGATTCTCAAATGTATATCTCAAGTGTCAAAAATATTTCCAACTACTTAACTAAAGTTCCATCAGAACTTGAAATTTTTTCCTCAAATAATACTCAGTTTCTGCTCTCTGCAGAATGCTAACTTTGACCAAATGGGACATGTAAAATGTTTATGAACTGAACACTGTTCTTAGAAAGTATATGTTTGAGATGATGGATATGCTAACTACCGTAACTGATAACTTTACACTGTATGAATCAAAAAATCACTATGTACCCCATAAATATGCACAAATATTATTTGTTGATTAAAATATAAACAAAAATGTAAACAAATATTGATTTTAAAGAAAGAAAAGAGCTATTGGAAGTTTATACTTGAGAATAGGAATAAAAAAGATACGGTAGGATTTTTTTTCTTGTAAGTATATTTCAAAATACACTGAGACTGAAGGACAGGCTACCTATCTTAATGCATCATAGGAGATTTTATAGACAACACAGTGGGGACCAGACAAGGCCCTGGGTCCATCATGACTCAAAGAGGCAATTTCTCACTGAGATTTCACACACTTCAATGACCCGTCAGTTCTTACTTCTTCAAACCTCTCTCAATACCACAGCAATTTATACAACTGCAAGACAGTCAGAAAAGTTGTCAGAGCTTATCTTGCTCATGTTTTCTGAATTTTAAATCAGTTGGAACAGATTTCTATTAGAAGACAGTGGTTAGGCGCAGTGGCTCACGCCTGTAATCCCAGCACTTCGGGAGGCCAAGGCGGGCGGATCATGAGGTCAGGAGATCAAGGCCATCCTGGCCAACATGATGAAACCCAGTCTCTACTAAAAATACAAAAATTAGCTGGGCATAGTGGCAGGCGCTTGTAATCCCAGCTACTTGGGAGGCTGAGGCAGGAGAGTCGCTTGAAAGCGGTAGGTGGAGGTTGCAGTGAGCTGAGATTGCGCCACCGCACTCCAGTCTGGCGACAGAGTGAGACACCATCTCAAAAAAAACAAAAAACAAAAAAAACATGGAAATACCAGATGTGTTGTACAAAATTTAACTGAGTCAAGGAAAGGAAAATAGCATAATTGGAAAATGTTTAAGGAAGTATCTGTCCATTCATAAATATTATGCCATAATATTAGATCTGAGGCAGATAATTAGGGAAAGGGCATTTTGCTTGTGCTGTAGGATTATGAAATACTCTGTGTTGTAGCCGTTGAAGAATCATTATTAAAGATATGGAAAGTAGCTGTGTATCAACATGACATGTCCAATTCAAGGGTATGGATTCTTCTCAGATGGTAGATCTATAATATTATTTAAAAACCTAATTACTAGTCTTTCCTGGGATCTCAATTAAAATGATGTATCATCTTGAAGCCATTTTTGACATCTGTTTATCATATATAATGAAATAGTTGATATTATTAAGTAGACTTAATATTTTTGAATGTAATTATTGACTTGCATATCCAGCGTAATATACTGAGCACTCCCTTAGAATAATGACAATGTCTTATTTGCTTTTCCATATACACAACTTAACATAGTGATTAGAATATGATAAGTGCTCAATAAAAGTTATAAAATAAAAAAGCATAAAATTTACTGGTGGAAAAGACAAATAGTTGAATGAATAAACATAACACAAAACTGTAAATGTTACATACCACAGAGTAAAATGCATAGATATAGCAAATAAATTTTAGAGAAAGGAAAGAAGAGAATACATGAAATTCTTTATAAAGCTTGTATCTGAGCTGGACCTTGCAGAATGGCCTGGTTTTTAAATATATGAAAATGAAAGTAAAGAATAATATGGAAAAAGGCAATAGTTTAAGTTAAAATAGATTATGGATAATATATAAGTATCAGTGAGTAACATACTTGGTAGAAGTGTAAGTGGTTTAGAGAAAAATAATGGGGAATTTATTTGGAAATGTAAATGGAAGCTAGATTACGCAATGCAAAGGCAATAAAATTTTCTGAACAGGAAGAAAAACGGAGAAAGCTACAGAACCAGTATGCATTGAGTGTATACTATATACTTGGCACTTCCATGTTACTTCATTGAATTCTCTTCTTTGATGGCCATTTGTTCACCAAATATTTATTTTAACCTCTTTCTCTATGAAAAGCAATATTCGAGGCAGTAGGGATAAGATAAATCAAGAGAATACAGTAGTCTCATTTTATAGCCAGAGACATCAGTCTCACTGACTTTAAGCAGCGGACCTAAGGTAGTAGCCTGCTGGTAAGAGTCAATGCAGAGATAGAAGCTGTATCCATCTGACAATAAAACTAAATGATCATTTGTTTATTGTTTTCACTATAACATGCTAGTTTAAATCATGCCCATATTTGAATTTTAGGAAAGTTCACCTCACAGTACAAGACTGATTTTCCATTCCTACACCCCCATCTTGTCTCTGGCTTTTATTATTATTTTCTCTACCTACTCACATCTTACTTGTCTCTGAGTGCCCAGCGCATCACTCCCTTTTGAACAGTTCCTGATCCTCCCCTGCACCCCATTTCCAACTAGCAGCTACCTCTGAACTGTAATAACACAGACTGGCCACACTATTGACAAGGCTCAATAGTTCATAACTCTTTGCATGCTTATGAGCACAAACGTTTAACTCTATGACATGATGGTAAGTCCCTGGAATCTGAGGCTTATAAACCATTGAACATGCCTGGAGTTACAGGAAAGTGAAATGGGCTTTTCTCCCTTGACTGGAGAGAGGCCTTATCTGATGGAAGAGTCACATGTGTGCACAGATAGTGACAATATGATGTGATAATTCTGCATAATTTTCCTCAGAAAGGAGTGAGTATACCTTCAAAAGTGCTTCACACATTAGCATGTAATTAGTAACTATTTTTTGAACAAAGAGGTTAAAATATTCATGTGCTTACTCATAATGTGCTTACAATATAATTTCTGATAAATTCCTCTGGAGGTATTCATTTGAAAAATACAAAATGTGACAAGAAACATTACCTTTGATTTTCCTTATTGGAAAGCAGGAACATTCTTCCTACTGTACTCGACTGTGCTTATACCTTCCTTCTTCAGAGGTCTGGGTTTAAGATTCCCATGACGTTGGCTTTCATTCTGTTTGCTTTTTCTATGCCATTAGAAACAGCATTTTCCTGGTATTTGTATTGAAAATACTCTTGACTCACAGTATTTGGCTCTTTGGCCACAGGGTGCAAGTATGGGGAGGGGGTGCAGGAGGGGGAGAAAAGGGACTGTTCTACAGGCTGGCAACAGAATCCTAGAAGAGAATGCATTGAAACAAACCACACGCTGGATTTTCCCAAGCCCCCAAGTGTCTGGATTTCATCTCAACCGAGAATAGGGAAATAAAGACAAGCATTAGGACTGCTTGCTTTCAGAAAACAGAGTCCCTCTGTGGTCCCAGTGTAAAGAATTTATTTCTCATGTTTTAGAAAGCATCATTGTAAATAAACACATTCATGGACCCTCCTTGCATGCAATTCATGACTGTAGCCATCTATTTTCAAGTAGGCCTTTTGAGTTTCATTGACTGGTTTCCAAGATACTGGTGCCTTCAAAAAATTGGAAGTCAAAGGGAAGAAAGATGGAGCAAAAAAGATCTTTTGTCATCGAACTCCATTTTGTTAATACTAAACAACGCAGAGCAAAGCAGAAGAACATACTTATTTATCCTTTTTCTCACCATTCAAAAGATTCTGCTGAGACTGGAGAAGTATGCACAACCTCCTCAACCTCTTTTCTCAGTTTTTGGAATGTGTTCTCTCTCCTGGGGTGTGTTTCCCCTTGACTTTGCTGTGTCCTAGGATTTGACGGCTAATCTAAGCCAATAATCTCAAGTAGTTTTAAATATTATTTGGTGACAAGTGGTTCCAATTTTGAAACCTGAAGAAATCAAAGCCAAAGACACAAAAAGATAATATGAACAGTTAGCATTAGAGCTACATGTTCACCTGCTTTCGTAAATTGTGCAAAAAACCTGTAAATAATAAATCTATATAAGTATATGAATATTTACATATATTCATATATCACTATATATGCAAATGTGTGCATATATATTCATATAGACATATATTAAAACAACTGTGTCAAGGCAGTATAGTTTATACAACGAAATATATCTCATATTGGGTCTCAGCTCTGTTACTGGTTGTTGACCTTGGGCATACTAACCTTCTGAGCCTCATGTTCCTTATCTGTAAAGTCAGAATAGTAATGTTCACCTAACTGTTGTTGATAGAATAACATTTACTAGTATGTATAAATATTTCACCTAGCAGATAACTTGGTTTATAGCAGGAGCTCAAAATTATTATTGTTGTTGCTTTTGTAAAGTGTCCAAGATTCACCTTAGAAGATAAATGGAGAAGTTAAACAGCCCAAAACATACAAAATCTTCCCTGGTAGGTTTCCATTTAATTTCTGTTTGTTTCTTTCCCTTCTCCTGCCATGACTTAAGTGAGCTCACCACCAGTATGATTCCAAAGCAAAAGATGTTTGGTCAGCTGGATACCAGGAGAATAAGCGTTATTTCATTGCTTAAATGATCCCTTTGTAAAATGTTGTTTCTCATTTCTCCCTATATCACAGTCTTTGATTTTAAAAACCATTCACACAATGGGAAAAAAAAAAGTCCATTTAGTCAACCCACTTAATGAGCAAATCAATTCCATTTTTTAAACTGTCAATTCTGTTGCTTTATAGAATTGGCTTTTTGTCTCTCCCACTGGACCAATCGATTAAGTTACAATAATACAGTCTGTGTGGCTCCATTACATTGAATTTTCCTGCCATTGGCTGTCAAAACAAAAACAGTATTCTTTCTTTAGCAACTACAAAGAACTATTTTCTTCACTAGTTTGATTTCCTAGTAACACAGAATCACAACTTAATTGTCCACAATAGTGATTTGACTTTAAGCCATAATTATTATAGTAACATCACCCCAGTGTGTGTCTCAGGTAAAGGTTATGAACTAATTCCCACCTTCCAGTAGCAGTACAAATGGCATCTAGGGATTATCCTTTTGCCAGGAACCTGGTATGATCTGTTTCAACTATAGAGTACACTGCATCATTCAGGAAGTGTGAAAGCTCTTGCCAGTTTATTTTAGTAATAAGAGGTTAAATGTTTTATGCAGCTTTTCAAATTGGAGAGGAAGACATTAGTACAAGTTTTTTCTAGCCTTGTGGAACAGTTTGATAAGAATTGGCCTATTAACAAAGCAAAATATTTGCCACAACTGATATCTCCATACTTGACTTGTATTAGAGGTCTCTTTATACATTTTTCTAACACTTCATATTTCATCTATGCTTTGGAGACCTAAAACTCTCATTACTTTTGAGCCAATTGCTTTTGTTCTTTTCGTAATCTCTCCATTTTAATTTCAACGTATGAGTGCAAAGTTAGTACCTAGAAATTACATATACCTTTCTGGTTTATTCTAATGGCCTGTGGCCAGTCAACACAAAGATTAAGTCTTGAAATGTAACATTTTTTTTCCTCATCAGTGTAATTGGACATGCTCTGATGGTAGCACTAAAGTTTTTACCTTCCTGGCTTTTTCTTGGAAGAATAAATTTACTGAATGTATTAGACATAATTAAGCAAGAAGCCAGCATTGTTACTTTTGTTATTTCAGGGAGAAAATGGTGCCCCTGAGGAGAAATACTTCCAGAAATGGCCAAAAATAATAAAAAGAATCAAAATGCTCCTCGTTTTGAGTTCCCTCAATTGGGCAACCAGTAACTCTTTTGTCCTTCTTCTGTAGTATATGAATCATTTCCTTTCTGGCACAAAATAGGCTAAACTTTCAGACCTATACTTTCTTCATGCTCAATATATAATAAACAAAGTTTATTATATAGTGATAAGATATATCATTATCCCTGATAATATTAAGGGATGGCAATCTCTTTATTAAAATCTGATCTCTCCCAATCATAGCAAATATTCAGAGAGATGCATGTCATATCAGGATTGCGTTAGTGGTGAGGATAAGGGAGAGGATATTTTAACAACTGTAGCATCCTCCTTAGGATGATGATATTTCTGTGCCCTGTGTCTCTCATTTACCATGTCATTCCCTACAAGCATAAAACAAAACAAGAGAGAGAGAAAGAGAGATGTCCAAATAACAATAAGAGTTTCCTCATCTTCATGGAAGTCTGATTACTTTCCCAAGTCAACATGGGATCTTGGAAGACATCTTCAAGACTCCCTGCCACACCTTACAATCCCAACTCTGTGCTCAACAAATTATCAGTCCTCTAACCCTCTAGCAGGGCTTTAGAATTCGTATAACATCCTAGGAAATATTGCTTATTTGGTGAGATACATACAGGATATTTGAGTAAAACACTTCTTTATTAACTGTCGAATTAAGTGATTTCCTATGAGGTTGAAATGAGAGATATTTTTAGACTTGAGTAGTTATTAAATTTTCATGGTTGTAGTAAGATATGAATGAACACTTCTCACCATATCCTCTTCTATTGAATAATGACGTGCATCACTCAATTTTTGCAACATGTGCATCTTTTTTTTTTTTTTTTGAGACAGAGCCTAATTCTGTGCCCCAGGCTGGAGTGCAGTGGTTTAATCGTGGCTCACTGCACCCTCTATCTCCTGGGCTCAGGTGATCCTCCCACCTCAGCCTCCCAGATAGCTGCCACTACAGGCATGCACCACCACACCCAGCTAATTATTTGCATTTTTAGTAGAGACAGGGTTTTGCCATGTTGCCCAGGCTGGTCTTGAAATCCTGGACTCAAGCAATCTGCCCTCCTCAGCCTCCCAAACTGCTGGGATTACAGGCGTGAGCCACCACACCCGGCCCAAGTCTTTTACATACACTTTTTCTATAATTACTATTAAGCAAATAATATAACCCTCTTCATGTGGTAAAGTTCTTATAGTTAAAGCAGAGGTTTCCAACTAAGTGTAGTATTGCCCCCACCTTCACATCAAGATATTTGTCAATTTCTGAAGACATTTTGGTTGTTTACAACTGGAAGAAATGATGTTTCTGGCATTTACTGGTTAGAGATCAGGGATGTTGCTAACTATCCTACAATGCATAGTACATGCCTCTCCCATCCGCCAAGATAAAAGTAAATCTCCTACCACCCACCCTGTCTTATTATTTCTCTGAGCTTTTCAATCTCAACGCTATTCACATATCTAGTCCAAACGTCAATTGTACTGAGACTGAAAAACTCGGAGGAATCACAAAACAGGTGACTGATGGGAGAGGACTTATTTACTAAAGAGTTTCACTCATTTGCAGTTTACATTCTCAGTAGGATCAATGGGCACATTATTTGTTGAGTTTCTATCATTCATTCTACAAGATCTTTGTGTGAACCTACAATATTCCAGACATTGATTATATAGTGATTAGCAAACATGGACGTTGTTCATTCTTTAAAGAGCTTAAGTCTAGTGGAGTCAGACGAAAGTGTGACACGGATGCATATTCAATTGCAAACAGAGATCGTTGAAGGAATGCAATTTGACTCTATGAGAAGATTAACCAAGGAAACTGACAAAATCTATGGCTAGAGAAGGTTCCCTTGTGGACGGGACGCTTCATCTGAGACCCAGTGGGTGAGTCCTAAGAGGTGAATTGGTGAAGAGCAGGGGAGGTATATTATATTTGCAATGCCCTGTTGATAAAACACAGAGAACAGGGGGAATGGCCCTATATGGAGCTGAAGAAAGCATGGGCCAGACAATGCCACGCCTGTGATCCATATTAAGAATTGTGATCTTTATACTACAACCAAGAGGAAGCTATCAACAATTTTTAGCAAGGTAATGAGAAGATTAGGTTTATTTTAAGATCCTTGAGCAGTGGGATTAAAAACTGATTGCTCAAGACCTAGTGCTAGTGTCAACCTTGAAGAAAGACTGGTGCAATGGCACAATGTTCTGTTGTTATCATTTCCTGTTTACTAAATCATCAATGACTTGGATGAAAATATAAAAGATGTGCCAAGCAAATCAACAGATGGCACAATCCTCAAAGGAAATCCTACTATCACATATTATGATAGACAGCAAAAAACTTAAAATCCAAAATTATTTCAACAAACCAGATCACTGAGCTGAAACTAAACAGGTGAAAGCTGCAGGAATAAATGTAAAAACCTCAATTTCATCTTTTAAATAATTAAGTTTAGAGGCTCAGTTGTAGGACTGGCTTTGGCAGTCGTTCTTGTAAAAATATTTAAATGTTTTAGCCTAATATGAGTCATTATGTTATGGTTGCACAAAAGAGCCAACACAATCTCAGGTTCAATTAATGAAAAAAAAAAATAGCCTTTGCATTTGCCAGTCCATGTGGATGATACGGTACTCAGTCTGAGTACCATATCAAAAGCAAGATATTTGGAAACTACAATACATCTAGATAAAGGCAAACTCTATGGTGAAGGAAACCATGAGAAATGAGTCTATGAATTAGAAATCATAATAAAAATTTTTCAGACAAGAGTTGTTGAAGATTAAAACATACTATCTCACAGTGTGAAAAGCTCTCCATCATTTATAAATTCAAGCATAGGCTAAGAATATTTTCTAGGACACTCTAAAGGGGACTCTCTCAATTGGAAGAGAGATAGAGCTAAATAGATGAGTTTGGCATTTTCTTCCAATTCTGGAAGTCATTAAAGTCTACAAGCATGAATCCTCATTTTCATTTGCTTTTCTGGCTGTCAAATATCTGAATTCTCTTTCTACACATGGTAAATGTTTCACTTTATAAGTCTTGGTGGGAGACAGAGCCTTTCTTCCCCTACAAAAGCTGAAATTGCCAACTCCTCATTTTACAGCCTCCCTAGCATGGAGGACACAGAATTCATAATCTCAGTTCAGTAGTCTGAGGCACCTGTTGGGAACTTTGTAACATGGGCTAACAAGGCAAAAGCAGAGAGGGACAGAGGGTTCCATCAGATCCAGAAGCAATATTCATGGGCAGTGGCCCCAGCTCAGCCATGGGCCACGGCAGCAATGCTGGTCTTGTTTGTGCCAATGAAAAGATTCAAACTCTGTAAAATATTTGAAGAGATTTACTCTGAGCCAAATATGAGTTACCATGAACCATGACACAGCCCTAGGAGATCTAGAGAACATGTGTCCAGGGTGGTCTCAGGCTACAGCTCGATTTTATATATTTCAGGAAGATGTAGAAAATCAAGCAATACATGTGAAGTGTATTTTGATTTGGTCTGGAAAGACTGGTACAATTCAAAGCTGAGGATGAGGGTGCTTCCAGGTCATAGGTGGCTTCAAAGATTTTCCAATCAGCAATTGGTTGAAATAGTTTATCTGAAGACCTGGAAT
Organism: Chlorocebus sabaeus; assembly: GCF_047675955.1. Lineage (NCBI taxonomy): Eukaryota > Metazoa > Chordata > Mammalia > Primates > Cercopithecidae > Chlorocebus > Chlorocebus sabaeus. The sequence goes on along the minus strand of NC_132911.1, from coordinate 78,760,352 downwards.
CAGTTGAAGGGAATAGCTAAGAAAGGTGGTGTGGAGACCATATTTCTTATTATGCAGATGAAGCCTCCAGGTAGCCCATTTCAGAGAGAACAGATTGTAAGTGTTTCTTGTCTGACTTAAAAAAGTGCCAGACTCAGTTAATTCTCCCTGGATCAAAAAAAAAAAAAAGACCTGGAAAGGGAAGGAGATTCTCTACAGAATTCAGGCTTTTTCCCACAAGAGACAGCTTTGCAGGGCCATTTCAAAATATGTCAAAGAAATATATTTTAAGGTAAAACACTTCAATTTCTTTCAGGGCCTGCTGCTATCTGTCATGTGAAGCTATATTAGAATCAGGTTGGAATTTGGTGCCTTATTGCTACAGAGTCTGTTTCATCAATCTTAAGATCTTTTTTAATGTTAGTGCTAGTCAGTTGTGCCTGAATTTCAAACGGAGAAGGGTATCATGAGGCATGTCTGACCCCCTTCTTCCCATCATGGCCTGAATTGGATTTTCACATTTACTTTGGAATCCCCTTGGCAGACAGGGAGGCCATCCATCAGTTGGTTAGGGGAGCTTAGAATTTTATTTTTGGTTTGCATTTATCACCCCTTTTTGACTGTGGTCCTGGCAGCAGCCCAATCTGTTATTCCTGCCTGTTTTCCAATCCAGGTCCTCAGCCTTTCCCAAGACTCTGTTTTCCCCAATATCATTTTAATAAATGTATTTTTAACTTAAATCATTTAGATTTGGTTTTTGCTCCTTAAAATAACAAATCCTGACTGATGCAGTCTCAAATGTGTATTTCACCTAATGTTAAAATCTACGTTTCTAAAAGGTGCTGAAAGACAACATGTCAAATTCCAAAATGAGACTCCTAATCACCATGCTCAGTTTTACCAAGGGGATGATTCCAAGGCTTCCTTCTTGAATCTGCGGACTTTAAACCAGATCAAAAATACAGACACAAAAACAGGAGAGCCCAGGCATGGTGGCCCTCACCTGTAATCCCAGCACTTTGGGAAGCTAAGACAAGGGGATTAGGGTTCCTTGAGCCCAGGAGAACGAGACCAGCCTGGCCAACATGGTGAAACCCCATATCTACTAAAAATACAGAAATTAGCTGGGTGTGGTGGTGCACACCTGTAATCCCAGCTATAATACTACTCGGGAGGCTGAGGCCCAAGAATCATCTGAGCCCAGGAGGCAGAGTTTGCAGTGAGCTAAGATCACGCACTGTACTCTAGCCTGGGCAACAAAGCAAGACTGTCTAAAAAAAAAAAAAAAAAAAAAAAAAAAGAACAAAACAAAACAAACAAACAAAAACACAGGAGAAAGTCTGATAAGGATATTGTGAAAATATTTACAGCCAATCTTCATTATTCATTGATGTGATATTTGCAAAGTTGCCTGTTTACTAACATTTATTTGTAACCCCCAAATCAATACTTGCCACACTTTTGTATATAGGACACATGCAGAGTACTGAAAATTTCGAGTTATCCTATGTTCATGTTGTCAGCTGAGGTTGAACAAGGTAACACTCTGCCTTCTTGTTTCAGCTCTCGTGCTGTAAACAGGGCTGATTTTCAGAGTACATTTAGTGTTAGGTTTTCTCACTTTTTGTGACTTCTGTTGACTTCGCTGTTAAAATGGCCCCAAGCATAGTGCTGAAGTGGTGTCTAATGTTCTAAGTATAAGAAGGCAATGTTGTGCTTTACAAGAAAGACATGTGTTAGATAAGCTTCCTTCAGCCTGAGTTGTAGTGCTGTTGGCTGTGAGTTCAATGGCAATGAATTATCAGTGTTTATTAAATAAAGTGTCTTTAAACAGACACACAGAGAAAACAAGGCTAAGTATTGATGGGTTGGTAAAAATGCTGTGACCAGAGATGCAAGAACCTAACCCTGTAATTCTCCTAGGAGCAGTGGCTCAGTATTTGCTAATTCAGTGTTCCCAGCAACTTTGCAGAACAAAACCAACGCAAATAATGAGACTGTATTTGAGGAGTCACTGTACTGTGAGTACTCATCACCTCTCAAGGGTGAAGGGGAAGTGAGGGCTTACTTTTCTCCTCTCAAGACTAGAGACTAGCTTTCATAGGACCAGTTGAGAGTTTGTGATATGTTTCACAAAGTCAGGGCTATGATGAAATATTATCTGACCCCAGGATCCAGCCCCATGCAAGACCTAGCTATGGAGGAGAGGTTTAACTCAAGTTTGTAATTTGCTTTATTACATGCATGGAACTGACATTTTAATTTCTGAATCAAGATTATGTTTGTGATTTACTGTGTCTGTAGAGCTACATGTTACTTAAGAGTCATCAGAAAAAGTCCTTGGCCTGCCAAAGTTTTCATACAGCAATGAGAAAAAATTCTCCCCACTGAACGGGGGTGGTAGGAAACAATGATTGAGTGTGGTTTAATGATGAGTTCATGCTTGTAAGATGAGTTATCTGTGCTCATATAGAATTTTGCTGTACTGTGTGTGAGATACCTGAGTGCTTGTTCACTACTCACCATATGACAACTGTGGCCAAGGTATTTACCCTTATGAAACATGAATTGAGTTACATATAAAGAACAGATGACAACACTATGGCAATAGCATTTTAGGAATATAATTTTGTAAACATTGCCCTTGGATCAAACCCAGATAAAAGGACAAGGGTACAGATGAAATTTGGCTGCCTCAGATCCATTAAGTTATAGTCCTCCTGAATGGCAGCACCAGAAGCTCTGCGCTCATTAGGGAGCTGAGGGCAAAGTCAAGCCAAGATAGGCATTCCTTCCTTATGTGGTAACCTCACTTCCAATAAGTTTCTATGTTCTTGGCAAAATAAACAGGGAAATTCTAATTCTACCATGGAAATATACGGGGACTTTTCCCAAGAATCCATGTTCTACATGAAATGTTTGCAAGAAACTACCGTGTGGGTTTGTATAAAAATATAATAGAATGGAAATTATGCATATAAACCATTTTATAGTATTTGGAATGATCAGTTTTATTTTGAATTACCAATATCATTAATATTATTTAGATATGCAATAGATCCAGTATTTAAATATACTACTCTTTTTTTTTTTTTTTTTTTTTTTTACAGTTTAATTGGTTATCAGAAAATACAGCTGAACAAGACATCTGGAGATTATTTATGATAGACTCATGCCCCATGCCCAAGTTAACTCTCCAACCATCCAAGATTTTCATCATATTTTATAATTAGTTGGAAATCTACAGTGTTGTTCCTTAATAATGCACTTGGATTACAAATAATATATTTCTTATATCTATCTAAATTTTCCATGGGTAAAATTTTAACTTTTTTTTTTTTTTTTTTGCTTAAAAATCTACACAGATGAAATCGCAAATAGCAATCTGTACATCAGAGTGCTCCTCCTCCCACCCCTTCCTCACACTGTCACTAAGTTGCCATATCTCTTCCTCTTCTCCAGGCTCAGCAACTCAAGTCTTTCATTTATTACTTTCCCTGATTTTACATCATTTTATTCTTTTTTATTATAGCCTATTCTCGTTTAATTTTATGTGTTGTCAAACTTGGATATAATAATTTAAAGGTTCTATCCATGATTAAGTATAATGAAAAAATTGTTTTTTAGCATTTAAATAATGTAGCATTCAATATACTACTGTGGTATACTTATTTTTGAAAATATCTTCCATAATATAATAGGATTTTTAAAAGAAGGCATCCCTTTCACAGTCATTGGTTGACTACACAATTGCATGGGCTCCATTAGCTCTTTCCTATCTAGGCAAGTCAGGGTTTATCAGTACAAAGAGTTTCACTGGATTCAATATCTATCTTGAATGTGTACCTTGAACATTCCACCGTAAGAGGCCCTAAAAATAAAGTCTGAGGCAAAAAGTGCAAGCAAAGGAGAAATTTAAAATGCAGTCAAATGGTTGAAATGAAATCAAAATTGTAAATGATAAAGTATCCAAATCCCACTGTAAGAGCATAGATCCAAAAAGGAAGGGAAGTTAAATGGGAAAGTATTCATCTTCATTTCTCTGACATGCAGCAATTTTCCTGGAGAGACAAAAGATTTAAAGAAATTCAAAAACCAAATACTAATTCATCCAGTAGTTAAGTGTAATAGAAAAATAAGCTTTATTAAGGAAAGTTTTTAAACCTTCCTTTTGCTAATCTGAGGCAGCACAATTTTATAAACATATTTGGTTTTTAAACTAAAATTTTTCTTCAATAATCTGTTCTCTCTTAAAAAGGGGTGAACAAATTAAATGATAGTTTGTAAGAATATGAATCTTATTTCCAATGAGACCTGATCCTGAGACTTTAACTTTCATCTGAACCCAGGAATTCCCCTATAGTTGGCAACATCTGATCAACTCCTGGAAAATAAACACATTTGGGGTTATTACTTTCTCTTTAGTCATAATTTGAAGTGGCCTAACAAAAGCCAGAATACTCACAATAATTATAGAAATAAATTTCAAGACACTTTAGAAATAATTAAAAATTACAATGTATTCCCAGGTCACTAAGGAAACAAAATAGCCCCACTGTGTTTAACTACTTAATTGGTCAAAGACATAGGAAAAAAATATTTTATATACTCAACAGGTTCACCTCAGTCCCATTTGCACTGGCAGATCAAATGCACTTGACAATGACTACATCAAACACAATCAGAAACTGGGTTAAGATTCTAGAAGATGCCACAAAATAAAAAGGAATGGTGGAATAAATTCATCACCAGATTAAAACTGTAAGAAATATCTGAAATGTTTTTTATTAGGGCAAATGAATGACTACTTGATATACCATCAAGGAAGAAAGATCTTTACAAATTTTAATATTGCAGGAGAGTACAGAATAGCAGAGGAATGTAAAACATTATTATGTGTATTGAAGAGTGATAGTTCTCAATAATGTATTTTAAACCAATATTTCTTTATTTCACTTTATTATATTTGGTATATGAATCCTCCATTAGATAATACAATTCTCAAAAGTTTCCCAAAGAAAGGTTTTGTTTAATTCATCTTTAAGCTTAAGCTTGTAGTTTTAACATGTTATCCACCTCAAAGATAATGCAAAATGCATACTTATTAAATTAACAGTCAATATTGTTTCATATTGATAACTGAATTCTAGAGGGCTTAATCAAAATTTTATTTGATGTTCTGATATAAAGAAAATAGGGAAAGACTTGAAGCCAGAAGGCTTGAGTTGTAACTTTTCGGCAAACTAATTTCATGTCTGTTCTTGTTCTCAATTAAATGAGGATAATAAGTAAAAAACACAATCATAATTTAATGGCTTAATTAAAAATGAGTTCAATGCTAAATTTTAAAATGATGCACCTAGAGTAATAATGTGCAACTTCAGATAGAGTCGCATCATAAACAAGCAAATAACAGTCATTTGTCTGTGTTACAAATAGACTACGCTATAAAGGCATTTATTCTTTCTGGGCTGAAATTTTGGGAGACACTCTCAGTCTTAAAATCTTAAAGTAGCCTCTTATCATGAGGACAAGCTAGGATTTCCAGATCAGCTGCTGAAAGCATGGGAGAAGGGAATCAAATACAAGCTAGGCAACAACACTTTTCCTCAGTGCTCGCTAGGGAAAGCTGCTGCTAAAGAACAATAGGGTGGTAGGTTTGTAGGGGTTTTTTTGTTACTTTGTTTTTGATTATCTACAATTTCTAGTTTCTCACTACTAACTGGATAAATTATTTGAAAAACAAAATCAAAGACATTTCATCCTTTAAATAGGGCTGTCATTAGAAGGGGACCCACTTGTGAAATAGGTATTCACTCTATTGTTAAAAACGGGACTGTAGAATATAGAACATTAACACAAGTTAGACATAGATAGGCAGATTGGTTAGCTGGTATGGCAGACATAGTAACAATTTGCCAACGTCTATGCCCATCTCTTTCTCCAGACATGTGGAAGAACTACAACTTCCCTACTTTTTTTTTTTTTTTTTTTTTTTTTTTTTTTTTTTTGAGACAGTCTCACTCTGTCACCCAGGCTGGAGTGCAGTGGTGCCATCTCGGCTCACTGCACGCTCCACCTCCCAGGTTCACGCCATTCTCCTGCCTCAGACTCCCAAGTAGCTGGGACTACAGGCACCTGCCACCACGCCCGGCTAATTTTTTTGTATTTTTAGTAGAGACAGGTTTCACCGTGTTAGCCAGGATGGTCTCGATCTCCTGACCTCGTGATCCATCTGCCTCAGTCTCCCAAAGTGCTGGGATTACAGGCATGAGCCACCATGCCCCGCCCTTCCCCTCCTTTTTGAATTTGAGTATGGTGGCATGATTTCTTCTAATGAATGAAATATGAACAAAGGTAATGAATGTCACCTCGGAGTAGAAGTATTTCAGAGGTGATGTGCGTTCTCTTGCCCTGCTCCTCTGAATGGAGAGACTATGGTTTTCACATGCCACAGCCCAGCTGGCAGAGCATCTCTCAGCCTGGGTCACCAGTTTGCTGTTTAGAAGACTGTTGACCTGGAGAGTTATCTGGTCCTGAACAAGACCTACCTGAACAAGAAATAAACCTTTGTTTCAGTACACCACAAAAATTATGGTGCTGTCTGTCACTAAAACATCCTCCAGATTATTAACATAGTTGGTATATGATATAGCCCAAAATACAAAAGACTTGAGTCTGATATGAGCCCTTGGTAAGCAAGCTAAAGCAGGAAACCAAAAGGTGATCTGTAGTAGTATTGAGTACTTGCTAAAGTGCATTTATGGATCAGGTGGTACAAGTTAGCCCATTTTGATCTCAGGCTTTGCAATTTGCCCATTGCATTGTTTTGAGCAAAATTACTTTACATCTCTCAATTTCACCACTTGTAAAATGAAAATTGTAATCCAAAAATAGATTGGGGTTATGTCTATGGTAAGATTATGTCTACAAAGAGTTTAGTATAGTTGATCCTTAACCCATTTTGTTCTCTTCTCATATTTTTCCTTTATTCGTATAAACACCTACTATATTCCCAGAAAGAAAAGCTGATGTAGTAGGCATTGAGCCTACAGCAATGGACAAAGCAAGAAAAGTCTATCTCCATATATGGCAATGGGCTGCAAAAACCTGGGCATTCAACCAGGGGAATTGCACGGTTAGTGACTTTCGGCAGGAGATATCTAATAAGACCTTTAAATGCTTTTAAAAAATAATCAGAGTGTAAGGGCTAGACAATACATTTACCTTTCTTTAGTGGGAAATAGGACCAGGCTGCAAACTGCAGGAGGTAAGGAATATTACTCATCTTATTCACAGTTACATGTTCAGTGCTTTGCATAAAGCCTAACCACAAGTAGGAACTTTGCAAATATTTGTTAAATTGATAAATAAGTGAACAAACTAAGAGAACGCCAACTCAGAGAACAGAATAAAATGTATTGATCACAGCCTATTTTCTTCCCTTACTTTATTTAAAGCTCTTCTCTGGGTGTTAAATGTAGGTAAGTGAGCAAAACAAAGTCCCTGTCACCATGGAGCTTCTCAAGAGACTTAGAATTATTTTCGATGACAGATGGATGGCTGGGCCCACTTATGTTCTGAAGAATCAGATTACTTGGTGATCCTACTTCAGTGGACTTTGGCGAATGGTAGCGTCATCAGAGATTAGTTTAAGTGCTTATAAAATAGTTGGCAGAAAAGTACAAGATTTACTATGTCTATGGTTTAATTTCAGAAAGAAAATGGCTGCTGAGGTTTGCATTGCGATTTGCACTGCTATGTCTGTTAATTGTTTCTACTTATTAGCCCATGGGTTCATAATTAAGGCAATTTTGGTTGGACAGGAAAAACTAATACATTGGGTTTGTTCTAATAACAGTGACTTAATCTTCTGCTTTTGATGGGAACAAATAACAACAAAAGCAAAGGGTCAACCCTTAAGTAGACTCCCTGGTGCCTTTAAGGTAAACAAGTCAACTATTTCAACATAAATTGTGTGGGGTGGTGGGCATGGTGGGAGAAGTGGTTAATCAGGATACACTTTATGTCCTGCAAGTAACCAAGTTAATTTTCTATGCTGGATCTTAGGCAAGACATTTCCTGCCCAGTGTCCTGTTTTTCTCTTGCTTTCTCATCTGCTTCATGAAAGATGGGAAAGTACTCAATATTATGTTGAACAGACCAGGGAGACAGCATCCATTTGCTTTTATGTAAAGAGTTAATATAATGTATAAAATATCTTGGTCACTATTTCTACGATCTATTATTATCATCATAAGAAAAATCACATGTCTATTGAATTGAAGGAGATTAAATTCAGACTTTAAAAGATCTTCATAATTATAAGGGGTGTTAGGGGCTTGTGGCTAGGAGACCTTGGACAAGATGCCAAAATTCTGCACAATAATATTACATACACCAAGATGTTCTTGAGAGTGTTAAGCAAAATGATCCATGTTTAGAGCTTAGCACAATGCATTGTACCCAGTAAATTTTCGATAAAGGTCAGCTGTTGCTATGTTAGCTATTTTATGGTTATTATTACTAAAGGTTCTCCTAACAATGAAAGAAAGAATACAAAAATGGAGTCATGCTGTCTTACTCCTAAACAGGAAAATGGACTGAATTATCTTTCAGTAGCTCTAAAATTAACAATTTTTATTATAGCAAACCTAGCAGTAAAACTGATTTTCTCACAATTATTAAATACAAGTTTCTAATATCTAGCATAATAAAGAAGTGTTCAATTTAAATTTAAGTAATCAAATCTCTATCTTCTCACTCTTTGCAAGTAAAAATCATATCCAAATTGTCACCCTTTTTTCTCGTGGTACTAAGTTTGTTACCTTAACATTTTCTTCTAATTATTTACAAGTGTAAACAGTATGGTGCCAGGTGAGGAAGTTTGCCAGTCAATAGTCTTCATATCAAAATTACATGCTAGAGTCATCTCCTACATGACAAAAATTAACAGGAGCCAGAGGTAGCTCTATAAGCCCTGCCATCAACAAAGCAATGTTCTATGCCAGAGTCTGTGGGAAAACAGTCCAAACAGCAAACCAAACCAAAAATCCTAGGCAGGACTCCAGTGATGGCACAGCCCAAATGCTTAAACTCTCTGGATGTAGGAGTATACCACTGGCAGCTCAAGGTCACTTGGCTTGCTTTGGCGAGTCAATGTCTTGACTTCTAATGTTCACTGCAAAAAAAAAGTGAAAACCTGAGCCTGGAATTTTTCTTGACAGATACATGTTATCGTAACTTGTAAGCTGTTTCCTCCAAATTAGGAAATAGAGATCTGCTAAATTCCTCTGGGGGCTGAAAACTGATATTTGCCAATGCATCAAGTGCAAAAAGAGTAATTTATAAAATGCTGCTGCACAGAAAACACTCAACCTGAAAGTTCACAGAAATCAGAATTCAAAAGAAGTGTGTGATTTAGTACCTACCAATTAAAAATGTCTTTTCACACAAAACATTTGCAGTTAAGAATATAGGGATGAAAGCAAATTCTCAAAGACTGCACTTCTATAAAGTCAGGTTTGAGACATAATTATTTAATGGAGCTCATTCATTACTGAAAAGCATCAGCAACCTCAGTAAATACATCCCATGTCTATACTGGATAAGTGCTCTAAAACCATAAATACAATATGTGTTAGAAAAGAAATTGCAGCATTATTATCTAAATTCAAAGGAGACAGATGTCTATTAAAATGTTAACTTTAGCTTTGATGATTTTGTGCAAGTATTACTAGGTCCAAAAAACATAATTTGTCCATGAACTTGTAGTAGTCTTGCCCACACTATGAGTTTTCTAGGCTCCTCCTTCCGTCCCACCTACCAGCTGGATTTTCCTTACTCATTCCCTACATCAACAGGTTAACCTAACTAGAAAACAGATCCTGCATTGCTGAGAGGGTTCTAATTTTACCACTCTTTCTCCTACGTGGTTTTCAACATGCCCTTATTTGACTCATTCTGTACTTACTCTAACATCTGATCTTTTTGTCTTCCCACTCATTCTTCCTTTTCTAATCACTCTTTGCTTCTGTGTAACACATTGTATTTATTTTCAGCTCCGGTATTTCTTTTTTTATACCTTAAAATTTCATTTTCAACCTCAATTTCATAGTTCTTTCTGTGACCCATTTTCTCTGGATTGGTCCCTTGATTTTTGCATCTAACTACTGCATCTTACCTAGATTGTGTTTCTCATCCTACCTGAACACTCTAATGAATATCCATGGAAATTTCACACCCTCTGGTCTTTGGCATGGAACTCTTGATTTGGGGTAAAAAGGACACAAGTTTCTGTCCACACAGCTCCACCACTAACACCAACCAACCGAACAACAATGGAAAAGAGTAGATAGGTTTATGACATTTATTTTAGGCTCCTTTCCTGATTTCTATTAAGACAGCTCTGCTTTCTTTTATGCTTTCTGCACTTGGACCTGCAACTATTTTCATGAGGATGCTAGCTGCAGCTTACGAAAATTCAATGCAGAACACCCAATACCCAAATCTTGATTTCTAATACCTTCTCTGATAAAAGGGAACCAGGTATTTGTAATGCCAGTGGTAAAACAAAAACAATGATTAAAAAAAAAAAAAAAAAAAACCCTATTCTAATAGGGGCATGTTGAAAAGCCAGAGAAGCCAACTGAAAGAGTTTCTAATGGCCAAGTTGCATAATTTGAAAAAAGAAATAAAGAGATTATTATTGGATTATAACCCAAAGTGTAAAATAAATATCCATGAATTCATATTGATATAAATAAACTCTCTATTAATAAATTCAGAAGAATTCCAAATAACTTACATAGATACTCTGCCTTCAAGAAGGGGTCACATAACTCTCCACTACCTTGGTTTGTGCTGCACACAGTGACTTCCTTCCAAAGAATACACTATGGAAAGGGGAAAATCTAGTAACTTTACAATGGAGAAAACTGGCAAATACTATCACAGCCAGGATCAAAGTCATTATCAACAGTGATGTTATGTTGATGCTCTCAGCATACCCTCTGATATGATGTGGTGAAAATGGCTCTTTATCTCCATGATGGTTAATATTAGATGTCAATTTGGCTGGATTGACGGATACCTAGACAGCTGGTAGCTGGCAAAGCATTGTTTCTGGGTATGTCTGTGAGGGTGTTGCCAGAGAAGATTAACATTTGAGTCAGTGGACTGGGAGAGGAAAACCCACCGTCAAAGTGGGTAGACACCATCCAATCAGCTGCCTGCAGGGCTTGAACAAAGCAGGAAGAAGAACGTGGGATAAGTTGGCTTGTTGAGTCTTCTGGCTTTCATCTTTCTCTGGTGCGGGATGCTTCCAGCCCTTGGACATCAAACTCCAGGTTTTTTGGCCTTTGCATTCTTGGACTTACACCAGTGGCTTGCTGGGGGCTCTGGGGCCTTTGGCCACAGACTGAAGGCTGCACTGTTGGCTTCCCTACTTTTGAGGCTTTTGGACTCAGACTGATGCACCACTGGCTTCTTTCTTCCCCAGCTTGTGGGCGGCCTATTGTGTACTTCACCTTGTGATCATGTGAGTCAATTCTCTCACATGATCACATAATAAGCTCCCTTTGATGTATATATATATAATATTATAATACAATATTATATATTTAATATAATATAATATGTAATATATATTACATAATCATATTATATAATATATAAAATATTATATAATTATATAATATATAAAGTATTATATAATTATATAATATAATATATTATATTAGTTATATAATTATATTATATAATATATTATATAATATATAAAAATATATGTAATATTAGTTCTATCCCTCTGGAGAACCCTAACTAATGTTAATTCTATGGTCTTTCTCCACAAAACACATTAACTCCAGTCCAATCATGAGGAAAAAACACGGATAAATTCCAAAGAAAGGCATTCCACAAAACACCTGACCAGTTCTCTTCAAAACCGTTAAGGTCACTGAAAGCAAAAAATGTCGCAGAAATTGTCCCAGTCAAGAGGAGCTTAAGACAACTAAAATGTACTATGGAATCCTGGATGGCATCCTGGAAAAGAAAAAGGACACTGAGTCAAAACTAAGGAAATCTGAATAAAGTCTTAATTTAAATTAATGATCATGCACTAGTATCAACACATTAATTATAACAAGGGTGCCATACTACTAATAATGTAAGCTGTTAGTAATAGGAGAAACTGGGTGTAGGTCATATGGACATATAGAAACTATGATATCTTCTCAATTTTTCTACAAATCTAAAACTAATCTAAATGTAAACCTAAAAAAATAAAGTCTATTTAAAAATTCAATGCAAATCAAATGGAGAAAGAAGAGGACAAGTAAAAATGGTGTTTCAGGAGTTGTCTCTAGGAGGATTTGGAGAATGAAGGAAGCATCTGCAACAAAATATGAATCCCGGAGATGTTTCTCCCAGGAGCATGAGACAGGTCTGGAGAACGTCCGTACTTTGATAAAAATGATGTTGACGCCAGGTCCTTTCCCTGCATCAGCACTCTCCCTTCTGTCTGCAGGACTTTCAACCATCTCATGGGTCAGGTTTCAAATTTAACTTCACATTTTCAGAGAAGTTTTCACACACTCTTCAGATGTGGTTAGGTCTCCCAGGGTTGGTCCTCAGCACCTTCTACTTCTCTTTTATAGCATGTTTTTGTTTGGGGGAGGATAAGGAAATTATTTAATACCCTTTCTCAGGAGGCAATAAGCTCTAGGAAAGCAGAATGTGTGGTGTTTGGCAGACAGCAGGTACTTAATACACATGGTTCATTGATCATCTGTTAAGGTGAATTCCAGGAGTAAGGGAAGCCAGTCAGGCACAATGGCTCATGCCTGTAATCCCAGCACTTTGAGAGGCCGAGGTAGACAGATTGCTTAAGCCCAGGAGTTCAAGACCAGCTTGGGCAACATGACGAGACACCATCTCTACTAAAAATACAAAAATTAGCCTGGCATGGTGCTGTACACCTGTAGCCCTAGCTACTTGGGTGGCTGAGGTGGGAGGATTGCTTGAGCAGGGGAGGCTAAGGCTTCAGTGAGCTGTGATCATGCCACTGCACTGAAGCCTGAGTGACAGAGTAAGACACTGTCTCAAAACAACAGCAACAACAACAACAACAACAACAACCTAAAAAAAAAATAAGGAAAAGGAAAAGGAAACCATGCTCACGTGGAAGACGAATGATGTAGATATAATTCCAGATTAGATGTGTAAAGTGCAAGGGCAAAATATTAGAAATGCTGTACTTAGTTTGATCAGCCAACCATATATTATGTTTTGGACATGACATTGGTAATGAAAAATACTTTCAAAAAATTGACTAAAATTTAATGCAAAACACCCAACACCCAAATCTTGATTTCTAATACCTTCTCTGGTAAAAAGAACCAGAGATCTGTAATGCCAGAGGTAAGAGAAAAACAGTGATTAAAAAAAAAAAAAAAACCCTATATTAATACGGGTATGTCAAAGAGACAGAGAAACCAATCAGTGTTAGTTGTTCAGGAAAGTATTCCAACTTTAATAAAAGCACTATTTGAGTCTATTTATGGAATTTTAAAATAACAATAATAACTATTATGTATTTAGTAGTTACTCTACAACAAGCAATGCTTTAAGCACTTTGTTGAAAATTATTTTGTTTAATTTTCACAGCAACCCTGTGATGATGATAACTAAGTGATATCCAGTACTTGCTCTAAGCTTCACTGTGCACATTAGTTCATTAAATAATCCTGCCAAATTATTTTTTTTAATATTTTAACTTTTGTTTTAGGCTCAGGGGTACATGTGCAGGTTTGATTATATAGGTAAACTCATGACTCTGGGGTCTGATGTACAGATTATTTCGTCGCCCGGATACTAAGTATAGTACTGGACAGTTTTGTGGAGTTTGTTCTGAACCTCTCTCTCCTCCCATCCTCCTCCCTCAAGTAGACCATAGTGTCTGTTGTTTTCCTCTTTCTGCCTGTGTGTTCTCATTATTTAGCTTCCACTTATAAGTGAGAGCATGTGGTATTTAGTTTTCTGTTCTTGTATTAGTTTGCTAAGGATAACGGTCTCCAGCTCCATCCATGTTCCTGCAAAGGACATGATCTCATTCTTTTTTATGACCTCATAGAATTCTATGGTGTGTATGTACCACATTTTCTCTATCCAATCTTCCACTGATGGGCATTTAGGGTGATTCCATGTCTTTGCTACTGTGAATAGTGCTGTAATGAACACACACGTTCATGTGTCTTTATGGTAGAAGGATTTACATTCCTTTGGGTATATGTCCAGTAATGGGATTGCTGGATCGAATGGTAGTTCTGTTTTTAGCTTTTTAAGGAATCATCAGACTATTTTCCATGATAGTTGAACTAATTTACAGTCTCACCAGCAGTGTATAAGTGTTCCCTTTTCTCCACAACCTTGCCAGCACCTGTTATGCTTTTACTTTTTAATAATAGCCATTCTGACTGGTGTGAGATGGTATCACATTGTTGTTTTGATTTGCATTTCTCTGATTATCAGTGATATTGAGCTTTTTTTCATACTTATTGGCTGCATGTACATCTTCTTTTGAAAAGTGTCTGTTCATGTCCTTTGCCCACTTTTTGGTGGGGTTATTTTTTGTTTGTATGTTTGTTAAGGTCCTTGTACATTCTGGATATGAGATGTTGGTCAAATGTATAGTTTGCAAATATTTTATTCCTTTCTGCAGCTTGCCTGTTTACTTGTTGGTGGTTTCTTTTGCTGTGCAGAAGCTCTTGAATTAGGTCTCATTTGTCAATTCTTGCTTTTGTTGCAATTGCTTTCAGCATTTTTGTCATGAAATCTTTGCCAGTTCCTATGTCCAAAATGGTACTTCCTAGGTCTTTAATCCATCTTGAGTTGATTTTTGTATATGATGTAAGGAAGGAGTCCGGTTTCAATCTTCTGTATATAGCTAGTCAGTTACCCCAGCAACATTTATTGAATAGGGAGTTTTCCCCCATTGCTTGTTTTTGTTAGCTTTGTCAAAAATCGGATGGTTGTAGATGTGTGGCTTTATTTCTGGTCTATGTGTCTTTTTTCCTACTAGTACCATGCTATTTTGGTTACTGTAGCCTTAATAGTACACTTTGAAGTCAGGCAATGTGATTCCTCTGTCTGTTCTTTTGCTTAGGATTACCTGGCCTACTCAGGCTCTTTTTGAGTTCCATAGGAGTTTTATAATTTTTTTTTCTAGTTCTGTAAATACTGTCACTGGCAGCTTAATAAAAGTAACATTGAATCTATACATTACTTTGGGCAGCATGGCCGTTTTTGTTTTTTGTTTTTTGTTTTTTGACAGAGTTTCCCGCTGTCACCTAGGCTGGAGTGGGTGGCATGGCCTCAGCTCACTAACCTCCGCCTCCTGGGCTCAAACGATTCTCATGCCTCAGCCTCCTGGGTAGCTGGGATTACCTGTACACACCACCACGCATGGCTAATTTTTGTATTTTTAGTAGAGACGGGGTTTCACCATGTTGGCCAGGCTGGTCTCAAACTCCTGTCTTCAAGTGATCCTCCTGCTTTGGCCTCCCAAAGTGCTGGGATTACAGGTGTGAGACACTGCACCCAGAGAATACGGTTGTTTTAATGATATTGATTCTTTCTATTCATGAACATAAAATGTTCTTCCATTTGTTTGTATCATCTCTGACTTCTTTGAGCAGTGCTTTGTAATTCTCATTGTAGAGATCTTTCACCTCCCTGCTTAGCTGTATTCCTAGGTATTTTATTATTTTTGTGGCAATTGTGAATAGGATTGTGTTCCTGATTTGGTTCTTGACTTGAATCATGTTAGGGTATAGGAATGCTACTGTTTTTGCACATTGATTTTGTATCCTGAATCTTTGCTGAAGTTGCTGAAGGAGTTTTTGGGCAGAGACTATGGGGGTTTCTAGGTATAGAATCATGTCATCTGCAAACAAGGATACTTTGACTTCCTTTCTTCTTATTTGGATGCCTTTTATTTCTTTCTCTTGCCAAACTGCTCAGCTAGAACTTCCAATACTATGTTAAATAGGAGTGGTGAGAGAGGACATCCTTGCCTTGTTCGTATTTTTAAGGGGAATGCTTGCACCTTTCAGTACGTACCATTCAGTACAATGTGGGCTGTGGGTTTGTCATAGATGGCTCTTACTACTTTAAAGAATGTTCCTTCAATGTCTATTTTATTGAGGGTTTTTAACATGAAAGGATGTTGAATTTTATTGAAAGCCTTTTTGGTATCTATTGAGATAATCATGTGTTTTTTGTCTTTAGTTTTGTTTACATGATGAATCACATTTATTGATTTGCGTATGTTGAACCAACCTTGCATCCCAGGAATAAAGCCTACTTGATCTTGGTGGATTAACTTTTTGATGTGCTGCTGGATTCAGTTTGCTAGTATTTTGTTGAGAATTTATGCATCTATGTTCATCAAGGATATTGCCCTTTAGTTTTCTTTTTTTTGTATAGTGTCTCTGCCTGATTTTGATATCGAGATGATGCTGGCCTCATCATCATCCTTCCAAATTCTATGAGGTCTACCCTACTATTAATAGTGGATGATACCAAAGAACATAAAAGTATCATGGTTTACCCAAAACAAAGTAACAACAGCCACTGAGCTGGGATTTAAAGAAGGGCATGAAAAGGAGAAAGAAAGGGGAAGCTCTGCTCTTAACCATTTTCTTCCATTGCCTCAGCATTAGCCCATAGGCTAAGTGTTATTTTCTAAATTTTTCAGATTAAATGACAACAATAACTGAGTCTCAGAAAGACATAGTGGTTTGTTCCAAATCACATAGTAAGTGACACAGACCATCCCAGGCTCCAGACTTTATCTAACTGACGTTCTTAACCACTGTTCTACATAGTTTCTTGACATTACAGATTTCTGAGACAACCAGATTTACATGTTTACCATATACTATACAAGTCATTATTCTTCTATTTATCCCAAGTTTGTCTTCTTCAAGTTTAAAGCATTGTCTTCTATTTTAAAAGTCCCAAATAGGATGAACATACAATACACCTTACTGAACAATAAGCTTCACTGTATTGTTCAAAGGATGCACTGCTGGGTTTCTGGGTATCCTCCTTTAAGGCCTTACTTTCCACTAATAATAACCGTCGTTGTACCAAAAACAACCATATCCCTTTGATCATTTGTGTTTCTGAGATCCTGGACCACTCTGGTAGTTTTAGTTCATCCTTTAAGGAGCGTGACTTATATTACTTGCTCTATATTAAAATCACTCATGATTTATGGCTTTGGTAAATTGAAAAAATTACTGTCAGTGGTTCACTGTAGAGGCATAGCTACACACTGGCTAAATTCTTCAAGAAACAAGTTTTCTTTCCCTCTGTATTTAAGTCATAGGACCATGTACTTCGTCTAGGTACTCATACTACGCAGCCTTGGGAATTCAGCTCTCATCTTACCGCAAGCTTCCTGAGGGAAAGACTGTTATGTATTTTTGTATTTCTCACAATGTCTAGCACAGTATCTTGTATTTTGTGGATATTCAATAAAGGTTGGCTGATTTGAAGGAAAGTTTAACATATCATTGAGGAGAGATTTCCCCATCTTTGTTGTCAGAGAGAGCTCCAAAGTACATATTTTCTTCACCTTTGTGTTTCTCTCCTGATAGCTTACTGCTTGGTAGCAGACGGAAACCTTCAGTAAATGTTTGTTAATGATGGCCTAGAATGCATCTGTTCATACTTATTTGCACAATCCATTATCACACAATTTACTTTTTTCCAGTTTCACAAACATTTAAGAACATAGAATCAAATAAGCAATTCTGGTTTGGTTCTCTGTTCTGCCAATTGCTTGGCATATGATCTTGGAAACTACAATTTGCCTCTTTAAGTTTCAGTCTCTTTACCTGTAAAATTAGGAAAATAAGATTAACCACCTAATTAAATAATTCTAAGGATTGTATGAGTTAATAAATACAAAATAATACATTTCTGGCACAAAATAAATGCTCAACAAATGTTTCTTAAATAATACTAATGTTAGTTATAAAGTAATTTAAATGTATGACATTTAGAGGTTGTAAATAGCTAAAGAAATGGTAGATATAGTTATACATATTATTTTAATGATAGTGATGTTGCTGTTGATGGCATAGAAAAGTCATAGACCTAGGGAAACAAAGGAAAGAGAAAGGAGGGGGCTATGTAAGATGCTCAGTTAGAAAAGACAGTTATGTCTGTGTTCTGAAAGGGCTTCTGAAGTCAGGACATGCCCGTAGGAGACCCAGGAATCCCCTCCTCTCTCCCTCTCTAATCTTCCCCTTGGCCTCCTTCACTTTTGCTTCCTGACCTGCTACACACCATCAGAACTTTTTTGTAGAATGGTGTGGGCTTGTTTGTTCATGCTTAATTCTTAGGAAAGCAATTCCAAATATGCTGCACTTTTCAAGCGATCTGTAGAGACTGGAATAATAGAGAGGATTGTGTTGTTTAGCGAAAGAATAGCTTTTTCTTTAGTTTTTATCCATCAAGGAATGAATACCATCTGAGCTGAAGTAAAATGCCTGAGTCACTGTTAAGTCACACATTCTGAGCATTTTTCCAGGACCATGAAGGAAGCCATTCTGCTGACATAGGAAAAGCAGGGAAAATTAGAAGCTATTACAAGCACATAAACATTTTAATGAATCTTCTGCAATTTCATGCTATTGTTAAATATGACCATGTTAAACTATTGATAGCAATATGTTTTTCTGATAAACAAATCATATTTTGAGAGACGTTTATCTTAATATATGTGTGTATTATAGTTAATTTATCAACTAAATGTTTAACTATACACACACTTATTTAAAATCTGAGTAAAATATTTTAACAACTACTAAAAAGATGTGTTAAAAAGCAAGTAAATTGAAGATACAAGGAAACAAAATTCTCATCTACTTCCACCGGGAATCTGATTAGGTAGATTCTTCCTAGGGCTAATTCACCATGATTTAAACATATCCTTTTTCTATGACATACACTACAATATAATACATTTAAAAAAACACACACTGGAAAGGTCATACTCAATCATGTGAACAGTGAAATTCTTTTAGTAAAATGGTTAAGTACAGTTTTAATTTTCACTTTCTGGTTTTCCAAATTGCCAACAGTAAGCATGTATTAAATTTGAATGCTATTGTTGTGTTGGCTATGGCTATCAATGGATTTCAAAATCTCTTCAAAAGAAAAAGCAAATGAGAAATTGTAAAAGAAATGATGCAAATTAATGTTAATATTAATAAATGATGTAAATTAATCATACTCAGTGGAAAGAAAACTCAGGCTTTACTGAGGGTTGCCAATACAGTAGTATCATCTTATAAACGTACATAATGGTAAATTAAATTCTTGACATTTGGTAATTTAGCTGATATAAATGCAGGGTAGCTCAAGAAAAGTTAAAAAGGATTACTCTGGAAAAAAAATTTCAAGGAAGAAAAATTATCTGTGTATTGTTAGGATCTTTTTCTCATTTATTTTCTAGGCACAGGGGAGATGTCATGAGTAATGAAATGAAAAATGTTTTATTCAGCTGAAATTTTCTTAGCAAGGAAACTAGGTTTACTTGGGAGAAATAATTTGACGGATGCAAGGGTGAAATGGGATAAGCCTGCCCTGCACTAGTCAAAGGAAAGATGCTCTGTTGAACCCAATAATGAAGGGGAGCATGGAAAAGGACGCACAGAAGCAGACATGGTGGGAGTCTAGTAGCCTGAGATTTGATTGCTAGATATTAATTGCCAGTGATAATAGCTAATACCTGTTAAGCATTTACCATGTGCCAGGCAGGTACTATACTAAGTCCACTACATATTCTAAATCATTTAATTTCTCTAACTACTCTTAATGTTTGGGTTCACAAATTCATGATTTGTGGGAGATTGGTATACTGGGTTTCCTGTATAGACACTGACACCTGGAGGCAGAAGGAAATATGAGGAAGCAAGTCTGGGAACTGTACAAACCAGTAAAAATCTGCCAAATCCTACACAGTTTAGGATTAGGACACTTATAACTAGATCTTGATGAGAAAATAAGTTCCAACTAATATAAGCAATATACTTATCTGAAAAGCTTTTAGGCTGTAGAATAAGAAAGGAAGAAAGTTTGTCCATTTATTTTTCCTACTAGAAGAGGGCAGAGAGGTCCAAGAGAAAGAATACTGGCTTTGGAGTCAGAAAAGCAAAGATTCACTCTGCCCTTCACTGAATGTGTGACCTTAGGCAAGTCACTTAACTTCTTTAAACAACACTTTACCTATATCTGGGGCCAGCTTCATGACCGTGACATCTTCACAATCATAGAGGATGCTGAGCTTTGAAGGGCTCTTGCCCTGGTTTAGTGCTTTGCCATTGCCACCTTGAAATTCTTAATAATTTTGGACAAAGGTCACCACGTTTTGTTGTATGCTGGCCCTGCAAGTTATTTAGGCCATCCTGCTTATCTAGAAAATGAGAATAACAATACCTACATCACAGATTAGCAGAAAATTACCCGGGTTGAGTAACCGTGAAGGAACCTGCCATACAGAACTCAGGATTCCTCCTTCTTGGCTTAAGCCACAAAACAGCTAAGACCAATGTACTTTTAGCTCCAGGCTACGATTCTTTGTCAGAAAGAAAAAAAATGTTGAGAGGAGAAAGAAGTGGAGAAAGAAAATGTCTACATCCAGAAAGCACTCAACAAACTATAAGAATGCTCATAAAAATTTTATCATAGGCACTGTCAGGATCTACTGCCTAATTAAATGTGTTTCCAGCCTGGGAATGTGACAGTGCCATTCACCTAGCCCAGGTTTCTCAACCTGGATGTCATAGGATGTTCAGCATCCCAGCCTCTACCCACTGGATGCCATTAGCAGACCACCCAGTTATGGGAATCAAAATGTATACAGACATTTCCAAATGTCTCCTGGGGAGGAAAGCCACTCCCAAGTGAGACCCAGTGACTTAGATGATGAGGGAAAAAGAAGGAGCAATGTTGGCGCAGGACACCAGCAACAGAACCTTCCACTGAGATCAGCATATAGAATGTTGGGCTACCAAAGCCATACTACCTAGAAGTTTCCTCCCATCTCAGCCATCCCATTGGGCCTCTCCTAGTCAGTGGGACTGGTGAATCACAATCTTCCACCAGGAAACTGCAGTGGAAAATAACTGGGCAAAAAGGGTGCTGTTGCTGAATTACTATAGAAATAATGTACTTTAAATGATATTTTAAAATATGGAAAGAGAAAAAGGCAGATTCGGAGTAGCGTTTTATGGCCCAGGTGCAGTGGCTCATGCCTGTCATCCCAGCACTTTGGGAGGCTGAGGTGGGAAGATCACTTGAGCTCAGGAGCTTGAGACCAGCCTGGGCAACATGGTGAAACCCCGTCTCTACAGAAAATACAAAAATTAGCAGGGTGTGGTGGCATGTACCTGTAGTCCCAACTACTTGGAGGGTCTGAGGCAGGAGGATAGCTTGAACCCAGGAGGTCGAGGCTGCATTGAGTTGAGATCGCGCCGCTGCACTCCAGCCTGGGTGACAAAGTGAGACCATGTTTCAAAAAAAAAAAAGGTAGTGTTTTATAATATACCAATAGATGTTACATATGCATATATTTGCATATAAACCTATACATAACTATGCTACACACACACACACACACACACACACACACACACTTAGGAATAGGAAAAAGAATGGAAGAATATGCAGGACAATTTTAATTGTGGTTCTTTCTGGACAATTTTTATTTTCTTCTTTATGCTTATCTACATTTACACAATAAAATGACGAAAAAATCTATAATAGATGTTATTTTTAGGCTGGAAATACATGGAATTTTAAGATATTAGAGTATTTTTCATGCAGTGAACGATTAAAGAAATTTTCATGTACTCAGAAACCAATAGAGACAGAATTCCATTAAAAAAAAAAATCTTACCCAAAACATTGATTCTATGGGCCGTGACTATTTCAACATTCTGAAAGATAAAACTAGAATAAAGTTTTGCTGCATTGTTTGCAATAGATTCAATTAAATAAAAAGTTTTATATGAAAGTCAGCAGGCCCTGACCATAGAAGAATCAATATTTATGACACAGTCCCGATCTTGTTTATTCCTTGTTGTGTCATTATGCAGATGCTCTATCAGATTAAACATCTGATTAAACTTAGGTGGTTGGGCTGACATTTTTTGGTATTTTGGAAAAGAGCAATAATCATTTTTTCCCCGCAAAGGAACTAGCAGGCTAGAGGTTAAAATCTGATTTTCAAACGGACAGAATCAACAAGCAAAAACAACCTTGCACCCAAGCAAGGATTAGGCATCATGAAAATGAAGGACTCTTTAATATTTATATCAGATCTTTCTCAGGATGTTCTAATAACATTCTTACTGTAACAATCTTACAGTATGTTGATTAGAGTTGGGTTAAAATTTTGAGACTACTCACCACTGAACAAATGACTTTGGCAAATGAGTTAACCTCCCCAAAACTCAGTTCTCCATTTGTAAAAAAGACACAAAATTGTTTCAGCCTCATTCGGTTATTGTGAGGATTAAATGAAACAATTCATGCAAAACATTCCTAATCTTAGTAATTATCATTATTACCATCATTAACACATCCAGAAAAGCCAACTTGTTGGGCAAAAGCTATTATGATAATTGTCACAGAGAAGGAATGCTTCTCAGATCCAGATGCCCATGGCAGTGTCAGTAAATCCCAAGGGAAGTAGCAGTAACTCCCATGATGCCCAAAGACTCTGTCTGAAGCCAGTACAGGAGCTCATAATAAAGCTAACTATTTTGGGCAGCAGTGAACAAGCTCCTAGGTAATAACTTCCATCCCTCACTTTTCCAAGCCTCATGATTGTGAGGGAGACAGACAGGAGAGGAGGATGTTATTAACCTAATGACACTCACACAGGTGCAACATGCTTTTCATAGCGTCAAATCTCTGCATGACCTCCAGTGCCTTGAACCACTCACTCCTTCCCTCCCACGGGGTCCTCCACATCCATGTCTATAATTGACTTCACCTAGCCTGGATGCTATAGCTACCCATCTCATTCACACGTTCACTACCAACTAAAAATGCTGCATATTTGGAAGTCTCTGCTCTTTCTAGCTGGCCAGTCCCTAGTCTATTTCATCCACTCTAGGACGAATGAATATTGCTTTGTTCATGTTCACTTGTTCATGTTATAAGTATTTATTTAACAGCTAATAGAAAATAATATATACTAGGTGCTGGGGTGGGGGGGAGTGGCTGTCAGAAAAGGCAACATATATTCCTTCTTTCACATCTTACAAACAAGCAATTATAAGAATGCTTATCCATCAGTGTAGAATCATTGTCCATTTGGTTTTCTTTAAGGTATCAGGAAAAGCATGGCCATTGAAGGAGACCAAGCTGGGATCTAATCTTTGTTCTGCTGTGTTCTTGCAGTGTGACCTGGGGCATATAAATGTTACATTTCTGATCTTTAGTTTTCTCACGTCAAAAAGTAGGGATGAAAAATATCTATTTCACAGAGTTTCTGGAAACCTTAAATAAGAGAGTGCAGGAGAGGGCTGTGGTATAATAAAGAATCAGTATGGACTTTGTTCAGGTTCATGGGACAGAGTTCCAAAACTCTCAGAGTGTTCACGGTGATTGTCCTAATGAGTGATTATCCACATTATCCTAATGAGGGGACTCATGGTAGGCCTCTAGATAACTTTAGGATGGGGACAGTCACCTTGAAAGACTAACTACACAATTAGAAGTTTGGGGCTTTCAGCCGCCAGACTCCAGGGGAGTGGAATGGGGCTGGAGACAGAAAATTTGCATTCCATTTCAGATCTCATTCTGTGTGTCTCTTATTTAGCTGGTACTCCTGACTTGTATTTTTTTGTAATGAAACTATAATTCTAATTATAGTACTTTCCTGAGTTTTGTGAGTCATTCTAGCAAATTATTGAACTGAAGTGCTCATGAAAACCCTAAAATTTATAGTCAGTCTTTCATGAGTGCGGGTGGTCTGGGGACCCCCCATCTTAGTGCTGCTGGTGTCTGAAGTAAGAGCAGCCTTGCTGGGGACCATACTTTAATCTGTGGAACCTGTACCACCAACTCCAGGTGGTTAGTTCCAGGACTGAATTGCAATACATCCAGTTGGGCTTGAAATGGACTAGGAGCTTAGATCAGTACCCAGCCACGTGATTGGTCATTTGTACCTGCCAATTACCTCATGACACTACTCCAATTCCATTACACCCACTTCTATCCCTAGTTCCATTATCTTTTATCTCAAGTGGCCGCTTGAAGAGTTCTCAAACAAGCATAATCATGTCCATAAGGACCATGTTTTATGAGCACCACATTTTAGTGCATGAACCAAGACAGGGAAACAGATGGATAGAACGCTGGAAGACCATGCATCTGAGAGTTGAAACTCTTAGAAGTGCCAAAAAGAAGCTTAAAGGAAAGGAGCCAGCAGAACATTTTGTAACTTCATTAACTGTTTGATGTTGAGAAAATCTGCAATGTCACTGCATCCATCCTATAAATTCAACTGTAGTTCTACAAATACAGCCTACTGGCTCATTACCAAGGTATGACTTTCCCAGAACCAATGTTAACTACAATGGCTAATATGGTCTGCAACAAATAAATCTTCTCAACTGAAACCGTGTATTTGTGGTTAACAGTTTAATCTTTTTAGAAGTCTTTTGGCATTGTTTATCTTCAGCTCTGCCAATATACACATACCCATTACTTCAAAGACTCTATTCTATTGCTGTTTCAGCAGCAGATGAACTGTAAATATATAAACGTCAGTGTAAAGACCAAAATAAAATTGTGTTGAATTTTTTTAGAAAACCAAATATCGGTACCATTTTGGAAGACAATCTCAATCTCTAGAACCTGTTCACAATTATTTTCCCTTGGGAGCTATTATGATTTAGAAGATGTAAGGTTTCGGGTGGGAGTTAGGAACTGTTAGTTCTCATGCTGATTCAGCTGTGGGTCCCCTGGACGACCTAATTCAGACTTCTTCATTTCTCTAGTTATCTCCAAAAGTGGAATAAGTAATCACAACACGTCGTGCTGGGACATTATGAGAATAAAGAACAGCCAACCCTAAGATAGCAATGGTTATTAAAATTGACAGATTACCCAAATGTGTTGCTTTAATGATACTTTCATATATATATTTCCCTTTGTTTTCCCATATGATTCTTTAACAATAATAGACTCACCAAAAAATAGAAATGAAGGCTGACTTAATATTTATTTCTTTTGCCTAGTTCGTACTGAGAGTTGTAAATAAGAAAAATTTCAGTAGCCAAAAGGCAAGTACAATGGAACAAAATAGAGAACTTCAAATCATCCAGAAAGCATTGGCTCTGAAATGACTGAACATGTACCTAACGTAGTAGCTGCTCTTCCTTTCCCATTTCATCTAACTTTTAGGGGGTGCCCCAAGGGCACCTGACTCACAGTTCTCTTTCTTGCCTCCATAACTTGCTGTATTCTGGGGCTGAAAACCACTCTAAAGCAAGAGCTTCACAGCTGTAGATCTCTTCAACCACGATTCATTTCTTCTCCACCTAAACTACCATTTTTCTCATTTCCATAGAACCTATTCTCACAATGATCCCTAAATTCTCAAAATTCCATGTTCTACACTCATAGCTCCAAGTCTCATTTTACATGTCACCCTACTTAGGCTGAGCCCCCAAATCAGACATTTCAATTAAACACTAGCTGCCCACCAAATGTGCCTAACACTCTGGATCTTCTGTGATTTCCACCAGTCCACTTGCCAAGGTGCAAAATTTCACCAAGCGTGACAGTTTTCTAAAGTGATAATCAGTACTATTAAATACTCAAAGAGGTCAAGGGAGAGGAAAATAGAGAAAGTAAGTATTAAATTTTTTTAATTTAACATATACTTATCATGCTTCCTATGTGCTGAGTGCTTTGTTAGTGTTTTACAAGTATTGCTTATTTAAACCTCAGAACCACCCTATGAGGTAGGTACTATTATGTTCTTCATTTTACAGATGAGGAAATGCAGCGCATAGAAACTTGCTCAAAATACTGCAAAAAGCGAAACAGGTAAGCACAGGCTGATTCAGAGCTCATGTCCTAACTACTAATCTAAGATGCTTCTCCCTTTGCTATCAGCCCATTATTGGTAACATTATTTTTCCAGAAAACAAAATTCAATAGCACAGAAGTGAGTCAGATAGTCAGAGAAGAATAGGTATGATACTAACAATTCTCATGTTAATAAATTTATTGGTGAATGGAAGGCAACACATTAAGAGAAGAGCATAGTTTTTAGACAGGATGATACGTCAACAGACAAGAGGTGAAAGTTGCAAGGAGATCACCAATCATTATTGGAGCAAGGATTAGAAAAAAGTGAAGAGGCTTGGGAGATGATTGAACACAGGTCCTGGAGAAAGGCCATGGGACATTTTCTAATCAACACCTGCAATAATGGTTTTCAGGTAGTCCTGGGGATAAGAAGGATGCAAAAAATAGGTTGGGTACAGTGGGAAATATGGAAAGATGTAAATTCAATGAGAGGCAAATAAAAGTATCTCGAAGATGGAAGAAAAGTCTGGCCACGATGAGAAGGAATGTAACAGAACACAGTCAGTTTAGTGTCATCTCGCAGATCTTTCTAGAAACATTCCTAGTCTTAGTATGGAATTGGAGAATCACTACGATTTTCCACTTCTAAAATATTGATGCAATTTATTTTGTAATGAAAGATTCCTGGCGTAAATCAAATGAAGGTCACTGTTATACATCCTATGCTATAGTAAAAATAAAAATCTAATTTAACATCTTAGCAATATATACTATATAATGTATACATTTGCCTGTGTGGCAGCCCACATCTACACTAAAAGGCAAAGTTGTTTGGGTTGGTGTAACGAAGACTTACTGTAACTTTGACTTTTATTTACAAGTCCATTTATCTGGGACCCATGCACCAAATGCTCATTAGAATTACTTGGACTTTAGCTTGTTTTGGTTTTAGATTAGCTAGTAAAGCTAACCTAGTAAACTCGTATTTCTAAACGTCTCTCAGCAACTTATGTGTTTTAAAAAATACCTCCCTTCTGATGAGATTCATAGCTGGAAACCCATTTCCCCCATTCAACTTGCTTTGCAGTGCAACATGGCAACTCCTTCAGTCTGTAGAGCTAAATAGTCACTTGCATAAAGTTGCCATTTTAAGGAATCATGCAGGTGAATCTGAGATGCTCTCAGGGACAGTCTTTAAAGCCAGATAAATTTGAACCAGTTTTAACTGAAAGTTTTTTCAGCTGCTACATATTATGAAATTTGTGTTCTATTAAACTTCAGTCCTGGTCCATAGCCAAGAGAAAAATTAATCATTGACTGTTTTTTACATTGTTTGTAGTAAATGCCAAGGAGAGGCTGTTACTACCAGGCTTATTTACTAGCAATCTAGCATTTTTCTAGGCATCTGCAATCAAGACTCACATCTTTAAAAATTCAACAGAGATACAATCAAATGCTTCTTGAATGGCTCAGGCAGTTTAACCACAGTACATAAATATTGAAAAGAGCTGAAAAGTCAGAGAGAAAATATCTTTCCTACTTACTTTCAGATGAACTCTTCAGGAACTCTGGGTAGCCTCTCCAAAGTTAATGAGTTTGGAGAATGTGTTGATCTGGTGGCTGGACTAAACGCAGGCCTAGTGCATGAAATTCACAGACACAAAATGAAAAATGTTCCCAAATGTGACCAAATACTAAGGACTACCAAAGTCTTTTAATAGAGACCTATGCCTTTGAAATTAGTAATTGAAAATTAATCTCTTAAAATCCTATTTTTTTTTTTTTTTTTTTTTGAGACAGGATCTTACTCTGTCACCTAGGCTGGAATAAAGTGGAGGGATGATGGCTCACTGTAGCCTCGACCTCCAGGCTGAGGAAATCCTCCCATCTCAGTCCCTTACCTAGCTGGGTATACAGGCAGAGGCCACCACGCCCAGCTAATTTTTAATTTTTTTGCAGAAATGGGAGTTTTACTATGTTGCCCATACTAGTCTCAAACTCCTGCCCCCAAGAGATCCTCCTGCCTCAGATTTCCAAAGTGGTGGGATTACAGGTGTATGACTATCCCTAGACTGTTTTTAATAGCAGTTTTTGAAAAGTCTGCTGACAATGTATTTGGGTTGCATGAACCTTAAAAAGATTAAACAAAGATATTAATTATATAACATTTAATCATTAAATCTCTCCATATACCAACCATCTTCTTGATATCCCTACAGTCATCTGTTTATACAGTATTTCTATGTTAACCTAGTAGTGATTACACATTTCTCAATTACGGGCCCGTGTATTTCACTCAATTTAATTTGTCATCATAATTAGGAATGTTTACACACAAGCAAGTTCTTACAGTTCATTTTACCATGACATAAGATGTCTTTTTGCTTGTGTTTGTGACTAACATCGGGTAAAAATTGTGGTACTATCAATTCTTGTTATTCACAGTAATTGTGTTCTATAAAGATGCTGCCAACACCAAAGTAGCAAATACTGAACCACTGTTTCTGCAGGAAAGACAGGATTAAATCCCTACAAGCCTATGGTCACAACATTTTTATCAACCAATGAATACATAAACTTGTCTTATGTGTGTTTCTTTTAAAGACACTTTATTTGGCATGTTGTTAAATCTAACTTTGAAAGGCAAACAACACTATATGTCATGCCTGAAAACAACTTATCTAACACACGTATTTTCTTTGTAAGGCATACCACAGCCTTCTTGTGTTAAGAAATACTAGCCAGCACAGCAACACTATACTTGGAGGCCATTGAAAACAGTAAAATCAATAAGAAATAGCACAAAAATGAGAAAACGTTGCACTAAATTCACCACAAAAAGGACGCTTGTTTATAGTATGAGTTGAAAGAAGACTGCTAATCTTGTTCAAGCCCAACTAGGAACATAGGCATCAGGAAAAGGAAACATTTTTGCCACTGTGCACATGAATACAAATGACCGTGAGTGCCACCAGCATTGATTTTGTGTTTACAAATACATGTTAATGAGTGGGCACATTTGTAAATACAGAATCCATGGATAATGAGAAGGTGCTGTATTTTGAAAAGCATGTCTAGGTTATCTAGAATTCTTAACAAAAATTTAATAATGTTGTGAACAGTGTATAATTTGGAAGGGAAAAATTATCTGTCCTTCCTTCCCTCTCTAGAGACAGTAAATATAGTGCTAGGTAAATGTTTGCTCTTTCATGAAATCTTTGATACTAAGACGAGTGTATCTATATTCACACGATGGCATGTAGAAGCCTCATTAATAACAAATATATGGTCAACACTCCTAGTTACCCTTATCTACTTAACCTGCTAAAACTACACTTATTAAACATTTCTAAAGAAATATGAAGTTATAAGGCAAGAGTTATGATGGTCCTGTTTTCATTAAAACTGTGGAAAGTAACTTTTCTTATAGTAAATTTGACATTAGCTGTCCTTTCAAGAGAAAGACTAGGATAATTAGTTCAAGGCCTTCAAAACACAACACAACTCCTTGTCAACATGACCTCTTATTTGTTTAACATTTGACATTATAAGCTGACACATTTGTCTTTAATATTATATTTGCAAGTCTTGTTTTTATATTTTAGCAGAGTATCATATACACAGGTAAGATTAGTTTATGATTGTAAAATCTATGACTACTACACGTCTCATGTTGAATTTTTCAGGGAGAAAAAAATTTAGATTTTTCCCTTTGACTTTCACTTTCCTCTTTTAATTGTACCTACATAACTGAACCACTCTCTTCTTTAGTGAATAGAATTTACTAGTAAAAAATTCTAATCAAGGTCTTGATTTTTCACTTAGATGTTTAATATCTTACAAAGACATATGTGACTAAACCACTCAGTATAAAATATTACTGGTAGGTACCGCTTCAAAATGATCAGACAGTAACTTCTGATATTGCTTTAAAATGATACTATTTCACCCAAAATGAAATAATTAGTTTTCATTGCAATATAGTCACCATTTGACAAGTTTGTTCCAGCAAAGTAAAATGTCAGGCTGACCCTCCACTGGACTTTGAAACTCTCAGAGAAAAGAAATGTAACTGGTTTCCATTTTAATTAGAAGGTGTAGGCAAGAGAGCAAGGATATGAACTGGAAAGAGTTTTGAATGGACTCTTAGTTCAAAAATGTCTCAAAATGTATGTCAAAGTGCTACTCCCAATACAGCCTATAATACTTTCTTTTGTTTGTTTTCTTTTATTTTTTTGAGATGTAGTCTCGCTCTGTCTTCCAGGCTGGAGTGCAGTGGCTTGATCTTGGCTCACTGCAACCTCCACCTCTCGGGTTCAAGCAATTCTCCCACCTCAGCCTCCTGAGTAGCTGGGATTACAGGCACCCGACACCACGCCCAGCTAATTTTTGTATTTTTAGTAGAGACAGGGTTTCACCATGTCGGTAAGGCAGGTCTGGTACTCCTGACCTCATGATCCGCCCACCTCAGCCTCCCAAAGTGCTGGGATTACAGACGTGAGCCACCGTTGCTGGCCTACAAAGTTTATTTAATGTCACATTCACTTTATGATATTGAACTTGAAATTATGTTGAGACGTTTTCACTGGTTTAGCAGTCATTTATTTTGAAAATTACTTAACAGCTGGCTTTCATCAGAATTTTGCTTCAACTAAAAAGGCACTACAAGTTGTTTTGTTTTTTTGTTTTTTTTTTTTTTGTTTTTTAACTTGGTGATAGGAAGTGGCATCATCCATTCCCTTCTGAGATATTCCAGAGTAGGGATAGATTTCTTATGTCCATATTGTAGCTTACAGAGCTTTCAGACACAAAAGACAATCTGAATGAATTACAGCATCAAAAATTATGGTTTTGTCATTTGGGACTTTTTATAATTAGAAAGATATGTTTGCTGATGGGATTCTGACAGTATGTTGCAATTTTAAATCATTTCGTTCAATGTTCATTCTGTTAGTACCTTTCAATATATTATGTAGATTTGATATTTCTCTTTTCCAGATACATTAATTATTATAAAAATTCTGTAATAATTATAGCTATCAAAAAAGCAAATCCATTGAAATGGCATCCAAGAGGCATACAAAGTTTTAAAAATTATCTTCTCATGTTTCACAATTAACAGGAAAAGCAGACCCACCAGCTTTGTAACTTGGAAAAACTCAACAAGCCTGATGCTCTCTCCCCGTGTCAATATGATGAAAGCATAATTACACTCCCCACAGAGAAACATCAATATCTGGCCTTTGGAAAGTCATGGAAGGGGTGGAAAGGAAACATCTGTTCACACATATCTCATTGCAGAATCTCCACAGCAGTTCTTCACAGCAAGAATTTTTTTCCTTTATCCCTGAAATTGGGAGTGGTCAAAGAATAGAGACAGGAAAAAGCCTGGGAAACCCTCTCTGGGCAGTCTGTAGGTTACTGATTTTTCTATACAAGAAGGCATGTTGTCACTTGTTTGTAAGCTCCATGAGACAAGATTCAAGGTGGACTGGAACTGCAGCACCTTGTTATATGGTTCTTAGAATCCAAAAAGCCATACTTAACATAAAAATAACAGCAGAACAATCTCTTACACAAAACCATGAATTATAACATTTGTCTGTAAGGCAACCTGAGAGATCCTTGGACACATACATTGCACTTTTCTTCTTTCGTTGTCTCCACTAGTGGTGTTCAACAAGAAAGATTGAAAATGCTTATAGGACTAGTGAATGTTCCTGTCTTTCATTGCTTTCAAGCTATCTGTGGACAGAGCCGGTACTCCTGGACTTTTACCAAACCAAGAACACTATTTTCTGAACTTACTCCTTCAATGTGTTTGATGTAGTTGGAATCTGTTTTACCTCAAAGATTATTTAACAGGTCCATCAAGTCACAGGCAAAGTGCCAGCTTCTGACTGAGTTTCTGCCTTTGAATTTTGGCTTCTATTCCAATCCTTCAGCATTAGAGATGTGGGAGAAAGTACCTCTGAACACTAACTTTCCTTAAAAAAAAAAAGGCCGTAAAATCCATAACAGAAACCATTGCCTTCTATTTACTTATTTGGTGAAGAATCACGGAAGTGGGCTTTGACAATGAGAACAAAATTAAGGAATCAAACAGCAAAAAATGACCATGAGAATGAAAAATTTGAAATGTATGCATATACTTTGGATCATCTCAAGTGGTAACTATATAAGAACACATTTCATGAGGAAAATTTTCCGGGGGGTAATGAATTTATAGGACTTGACTACTTCCCAAGGCACTGTGATGATACATTATAGATTGAAAAGGACATAGAACTAAATGGAATTCATTTGTCTCAGTTTAGATAAGTTTTTTCTTTCTCTTAATGTATTGTCTTCCAAATTAGAAGTAAAATATAATCAAAGTCCACCTTCTTGGTGAAACACACTTTATGTAGATGTTACACAGGTTCTTAGCCGAGAATGTCACTCTTTTGTGACTGTTCTTTTCTTCTGATACTACCTGATCATTGGTCAGGTAAGTAAAGAGAAATGATAGGCCAAAATATGTATTTTTTTTTTTTTTTTGAGGCGGAGTCTTGCTCTGTCGCCCAGGCTGGAGTGCAGTGGCCGGATCTCAGCTCACTGCAAGCTCCGCCTCCCGGGTTCACGCCATTCTCCTGCCTCAACCTCCCGAGTAGCTGGGACTACAGGCGCCTGCCACCTCGCCTGGCTAGTTTTTTTTTTTTTTTTTATTTCTTAGTAGAGACGGGGTTTCACAGTGTTAGCCTGGATGGTCTCGATCTCCTGACCTCCTCAGAGTGTAATAGGATTCAAAAATATGCTTGCAGCTTTTTAGGTTTTTTGATATGTAAGGAGTTATTATATATTTTAAGAAAATGTACTCTAATATGTAAGAGTTACACTTCTGAGTCTTTCATTCTGTTTTTCCTTGATTTATTTAAGCACATATAGTTCTAATTTCTCAAAGTTGTTGATAAGAAAGAAATTTAGAGGGTCTTATAGAATTATGCTTAGCGATAATTTTAGTAAATGCTTGTAAAATGGATACCATGTGCCAACATTGTCCTAAGCAGTTTAATGTTCATAAAAGCTTATGAAATAGTTACTGTTGCTTTCCCAGGTCAACAAATGAGAAGCTTAAGACATAGTTCAAGTAACTTCCCAAATGTCACATACTCATTAGTGATGGAGCCAGGATTTGTACACAGACACACTGAGAAATTTTGTTTTCACCAATATTGGACCAGAATCTTCATTATCTAGATGTTCACATCTAGACTATATGTATAAAAATATCCAAAACTAGATTAATTGACTCTTAATGGAGTTAGCAATGGATCAGTGTCCTCAAATCAATTTATTCTTTGGCAGCTTTTTTCCAATGATTACAGACAATACACAAGAGAGGGCTTGGGTGGTAAAACAGAAATTTTAAAGATCATGGTAACTCTTTACTTAATGATTCTCTTTTTGCCAGTCTCTTTTTTTCTTCAGTTTAGCTTTCAACTAATATCAGAGTTGGCTACTTCAGATGTTTCTTGATCATGCTGTTACCTTTTTAAATCCTGCCAGTGCTCTCCACTTCAAATATAACAAAATGTAACTATTTAGCTTGCGTGATGGTGTCTTCACAGCCTTGATCCTAAATTAAGCTCCTCCATCTTCTCTCTCTTCTCTCCACTCTATCCTCTACCCCTTTTTCTGCTTAGCAAATTCTACCTCATGCAAGGCCAAATTTAAATATTCTCTCTTCCTCCCTCCTTCTCGCTTTCTGACACACACACACACACACACACACACACACACACACACACACTCTTCTCCTCTTACAATTACTTTGACAAGTTTCAGCCTGCATTCCCAAGGCACTGTAATTCTCCCTCTTATAACACATTGCCTTCACTTGAGTTATTTATTTGTGTCTGTCCCCTTCACTGAGGGTGAGTTCAATGAAGTCTAGTGCTAGACTATTTATCATTCTATATCTACTGCCAAGTACTTCATATATGAGATATTTAATCAATGTAGTTGTATTAAATCGAACTAAACCAAATTTTATTGAACTGAGTCTATATTATTTCAGGCACATGAGAGAATTAGAGACTATGCACAATTCTGATGCTTAAACAATTTCTACAAGAAGCTAATTTCAACTCTTTGACTTTTTGCATTTTGCACAGTGCCTAGCAGTGCTGGACATAAAGGTGGTGTCTAAGACATTGCGAGTGATTGACATAATCTATCTCATTGACCCCAAGTCTGTGGAAGAGTCAAGAATCAAACCACTTTCTTAATTACAGCATCCTCAGGACATCATCACATGGTGTTCACATGGATTTGGAGCCAGTCTGTTCTCTCTCTAAGTACCTGTGTGACCTTGAGCAAGTAAAGCCAGTGCCTCACTTTTCTCATCTGCAGGATGAGAATAATGTTAGTACTGACTTCATAGAATTTCTGGGAGAACTAACTGGGTTGATATGTGTGGTGCTCAAAAGTTTGCTTGGCACATGGTCATCCTGGCAAAAGGCTTAACTAAGATTATTACTTAGTGTGAATTCTATTTTTATCTATACTTACTCTGTACCCACTGATGTTCACTGCAAGGCTCTTTTCAAGAAATTGATAATGGTTTCCCATATCAGGAAATGCCAGAATAGCTGTAGCCATCCACATAGTGCTTTTCCTTCATAAGATTCAACAAAGTGTCAGGTATATATGTTCCCTTATCCCCTCAATGTCCCTGAACCATATGTTTTATTTTCTTTGTTTTATGTAGTTTTGCACGCCTATTTTAATGCATTTTACAGTGAAAAAAAACCCACGGTGATGTTTACAGAAAGACTATCATCTCCAATAATATGCCTGCCATGGAGAAATATGCTACTATCAATTCATCAGGCCTCATACACAAAGATACTCTGTTTCTCCAAATCAAAAGCTATGTGATAATGATTTAAATATATGAGAAACAATGACAAATAGTAGAAGTTTAATGGAACCATATTTAATAAATCAATGCTTATTTACCATTTATTATGAAAATATGTTCTAGAATGGTAATATTTCATTTTTATCATTATTGCTATTTCTTTGCAATCAGATCTTTTTTGCATTGTTTTGTTTTTGAGATGAGGTCTAACTCTGCCACCCAGACTGGAGTGCAGTGGAACAATCATGGTTTACTGCAGCTTCGACCTTCTGGGCTCAAGGGATCCTCCCACCTCAGCCTGTAGCTGACACTGTAGGATACGGACCACACCTGGCTATTTTTCATTTTTTCACCTTTTTTTTTTTTTTTTTTTGTAGAGACAGGACTCTTCCTATGTTATCCAGACTGGTCTTGAACTCTTGGCCTTCAGCAATTCTCCCACCTCAGACTTTCAAAGTGCTGGGATTACAGGCATGAGCCACCACACCCAGACCCTGTAATGAGGTCTTAAACTATTGAACTTTTCCCAAAGAAAAGTACTTTCCACATCTTGTTTTTCCAAAACATTTCTATTAGACACAGATAGTAGTAACCCACAGTTCTCTTTCTCACTTCACTTTTGCTTGTTAGAACTTTTTTGAATTTTCTTTCATTTTCTGGCCCCATTGCTTTATTTTCCTGATGAAATAAGATTTTCATTATAGTTTTTGGATAGACACTGGTGACATAAAACCAAACCCAAAGATTCATCACATACCCAAACAAATCTGACTTCCTCAACTTTCTCTCTTAGCTTCTGCATAAAAATCAGCTTTGAATTTATTTCTTATTTGCAAGCACTCAATGCAAACAGGCATTGTAGATTAACACAACAATGCACTCGAGCTGTTTGTATTAATTAAAGCTTTTCCTTTTACAATTTATTTGAAGCATAATTATCTTATAATAGCTTTCAGATTGTTCTAGTATTTTAAGTTTCATGGCATTAATTCATCTGGTGCTGTGTCTGCTGACTCTTGCTCATGGTGATTTTCTTGTGAGGTTTGCAATCTATTAGTGTGGGCTCATGATCATCTTGGTTTATAAAATCCTGTTGGAGTCCAAAATGCTCTGGGTTAGGAAATGATAGTTTGGGGCTTGGTTTTGCTGGGGGACCTAAGGAATTTCGGTGACGTGGGACTGGGTTGTAAGGTTGATTTTTCAGATCATGTTACCTATCCCACCCAGGTGGTATAAATGTAGAGCCTACATCAGCAAGTGATTCAGATCTACAGCTTGAATTTCTCAGAATGTTTGGTTATTCCAACACAATCCCAGATAAATGGTAAGTTTGCTTACGTTTTCTCGGCTTAATTGTTTGGGATTGTCTTCCAAGCTATGAGGTCTGGAAATCCTTAGAGATTTTGTGTTTTATGCAAGACTCTCAGATTACACTTCCCTTCTTTATAGGTGTTTGTAACCATTTCTCCAGTAACTAGGTCATATGTCCTTTCTGAAACACATGTGAAATGCCTTGGTATTAGTTTTCCATGACCTCTCATTTTGATTCCCTTCTTAGTTTTTCTTATAACACCTGGGGATTCAGTAGTCTAACAATTATATTCTCATATAAACAAACATTCTATAACCTCACTAACATTAAACAGGTTATCTATTTCTTCAAGTTTATTTTCTTATAACACCTGGGGATTTTCCTGTCTTTTAATTTCATCTATGCTTTAAAATCAACCATTATATTTAATCTAATATTTTAAGGTGGTTTTTAGTCTGTTCACATTTTCTTATTCTACCATATGTCCGAAAGCCTCCTTGCTGTTTTTTTGTTTTTTGTTTTTTGTTTTTATGGTGTTTTGTTGTTGTTGTTGTTTGTTTGTTTTTGACATTCTATAGGTTTTCCTACTAACTGCTATTATTTGTTTGTTTTTGACATTCTATAGGCTTTCCTACTAGCTGCTATTGTTTGTTTGTTTGTTTTTGACATTCTATAGGCTTTCCTACTAACTGCTAGTCACAGTTAGTGGGAAACTTCCTCCCTCTCCAGCTGAGCCTTGTCCAGCCTTTTGTACCACGCCTCATTTTTTTTCCACAACCAAATTTTATACCATGACATCCAAGGGATTCCCAGAATAAGACATGGGCTTTATTATAATTCAAACTCTGAATCAAATCCTTTTACAGATCTCTTCTCCTTTGGTTAAATGTCATGAGTTCAACCATCATCAGTCAATATTAACTCCATATCCCAACAAGATGTCTATAGAATTGAAAGAACCACAGCAAAAACATCTAGGAGAACTAATAACTTGGTAGAGTTTGGGGAGGAAGGAGAATGCGTGGCAATTCCAGGGAAGCATACAATGAATGATGTCAACATTTCCACAATAGATTAAGGGACATGGAACAATTTCCCATCAGAAAAGGAGTTCACAGCAATGACTACTAATGACTGAGATGCAAACACGTTTACTCTTTTTTTTAATGTGGTTGGTGCCTCACTCAGAGGTAGATTTGTCACCTAATTAGAGGCATCATTAATCCAAAGATTAACAAAGATCAAGCAACAACTAACCAGATATAACTCTTCATAGATCTACTTTTAAATCTGAACAAAAAAAGTAGATAACCTGTTTCATTTTAGCCAGATTACAATATGTTTGTTTATATAAGAATGGCATTATTTGACTACTCACAAGTAAGCTATTGTGAAGAGCATCACATCTGTATTCTTATCATCAATCTACATGGAACATTAAAGCCTCTGGTAAAAAAAGTATAAGTGCATTCTTGACAAAGGAATAGTTACCACATAAGATGACCTTGTAGAACTCCCCCTTAAACCAATCTTTTGTGATCCTGTATTTAGTTCACAGCTCAGAGCCCTGGGAATTAGTACTGCAACTGGGGGTACAGGAGGTGGCTAAAAGAGGCAGGGTTTTGAGTTATGTACAGTGAACCTCATCACTTAGAGTTTCTGTATTTGTGAATTCACCTACATAAAAAATCTGCTCGTAAGCCCAAAATGGATACTCACAGCACTCTCATAGTCATTCACAGGTATACACAGAGTAGCGAAAAGTTTGAGTTGCCTGTTAAGCACATTCCTGGCTGAGGCTGAACAAGACAATGCTCTGCCTTATTGTTTCAGCCCACACTGTGAACAAATGTCCTTTTTGTGGTGCATTTCAGGCCACATTGTTTACATTTTTGTGCTTTATCTTGGTGATTTCACTATTTAAAATGGCACCCACGCTTAGTGCTGCAGTGCTTAGTGTTCCTAAGTGCAAGAGGCTGTGACATGCCTTACACAGAGATTATGTGTGTTACCTAAAATTCATTTAGGCTTGAGTCCTACTGCTGTTGACCGTGAGTTCAGTATTAATGAACCAACAATATGGTAGATCCAGAAAAAGGAAGCAGAAATTTGCCAATTTTTATGTAAGGCTGCCTTGGAAAATGCTAAGTTAGCATCTATAGTGTCTTATAAAGGTATAAAAATAGTGTAAAGGGGCTAAATTTGGGGATTCATGAGATGACAACAAACAACAACAAAAAAGTGAAGCAGACAGAGTTATTTTGAGGCTGAAAGCCAAAGAAATTTACAGTCACATTTCCCAGGATTAGAAAAGGTCAAATCTTTTTTAGCTGGTGCTAACTGCTCTGCATTGTCAATAGGTGATAAGGCATGAAAAATGCTAAATGTGCAGGCAAGGCAAGTTCTGTACAGGAAAATTTTTAAAGTACCTGCTAAGTGTTATACAGGAAAGGGGTTATGTGGAAGAGCACATTTTCAACACTGATAAAACTGAGTTGGTTTGCTTTAGAAGTGTGTTGGCAAACATACCTGTATAATACAAATAGCCTCCAAATCTCTTGTCTTTAAATCATGCAAAGATCATGAAATTAATTGTTTGTAAGATGTATATACTAAAAAAGGTGCCTTTAAACAGAACACACATGAAACAAGATTATGTGTTGACAGATTGATAAAATATAACCAAAGGTTTGCAGGAACCTAACTCAGTGTTTCCACTAGGAGAAATGACTTAATATTCGCTAATTCAGCATTTACAGCAACTTTATAGAATACAACTACTGGAAATACTGAGAATGTTCTGTAATGCAGATATTTAATCTGAACTATCATAACCCAGGGGTAGAGAGAAAATTTTTTGTAATAATAAATGGAAATAATGTATTTGAGTGTCACAATCAAACCTCAACATATAACTACCAGGTAGCTGGAGACCATGCTATCTACTTGTTCAAAGTAATGAGACTATTTTCTAAGAGGAATTGGTCATGCATTCAACTTGGCATCTGGTATCTGGCACTCCACTGGGTCTCATTCCAACAATATCATGTACTTAATAAGCTATTTAGATTACTTAATAACTATATTTTATTTAGCTTTCTATCCTACTGGCTGTGGAATTTTATTTTACTTATATTATTTATGTCTGTTTTTCATAATAAACTATAAGCTACTCAAGGGCAGGATCTATGTATTACCTATTTTAGTATCCATGATGCCTAACATATCATGTTGTACACAGCAAATGTTAAACAAAATTTTTTTTTAGATGAAGTCTCACTCTGTTGCCCAGGCGGGAGTGCAGTGGTGCCATCTCAGCTCACTGCAGCCTCCATCTCCTGGGTTCAAGCAATTCTTCTGCCTCAGCCTCCCAAGTAGCTGGGATTATAGGTGCATACCACCATGCCTGGCTAATTTTTGTATTTTTAGTAGAGATGGGGTTTTGCCATGGTGGCCAGGCTGGTCTCGAACTCTTGACCTCAGATGATCCACCCGCCTCAGCTTCTCAAAGTGCTGGGATTACAGGTGTGAGCCACTGCACCCAGCCCAAACAGTTTTTTGTTGAATGAAATTAATGAAGAAGAATAAAAATATAATCCATAATCTCAGGAAATAAAAATAATTTTTAAAATCATGGTCAAAGCTCATATTAAATTTCCTTGTAATTTCCCAGAAATTTAATTCAGAATGATACTACTATATGCATTTTAAAAATTATTTTGGTTCCATACTAATACATGGATGCATAACTGTGGTGGAAAACTCTCAACGTTAGAATAGAGTATAAACATTAGAAATAGTGTATAGCCATCTGCCAACCTGCCGATCTCATACTATTCCCCTCCCTGAACATTTTTATATAAATAGATGGCAAATATAACTAGAGCTAGGAGAATAGTATACAAGCAAAACATGCACACACGGAGTTTTTTGGATTTTTTAAAAAAATATTTACGACGTGATCCAAATACTGATTTAGGAAGTATCAACTATTTGAAAATATAGTTTTATTTTGAATCACATCCCACAAGATAACCCACATACATATTCCTTCTATGCTGTCCACTCTGATGGCAATTTTTCCAAATTAAAATGTGTTTGACATTAATTTTTTTCAATTAGTGAAGACATTACTACGACTATATTTACATGACCTTTGCATTCTCCATTTCCTATGAAAGTTCTGGGGAATTCGTGAACCTGTCATCTCAGTGCACTCTGAAGTATTTGCTCCAAAGCAAATGTAATTTTATAGTTCAAGAAATCTCCAAGTTGAAATAAAAGGTAGATACTTATCACAACTCGGAAGCTGTCAAAGAAGTGCATCCAGAGGTTAAAGAGGCTTGCAAAAACCCTGGGGAACGTTCATATGGTAAGAATTCCACATCACTGGCAAGCTGAAAGGAGCAGCTTATAGCTGATTTCACAACTTGGATGGATACAAAGCAGTAAAAAGATCATCTGAATTACAGGACTGATGCCAACAAAAGGATGTCACCATTTTATTAAACACAAGAACCACACAGAAATAAGGAAACATCTCATGATGACTTTATGTCTGCTCAAGAAGTCAAGCACATCATCAATTGCTTATTAGTAACAGCAAAAGAAATATACACTGCTCTAATTTCCATAAAGACATGTTTAAGAGCAACTGTTTGCCATTTTAATTTATTGATCCCCTCCCGTTAATGAATTTTAGAAACTTTATAACCTCAACACTTTTCTATTGCGTTCATTATTATAAAGAAAAACAAAGAAACTTTAAACTAGGTCTCTTGGCCTTTTATATTGTTTCCT
The DNA here is from genome assembly GCF_047675955.1 of Chlorocebus sabaeus. Classification (NCBI taxonomy): domain Eukaryota; kingdom Metazoa; phylum Chordata; class Mammalia; order Primates; family Cercopithecidae; genus Chlorocebus; species Chlorocebus sabaeus. The sequence goes on along the minus strand of NC_132911.1, from coordinate 78,719,226 downwards.
CCTAATGGCCAACATCCTCTTAGATCAGAGTCAGGCTGAATGCGTGTGAGCCTCAAGATAATTTTCTGTGTGGTTATAGCTTTCTTCCAGAAATTTAATGATTATATGCCCACTGTAGTAAGCTACTTTCAATCAATAATCCCTCTTTCTCATGAGTCTACAGTGGCATTATCTTGAAAATTGGTAGGTTTGAGGAATATTCACCATTTTTGTGACAATAATCTCTGTATACAAAGAAAAAAACTGTTAATGTGATTTTTTAACAAAGCCTATTGAGCACCAACTCTGTTATGTAAACATAGTAGATAAATAATATAAGCCCAAAGTAGGGAAGACAGTTCCTTCTACCAAAATGGCTTCTGATATAGAGCTATAACTATACTGAGTGGCACTTAGTAAAATAAGTAATTTAGAGAATAAGAGCCACCAGGTATTTGGAAGACAGATTGTGAAGAAATTACACTTTCAGGAATCCTTGTATAAAATGGAAGAATTACATTTTGCCTTGAAAGAATATTAGAAATAAAACTTATGGAGATAAGATGGGGGAAAGGCATTGGAAGCCTTGTGAGCCAGCATTTGGGGAAACAAGGACATCATGCACACTGGGAATGATGAACAGTATTCTTTCCACAGAGGAGTTGGTGGAAAGAAGAGAAATGGAAATACGGTAGATGTAGGAAAAAGGAGGTTGACTGAGGGCCTTGAATGTCAAGTGCCAGAAAACTACAAAAGATAGATGAGATAGATAGATGATAGATAGATAGATAGATAGATAGATAGATAGATAGACAGACACATAGATACATAGATAATAGATACATACATACATACATAGATGACAGATAGATAGATAGATAGATAGATAGATAGATAGATAGATAGACAGACAGACAATAGATAAAAGATACACTTGGTCATTTATTCACTATACCCAACAAAATATTTTTAACTACTTAGCAGGTTGGCTTTGTGTAGGTAAAGCTGTCTCAATAGAATTGAATAAAATAGGAGAAAAACTAAACAGGAAGGGCCAAAACAACAAGTAGAAAAACTGTGTATTTAAGAAAAAAACAAACAAAAACAAAAGTCTGAAGATCTCATTGTTTATGGCAGTGAACAAACAAATATTGATTCAGACTTAAGAATGTGAGCACAAAATCTGAGCAGTCAGGTTGTGGGCTCATGAATCCAGGCCACGGGAAGGAAGGATTAGACTCCCTACAAGAGTTTGAGCCCTGAATGATCAGGATATTAGGCCAAAAAGGGTGACAAGAGATCAGAATTGAGGTATGAAGCATGAGTGGTGAGTAGCAAATAGCAGGAGGTGTTGTCACTGGTAGAGGGATCGTGACTGCAAGCTGTCCAGATTCTTGGCGTTTTGAACTAAGAATTGGACAAAACGCCCAACAAAGCAAGTAAAGAATGAAGCAACAGAAGATGGGAAGCAGGGATTTCTTGAAAATGGAAGTACGCTCCACAGTGTGGGAGCAGGCCCAAGCAGCAGCTCACGGGCAGGATACAGAATCTTCTTGGGTCGAAATACCTCCCATAAGTTTCCCATTGGCCACTTCATGCTCACTTTATGTAAATGAAGTTGTAGCCCACAATCAGTCTGATTGGTTGCAGAAAGCAGCCAACCAGAGGCTGAAGTGAAGTTACAGAGGTTACACTCCTGTGCAAACATCTGATTGGTTGCAAAAAGCAACCAATCAGAGGCTAGAGTGAAGTTACAGTTATACTTCTATGCAAATGAAGATTCCAGCTGCAATTAGTCTGATTTGTTGTGGACAGCCAATTTCCCATATGTTTGCAGAAAAGGTGGGGGATTTGCAAAGGGAGTAACCTCTGGTCCTTTTGTTACTTAGACGTGGAAAGTCAGGGTTTTCCTTTCAATTTAGCTCTAGGAAGTCAGTGTGAAACAGCCTTAGGTTCCCTGTCTCCAGACCCTATTCTCCTCCTCAGTGTATGTGCCTTTATGAGCAAAACTCCTAAAGTAGCTCAGAAATAGCCCCAGAGAGCCCTATGCAGCCTCTGACAGTAGTCAGGCCTGAGCCTCCACGTATAGAAAATGAGGAACCCCTGGTTGGGAGAGGAGATTTAGCAAACAGAGAGCAAAGTGGTTTCCAACCCCAAACGTCCAGAAATCTGATGGAATTCTTTGCTGTGAATCCAGATACTCTGATGTCATGCAGACACACTCACACTTAGAACAAATGTCAGCTATGGGACTCTTGGGCAATTGTCCTCTTGACAAAAATATTTCCCAGCCCGATTCTGAGACTCAAGTACACATTTCACAATTCCCACGGCCTTCTCTGAGAAATGTACTCCCTTTACTCAGAGCTAAAGTTTCCCCACGTAATAGATCTACAAAGACTTCTAATTTGCTAAGCAAATTGCTACAAGGCTTTGCACGATTTTTTCCCTACCCCATATTTACTGCCAAGAAAATATTTTTAACAATGTTGTAGATAAATTTTTTTATGGCTCTTTCAAAATGACCAGGTAAAATATCATGTTACAATCGTATTTTTAAAAATTATGTACCCACCACATAAAGAGTTATAGATATTTTCAGGAAGAAAGGAAATGTCTTCAGTTAGTAGAGGAGTGTGTACTACTAGTTCTATTTTAAGTAAATGTGAGAGTGCAATGGAAAAAGAAAGAGACCAAAGGAGTACTTTGGGAGTCAAGGGACTCAGGGACTGTGTTTCTAAAACTGGAAATGTTTCACAGATCAAGAAACTTTAATCTGCTTGTGGGTTTATGAACCTAGATGTATATTTTAAGTTTCCTCTAACACACATTTTTCAAAACTTCTGTCTCAGGGCACAAAAGTAGAGGATACTTTCAATTACTTAAAATTATAGCAAAGATACTAAATTTTTATGCTAGCATTTGCTTCTTACTTATTTTAAGCAGGAAGTTAACCTTGTATCTAAAGAGCAAGACTATTGCCTATTGTGTCAAATTTCTGTGTTGCACTAAGAGAGATGTTATAAACTTCATTCTAAACACAAGCGATGTGGTAAACTACCAATGTCCTTTTTCGATTTCACAAGCACAATTTAGAGACATCAGTCATTTGAGTCTTGGCCAAATAATTTTAAGTTCCCAGAATTTGAAAGGATCACCCGGAACTTTTAGTAAAATAAGTCAACAAAGTTATGTGTAAGGCCAGAACAACAAACAGGATCACTTTATTGTGAATCTCACGAAGCAAAGAAAATATATTCGTTCTGTGAAACTTCACCACTGGGTTCAGGCAGCCTCACACTGTTGTTACACAAGCACAACTGAGCAGCAGGGTATGAGAGAATATGGTGCCAACAGACAGAGTGTGTGATACATGGAGCCCGGGAGCACATGTCCTTCTAGTATCTGCAGAACTTTGGCCAAATAGCCTGCGCTGACTGCACTGCTGTCTCCTCATTTGGAAATGAGATATGAGGGAATGTACACTTTCCAAGATCCCCTTCAGTTTTAAGACCTTATTACACCATAAATCCTGCAAGTAAAAGACCAAACTTCAAGGGACAGGCTCCATCTTGTAGGCAAGACTTACCCAGAACTAAGAACAGCCTCTTACAATGGCCAGCTGAAAGGAGGACAGGAGAGAAGGAAGAACAGAAACATTTATCAAGTACCTTCTAAGTCTGTGGCCAAGAACTGGCTACACATTTATTATAAATATTACATTGTGTTTCATCCTCACAACAATCTGTGTTTGTTCAATTTTGATTGTGATCTTCTACCTACTTCAAGTTGGGTAAACTGAGGCAGAGAGAGGCCAATAAATGACCTGAGCCTACAGAGTAAAAAGCAAAATGTGATTTGAAATGATGCAAATGGCCTTATGGTCCTCTTTACTGTCCAGGCCACAGACGAATATGTTCAGCATTGTATATCTGTAGCTCTAGGGTAATTCATTTGAGGGATGAACACATAAACATATACATTGGAAAGAATAAACTACAATGAACTGAGAAAATAGATGTGACTTCTTTGCTAAACTTTTGCTCTCTGTTGGATCCCCTCTGAAACCACAGTAAATCGATCATCTGGCATCCTTTGAAGGTCTTGCACGGGTCAGCAGGGGCTCCTGTTTCTGGCACACAACAACGAGGGCTGCTCTGCAGTGGCCTCAGAGCTGCTGCTGTAGCTCTGGGTGTCACCGTGCCAGCACGGGTTCCCTTTATCTCTTTTGCAACTTTAGATGTTCCAAAATCATACTCTGTTTCATAAGCTTTGACCTACAGTTGGGAGGAAAGAGGAGGAGGTGGAGATAATGACCTACAGGGCTTTGTTTTGAAATGCTCCCTGCAATTTGTCCTGAGCCAGATCTGATCTGGGATATCAGAAGATTCCAAATCTGATTTTGGATATCTCAGAAATCATTACCATTTAGTGGATATCACAGCCTCCTCACAGTGTGTTTTATACATTTTTGGTGGGATTACAAACTCGTCTGAGAATTATAGGAATACTACAAAATGCCCATATGTGTATAGTCTCAAAACTGTTCATATGTTAGATCAGTTTTAGCACACTAATACCTTAACAGACCTAAGATATCACAAGAACAATCCCGGAAGTTGCTTTTGTTGTTGTTTACAAAGGTCACATCTAAGCCTAGAATTTTCTCTTTGATGTAAACATCTAACCCCAAGGGGCAAGCCACCGACCATTATCTCTCAGTCAGGACTCAAGCAAATGTCTCCTAATTGGTCTATGACTATGGTTTATTCTCCACAACAGCAACCAGAGTAGAATTTGTAAAACCTAAACCAGATAACATCCATCTTATGTGCATGATTCTCTAAGGACTTCCCAACATATTTAGAATAAATTCCAGACTCCCTACCCAAGCCTGCAAGTCAGCCTTCACCCACCTCCTCAACCCCATTTCTGTCTCTTCTTCCCATTCATCAGTGGCTTTCTTATGCTTCCTTGAATGGGCTAAGTTTATTACCTAGTTTAGATCTTCGCGACTGATATCCCCTCTACCAATTCCCTCCTCCCCGATAGTCACATGGCACACTCCTTTACCTTATTCAAGTCTCTAAATAAACTTTATCTACTGAGAGAGAGTTCTATATTGAAAATAATGGCGTTCTTCCAAGCTACCTTTCACTGGCTATCATCTTTCCCCAGCTTTATTTTTACCAAGCATTATATTACTTATTGTGTATATGTTAATAATATGTGTCCCTACAATAAAAGGTAAACTCTGCAAGGATAGGAATGTGTCTGTCTTGTTAATAAGTAATCCCCAGCACCCTAGATTTTTGCCCCACTTATTAAATAAATGATTGTATATAAAAGGCATTTTTTAACGTATGTTCAGCATAATATCTACCATGACCAACCCTAAATAAATATAGTTACACTGAAAACATAAGTTTCCAAGTAATATGAGTGATTGCAAAAAGAAAACTAATTTACGGGGTGCTACTTCTATAATTATTCTTCTTTATTGGCCCACATGCTTCTGAAAGGCAATAGAATGTGGAGTATGCCCAGAGTTAAAGTGACAAAAAAGACAGGACCCCCAGTAAGTCATTGGTTGTGATTGTAAGTGAAGTCACTCTTGCTCAGTCCTTGAATTTCCAGACCTTTCTTTTGAGGGTACAGCATAATATAGGGGTCTCCAACTTAATAAATACACTATGTCTTGTAGAATGACAGACACACCATCCTTTCAGAGTTTGCTGCATGCTGGCATTTCAGCTGCACTTCTAGAGGACTGTTTAAGCATTCTTCAAGGCTGGTTGTCTCTAGGGAATGCAGTACCTTATATGATGAGTGGATCACTGGTCAAAGGTCCACTCTGCACCCCCTTCACTATTAAAAAGGGCTTCTTGTCGAATGCTATCCTGCGTGGAATTCCATGTCTGTATATCCGACATTCCACAAGTTCCTAGATAATAATGCCGGTTGAGGTTCCATAGGTAGGAAAGGCAAATCCATAACCAGAATAAGTTTCTATCCCTGCAATGACAAACTGCTGGCCCTTGCAAGAGGGAAGAGGCCCAATGCATTTGATTTCCACCGAGTAGCTGGTTGGCCTTAAGTAATAGTGCCATATCTTGGGCTCAGTGTTGGTCCCGGTTGCTAACTTTCAGAGGCAGCCAGAGCAGACTTGGGAAGTGGAAGTCATACTGTTTGGTTCACATGTGGCCTCTATCGCTACCATCATGACAACTCCATTCATTTGTCTCTCATTCCAGTTCTAAAGTAGTCAGTGACAGAGGCTGGATAAGGTCAATTGGCTGAGTCATCTTGTCTGCTTGGTTCATCAGTGTCTCTTCTTTGGGGGAAACTTTCCAGTGGGAATTAATGGGTAGTCATAACTTCCCGCATTGTGTGCTATTTCTATTTCCTCATTCATGTATTTGTACACCAGACCTCCTTTTCCTTCTCAGGCACTTGAGCAGAGGACCAGGCCACTGGCCACCACCCAAGATCCTGTATATATTCTCACCTTTATTTCAATAAAAATTATTTAAGTAAACAAATATGTACATTATAGACCCCTCATTTTTAGTTTTCATAAAAATTGCTTCAACAATTAATCCATGCATATATTCATGTAAACTCATGTGAGCTTATCTGCAGGCAGAATCCCAAAAGTGAATTTACTGATCAATAAGAAGTTTGAAATTCCAAAATTAAATATTAAATTGCCTTCCAAAAGTTATGCCAATATCTACTCCTACCAACATGCTAACATTGAATATTATCAATCATCTTAACTTTTTGCTTATCTTACAGGTGAAAACTGGAGTCTTGCTGCTTATAGGTATACAACATACTTTGATGATCATTAGGATATTTTCATATGTCTACTCGAAATTCATATTGCTTCATCTGTCAACTCCATGCACAATGTCTGTGTGCATTTTTATACTACGTTCTTTTTCTTGTGAATAGTAGAAACTCTTTCCATATTAGGAATATTTACCTTTTGTCTCATGAGAAAAACCTGGTTTGTAATACTTAAGTTGTTATAGCAAATAGAAAATTTAGCTTTTGGTCGCAGTGGCAGAAGGGCATGTGGCTGGATCCTGTAAAAGTTGTATCAGATTATTAAGGAAATGTAAAAGGTAACAGTGGAAGGCAAGGAAAAGTGGTTTAGGAATATATTGTAGCCTTTTTCTATTTTGTTTGTGACTACAACCTTATCTTCCAGGAGTCCGGTGCCAATTGATTCTTGCAGTAATATTGAAAGGAGATCTAGCAGAAGCTTTAAAAGGCAGGGGGTGTATATTAGGCTTGAACAATTACTCAGCTCATCTTCTTCTATTGCTTGATAGCCAGTAACAGATAAGTAAAAGTTATTCACATCTTTTGGTTATTCTTCCACCATTTTCCCAAAGTTTCTCACTAATTATTTCTTTTCCTATAGTCATTCTACCATAACTATTGTTTTACATTTATACATTTACAACCATAGAGCACAAAAATCTTTCAAAAAGTGCTGAAGATCAAAAGAATTTAACTTAATGACACTATGATTCTATTTGATGGAAGTAACAGGAAGCCGACAATATCTTTATCATGTTTTCCTACCCCTTCTGTTTTTTAGATTCACTGCGTAGCAAATGTCCCTTAAGTAATAGGGTTTTTTAACGTGTTCAAGAGACTGGAATGCCTATTCAAGGTCTAATTTTCTATTTTCTATCACGTTCCTTCCAACACTTACAATCTCAAACACAAAGCCTTCAAATGTCTCACTTGATTTTCTATTTTTCGTCTTGATTTTTTTATCATATAGAGGAAATACCCATTAGACTCATCATAGAAATATTTATTGTTGTTGTTAGCCATGATTCACAGATTCTAAGACAGACATTATTCCACATGTTAATCTCTCTGAAATTAAACAGGAGAATGTCTTACAGCTGATAACATGTCATAGTTTAAATGGCAGTGTGTTATTTATTTATTGTTAATGTTACATAAAAGAGCAGTGCACATTACAACTAATAAGTCTTAAATTTGATGAGATTCAATAATAGCACACTTTATAAACCATTGAACTTTTGTTCAAGTTCAGTCTTTCCTGTCTAACTTTTGCTCTAGTGATTCGATTTTTGGCACTAAAACAGAAACTTTGAGTCTCTCTAGCAATCAAATCAGAGGAGCTTAGTTGTTGAAGTTTCTTTGTGGGACTGTAAAATGCCTGCCTGAAATGTGTGAACAATTACAGTGATGTGATTGTTGGAGCCAGTTATTCGTTTGCAACTTGGGAAAGTATTATTAAAGTAATGATAATATTTTTCCCCTTAATACTTAGAGGTCTTTAATCCAAATAATCCCTTGAATGTTTTACAGACTCTACAGATTAGAATTACATCTGCTCCTAATGAAACCCATTTACCTTCAGGGAAAAGCCTGGTGACTATTTGTGATAACCAAAGGCAATGCTATATAGTAAGAAAGAGTATGGAATAAGAGTTCATTCTGAGCCATCCAATAAGGAAAACTGGGAAGAAAGTGTATGTTTGTTATTAGAAGTTCACCAGGACAGCATGGCAGACTTTGAATCTTAACTACTAACTCTGGCTTTTTGCAAAAGTTGGCTCTCTGCTTTGAATACTCCATTTTTTCTTCTTTTTATTTTACCTCTTTTGCTAGTTAATTACTATCATTTGTCTCAGTTTTGCTATTATTTCTGCTGGGTAACCTCTCTCAATATACCCAAATGGGTAAGGTGCACCCAATTTAACACTACCTGGCACCCTATACTTAATCCTTAGCACACTGAATTACAATTGTGTGTATAGTGGTCTATGTTCCCCACTAGACTACATGCTTTTTGAAGACCAGGAAGATCATGCACCATTGTATATCAGTTGTTCAGCACAGAACTGACCCACTTAGATGCTAAATGAATAGTTCTCAAATGAGTGAATAAATTTATGACTAGCCATCTCATCCTAAATTACTTTCAGAAAATAAAGAAGCAAACAAACCCACAACTAATTTTTCTGACAATCTCAGATTCCTGAAGCTATATCCACATAAGTGAAGCCGAGGAAAGAAGACCAAGTCAGCTTGTGACGTATCTCAGCCTAAGCTCAGTGATCTTACCTCAGGAACAGAAAGGAACTGACTGCCTCAATTCACTCTCAAATGTTTTTCAAACCTTGAGCAAATGTTTGGTTTTTTAATGACCTTCACAAATAAATAGTAATTACCTTGCCCAAGTATGATGTGCACCATTTTATCTGCTATTTATTCTGCTACAAAGCTCATCCCAAGGAAAATCCTATAAAGACAACTTTCCATTGCCTAGTACTGTAATTGAGAGTATGTAGGTATAGCAAATATAGAAGAAGCAACCAAGCCATTTGGTTGGCACTTTACATAGGCATGACTGTGAGAAAGTTCATCCTACATGCACAGTGAACTCCGGGTACAGCAAAGGCAAGATGCCATGAGCTGAACAACATGGAAATGTACACAAAGTCCTTGATAAAATCACAGAGAAAAGCCAGCAAGTGTCACCACACCCAAGAATCATGACAATAAAATAATCCAAACACACCCTAGAGCTCTTTAATTTATTGTTTTGTTTCTAGTATTTTCCCCTTTTCTCTTGGTTTAAAGGATTCTTGGTTTCAGTAGCTAACCAAGTCAGTAGATGCATAATAACTGCTAAACTAGAAAAAAATGCAAGTAGGTCTTTTTTATATTAAAAGAAAAAACCTAACACATTAACATCTTGTGTTGTGATGGTGGTTCTCAAACCAGCATTTAAAAATTGTTCACATTGTGGGAAAGCGAAACAATGGTAATTATGTCACAGAAGATCTGAACCTAGTCTTCTTAGTTATCTTACACTACTAAGAATGTAACCTGGTTCAGTACTTTTTAAATCTCTGAGCCAATTAAATAATAATTTCTTTTTATTTTACTGAAACAAATATGTAATACACAATTAGTTAATGTGCAATCATGGGAATCGGTGTAATAAGGGATCCATGTAAATCCACCTTCCAGTCCCTGCTTTAGTGCTTTCCTCGTGAGATTTCCTCAATCGCTATAATCATGACTAATTAGCTGATTATCACAGAATAATTAAATCTTGCAAACAGTACAAAAATATGCTTACAGAAATATTTATTCTTGTGTATGTTCAGCAGATTTTAACTTAAACTTTAAGTGTGTGTGTGTATCCAAGATTTGGATAGGGACAATACTGTATTCTAAACAAAATGTGTAAAACTTGACACCACAGTTTTCAACAGACATCATTTGTCTCTTCTTCCCTTGGTACTTGGGTTGAATTTGTCTGTACAGACTGGATTTCTTCCCAAAGACCAAGAAACAAACTGATGTAATGTTCATTTTTAATTCAAACTTGGCATTGGAAAGATAACAAAGTGAAAGCCAGTTTCTTCCAAAAACTAATAAAAATATGAGTTGTGCCAAATACCCCTAAAATATATTGGGCAGCCCATGAACAGTCACTTAGTGCTATAAACACAGGGCAGATCTCTGTGCCTGCTCCTCAACAAGACTCTGTATCTACACGAAGTATATTTTACATGAAATCCAGAAGGTCTCACCACATGCCATAAAATCCACCAAAACCATGCCATATACTGCCCACATTTCCTGTCCCTGTTCCATAACTGAAGACAGGAGATGCTCCGCAGTTCATTCTAAACCACCCTAGTACAAGGATGCTTTTGAGAATCAACCCTGTTCTGTATAACAACACAAATTACTCCAAGTTAATCTGTTTTACTTTGTGTGACACCTTCCCACCCCAAAACATGTTTAAATTAAAACTATTAGATGGAAATCTTAAAACTGTACATTTTTTAGACCTCTCTTGGAAAGGAGAGATTTTAAGAATCTGAGGAAAAGGAACTTTTTGAGTACTCTTACCAATTGCTTGGAACTTACACAACTAGATATTTAGAAACAACATTTTAGATCTCAAAATAATGAAAATAAAATAACTGGTAATCACACCAAGTCTATTTTTGGTTTTAACAACAGTGAGCAGGCTTTTGATGCACACAAGGAAAGCATGTACTCTCTTTTAGGGCCTGTTTTTCAAAACAAATTGTGGTCATGGTTTTACACATTGAGTGTGACTATCAAGATTAATTCTCTCTCTCTCTTTTTTTTTTTTTTTTTTTTTTTTGAGATAGAGTCTCACCCTGTCGCCGAGGCTGGAGTGCAATGGTATGATCTGGCAAACTGCAACCTCCTCCTCCCTGGTTCAAGCATTTCTCTTGCCTCAGCCTCTTGAGTAGCTGGGATTACAGGTGCCCACCACCACACCCGGCTAATTTTTTATATCTTTAGTAGAGATGGGGTTTCACCAAGTTTGCTAGGCTGGTCTCGAACTCCTGACCTCGTGATCCACCCACCTCAGCCTCCCAGAGTGTATCAAGATTAATTCTATATGTGGAGTTAGACAGTAGCTGCCTGTTTTTTTCCCACTCCTCATAACAGCCCCAAAAGTTTCCCATGATAACAGTGAGTACTACTTACCCCGACTCTGAGTTAAACTAGCATTCCTGATAAATTAGACTACAAATGCAGGTATATTATCTAGAGAAAAGCAATTAAAATGCACTTTGTTCAGTTCAGGGCTTTCAGAGACAGCAGTAGAAGGACCTTCGATGACTTTCCAGACTTTAGCATAAAAAATGTTTACCAGGTTAGTAAATTCACATGTGGGAACCCTGGGATGATCAAGTAAATTTAAGAGGCATAAGGAGTTAAGAGGAGCAGGAAATAGCCCAGCGTCCATTAGGTCAGGAAAATATGAGAACATCAGAATTCCAGTGCCTGGCATTTATGAGAAGCACCTGAGTCGAGGAGGTTCCAGCTGTGTTAAGTAGCCACCCTGTTGCCATTAATCATTCCAAATCAACATGGCAAGGAAAGAGTGTGGGACCGATCTCCCATTTTATACGTGGTGAACCCAATACCAGTTCTGTGAGAATCATCCAAGGTTGCAGGTTACAGAAAGGAAGAGCAGGAACGAGCCCACGTGACTCCTAGATGCTAAGTTAGTGAGTCTGTCCTCCATCCTTCTTTACTCCTATGAGCCAACTGTGAACACAGGACCAAAGTCCCGCGGGCACGTCATGAATGTGATAGGACAGTGCAGCTCTACAGCCACAGGTAGGAAAATTACTATTTGCAAATTCATATGCTGTTGTGCTTGTTTTATTTCGTTACTTTTTTATATCATTTTTTCCCTATTCTCTGGAGCTTGCGCAAGCTTCTCCATTCTATATTCTTCTGTTTTTCTTTTGTTCTTGCTCCAGGGGATTTAATACGGACTTGCCATAAAAATTATCTACACAAGAACTCAGAACATGATCTAGGTAGCCTTCTCATGGGGAGACAGGCATATCTCAGTGAGGCATGCATTTTCTCATCTGGAGCTACGGTTTTAGTGCTTACTAACAGAATTAGGAAGGCCAGGACAATATAAATGCCAGGTAAAGTTGGAGGAAAAAAAGGTCCATAATACAGTGTTGAGATGGTAGGCATGATGCCAGAATTCTGAATCCATTTTTGTTTTTAAGTTGGGGTCTTGACAGCTTGACTAATCAAAATAAAAAATAATGAAGTCACTTTGAAGGCAAGAACTCACAAAGGCAGAAATTGAGAAACTGACCTATTAGAGCCAGAAATGTCAGTGTGGAGGTTGGGAATATCTGAAATTCACATCTTTTTATAAATTAAATTCTATAGTACAGTTAGAAAAGTTGTCAAAATAACAAATGTAACATTTTCAAAGGAGTTAATGTATATATCATCATATTAATACAGAATAGGCTATGTCGGTTTTTTCTGAGACAGCACTTTTTATGGTGCTGTTATTCTCTGTGGAAAGCGAATTTAATGGGTGCCTAATTTCTCCCATTTAATTCAGATTTCTGTGTATGAATCCCCCTGGCGAAGAAGAATCAGAAACGCCATAGCAGGAGGCACTTAGAGGGCCACAAGTATCACTTTAAATTACTTTAGGTTCCTTCTGGCTCGTCTGTGCTGTTATCTCCTGAAAAACATTGCCAGTAGAAGGAAAGCATTAAGCAAATGTCATATTCTACACGTTTTTTTTTTTAAAGTTCTGTCTTTAATACTATTGCTCAATCATGTCTTTTCCATAAATATGAAAAATGACAAATGTGTTTTACTTCACAGTTTATTAGACAATTTTGAGGTTGATAATAACTTTTGAAATGAAACAAAGCCATCCTTTTGATTAAATATGAACAGATTTAAACACAAACGGGCATAATTAAAACAATGAATGAGAACGGACTGTAAAGAACACAAACTCATCAAAATTTAATTGCTGGATGATAAAATATTCCTGAAAGTTTAAATGCTGGGGAGCCTTAGAATCCATTGGCTGCTGAATGCAAATTGCCAGTCTATCAAACTTCCAACAAAAAGAAAAATCTTGCTTTTAATTTTTGTTTAGAAATAAGATTTCTCATGAGCCAAATTCAGGAAGAAAGTCTTCCTGAACATTATGCAGAAATTAGGCTGATCTGACCCCAGTTTTGACTTACATGAAGAACTGTGAGTGTACTTTACCTTCACAACAAACAAACTCTCCTAGCAACAGTATCCTGAAATGGCTGAGCACATTGTTGACTTGTCTGCATGTGCCTTTTACTTAGAGAAATATTCAAGATGGCTAAGTAAAAATTACAATAATAAAACACCATATTTTCCTGGAGCCTGAGCATATAGCCAGATGCTGACCTTACATCTTTAATATACCTTCTAAGGTGAATATTGTCCATCTCCACCTTCCTCGTGGAAAAAAAAAAATTAGAGATGAAGCCTGTTCCCTAAGGCACAGAGCTAGGAAGAAGTGGAAATAGTGAAACACTGGCCAAATTCAGGTCTGTCTGATTCCAAAGCCTTTCCATCATGCACTATCACCTATTAGGCAGCCTATACAATGAGGAAGGTGTTTATGTGTTGTACTCTTTACCAGCTGGCCCATTCCTGGTGGATTTCATCAGTTCGTTTTGCCAAAAAAAGCATCACTGATAAATGCTGTGTATTCAAAGAAGAATGATAGTTAAGAGTGAAATGACTATCATATAAGAATCTGCTGATAGAATTACAGGGAGATGACTTGAGTGTGTGATGAAAGAATGTGAGATACCAGAGTGATAATTATCCTCAAATGTTTAGAGGTCTGTCATGTAAAGCACAGGCAAGACATTTTCTTCATGAACCCAAATAGTGTGGCTAAAAACCAATGCATGACTGCAGAGAGACAGGGTCATTTATTTCAATCATGAAATTCAAGAGTTGAAATTCATTACCCTGATGAAGTAGAGAGTTCCTCATCAGGTGTTAACACACAAGCTGGAGAAACTCTCAGCAAATGGGTTAGACTGGAGAAAGATCTCCAGAGCATGAAGTTAAGAGCATGGTCAGTTTGCCAGAGTTGAATTTCTAGCTTTGCTACATACTAGCCGTGTAATCCTGGGCAAGATGCTTAACCCTCAGAAATCTCCCTTCCTTCCACTATAATATGAAGGTAACAATGGTAATCAACCCATAAAGTTCTGGTGAAAATTAAATGAGATAACCATTGACCAGCATGAATTCTTAACAAATGCTAATTATCCCTGTTGTTGTGGTCATAATTAAGATATTGAAATAAATGTAAATTCCACCCCAATCTCAAGAGCCCATAAGTCTATAAACATTAAAAGTAGAGACTTGTAAGTCAAAGAAATCCCATTGATATAAAAATAACCCAGAAATGTTTCTACAAAAAAGAGAAAGCCAGGTTATATCAGAAGATACATTTTATTATGGATAATGTAGAAATAGGTTTAAAAAACAATAGTCTGTGATATCTTCTGCCAAGAATGATTTCTACAAAAATACATAGTCATAAATATCTTTCAGGAAATAAATATGATGCTAATTTTCATTAATTCTCAAATCTGTATTTGTAAAGATTTTTTAAAATATAGAACCTATTATAATATGTGATTTCTGAAAATGTAGGAATATTTTAGGAACAATTACTTAAATAAAATGTAAGAGACTTCTGCAGAGGCTGCTCCATTTATCCTACTATCTATTCTTTCTCTTTCTTTCATAGTCATAGAGCCTTGATTTTTGTGAGGAGGTGGGAGGGACAGAGTCTTACTCTGCCTTTCACCCAGGCTGGAGTGCAGTGGCACGATCACGGCTCACTGCAGCCTCAGCCACCCAGTATCAAGCGACCCCCCCAGTAGCTGGGACTACAGGTGCATGACCACATGTCCAGCTAATTTTTTGAATTTATAGAAATGGGGTCTTGCTATGTTGCCCAGGGTTTTCCTGAACTTCTGGGCTCAAGCAATCTTCCTGCTTCATCCTCCTAAAGTGCTGGGATTAGAGGAATGAGCCACCATGCCTATCCAATGCCCTTATTTTTATCACTGCATAACCATATGGAATATGGTAGGTAGTCTCCAAAGATAGTCCACTACAATTCCTCTCTTTCGTATTTGTCCGTGTCACTATTCCCATTAAGAAGTGAAGTCTGGCCGGGCGCGGTGGCTCAAGCCTGTAATCCCAGCACTTTGGGAGGCCGAGACGGGTGGATCACGAGGTCAGGAGATCGAGACCATCCTGGCTAACACGATGAAACCCCGTCTCTACTAAAAAAATACAAAAAACTAGCCGGGCGATGTGGCGGACGCCTGTAGTCCCAGCTACTCGGGAGGCTGAGGCGGGAGAATGGCGCCAACCCGGGAGGCGGAGCTTGCAGTGAGCTGAGATCCGGCCACTGCACTCCAGCCTGGGCGACAGAGCGAGACTCCGTCTCAAAAAAAAAAAAAAAAAAAGAAGTGAAGTCTATTTCCCTCCCCTAAAATCTGGGCTGCAGTTGTGACTTGTGACTTGCTCTGATCAAAATACATGGCAAAGATGACACTACGCCAGTTCTAGGCCTCGCCCTTCAAAGGCCTGGCAGCTTTCCTTTCGCTTTCTTGGAATGCAGCTTTCAGGCTGTAAGAAGGCTATTCTTCTGGAGAAAGAGGCTCATAGAGAGTCCCTGACAGATGAAAGCCATGTGGAGAGAGAAACTTCATGGATGAGAACCAAGCTAAAACACCAAAACCTCCAACAGATAAGACACCTTTTGTCACTTCTAGTCCAGCCCAACTGGCAGGTAAAAGCAGCGGCACCATTGACCAAGTCAGTACCATATGGGACCGAAAAAATGCTCAGTTGACTCATAAAAACATGAGCAAATAAATCATTTTTATTTGAGCACATTAAGTCTTGGAGTCATTTGTCATGCAGCAATAGATAAGTGAAACACAGAATAAAGACTACTTTATATAGCTTTCCTTGCAGTTAGGAGAGGTCATATGACAAAGAGTGGCCAAAGAAATGAAGTGTTCATCTTCTGGGGCTACCTTTCCCTTCCTGCATCCCCCAGCCCATCCACTGGAACACAGGTGTCAGGGTAAGTCATCTCACTCCATCCAGGCAAGAGCTACTACCTTCGGGATAGCAGAGCACAAAGGCACAGTCCTAGACTGTTCAACAGAGTCTTCTCTTAATTAAGCCACCTTATATTTGGTCTCTACTTGATATGGTTTGGCTCTGCGTCCTCACCTGAATCTCATATTGAATTGTAGTCCCGCATGTCAATGGAGAGACCTTGTGGGAGATGACTGGATCATGGGAGCAGTTTCCTTCCTGCTGTTCTCATGATAGCGAGTAAGTTCTCATAAGATCTGACGGTTTAAAAGTGTCTGGCAGTTCCCTCCTCACTCTCTGTCTCTCCTACCACCATGTAAGACGTGCCTTGCCTTCCGCCATTATTATAAAAGGCTGTGGAACTGTGACTCAATTAAACATATATATAGATACACACACACACACACACACACACACACACACTCAGATTACCCAGTCACAGGTAGCTCTTTAGAGCAGTATGAAAATGGACTAATATACTACTAATCCAGCCAAGGCTATGGCATAACATATAAATTTTGTTCCAAAAGTGGAATATTTCTACAAAAGTGAATACTCAAGCATTGGATTAGCAATCAGGCAGAAAACAACCACGGCACAAGTAATGTAAGCTGAAAAGCTAGAGATAATTGTGCATTGATGGCAGATCATTTGACGAATATGTCACTTGTGATTCCGTGGTATATTTACCATATATTAACAAAACTTACAGTTGAAAAAAACTAAGAAAATTTAGAATCTTGCTATGCATTGACTTCAACAAAGTGTCACAAGATAGACCTGGGCTAGATCTAACCAGTCTACAAGCAGATATTGCAGAGAACACAGATCTGCTGAGAGAGACTCACTTTGTTGGGACCTGAATCAGAAATCTAAGCTGACTGAGAATTCAGCAGTTCAAAACATCATAGGGTTAAAAAAAATAAATAAAAACTATTTCTACACTCACAAATGTAAGAAAATGTAAGAAGGCGCACTGAAGGCTGGGCGCGGTGGCTCATGCCTGTAATTGCAACACTTTGGGAGGAGGCCGAGGCAGGCGGATCATGAGGTCAGGAGATCAAGACCTTCCTGGCCAACATGGTGAAACCCTGTCTCTATTAAAAATACAAAACAAATTAGCCAGGCGTGGCAGCACACACCTGTAGTCCCAGCTACTCAGAAGGCTGAGGCAAGGAGAATTGCTTGAACCTGTGAGGCGGAGGCTGCATTGAGCCGAGATCACGCCACTGCACTCCAGCCTGGCGATAGAGCAAGACTCCATCTCAAAAAATAAAAGAAAAGGTGGGGGGCGGGGGGCACTGAAGAAGCAGTCTTAGAAGAAATTCTGACTGCATTGTGAAATTTTTCTCAAGCACCCCCTGCTAAGGCTGTCTAACAGATGAAGAGAACCGCCCAGAGACCAAAAGGATATGAAGAATATGACTTTAACACACAAGTCTATTTTATTTTTATTTTTCTTAATGACTTCCAAGTAGTTACTATTAAGTGGAGGGTGCCTAGAGCCAAATAAATAAAAGATCAGTGATTTCAGACTTAAAACTGATATATAGAAGCCATAATTGGCTGTGCTTGCTAACACATGATACCGGTCAGAAGCAAAAGTCTGGAAGTCGGTTTGGCTTTTATGGGAATCGTAATGCCTAAAGCAACACCCAGACCTCCAACCTGTCCAGGTGACCAGCAAACCAGGGAGGGAAGGCCACAGCTAGGGCAGGAAGTCTGCTTCACTCCTGCCAGCAAGATTGGATAATCGCTGCAGACCAGTGCTTGCTATGCAATCTCCATTCTTCCCTTTTGTTGTAGTTATTCAGCTCATCATTACCATTTAATATTGAGTATTTGGTGTGTGTTGGAGGGGATGCAGATGACTTGTATTTTAATTTGTGGGTCATTGTCCCATAAATTGCTGGAGTCACCCTGAACATAGCAGACAGGATGGAGCAGCACTCAAAATTCCAAGATTTTGAGCCTGAAACAACTAGATGGGTTTCTCCTCTCTTGAGGAATAGATGAGCATGTTCTATGTGCACAGAAAAAAAAAAAAAAAAAAAAAAAAAAAAAAAAAAGATGTGCACAGATACTTGTCTGACCAATAGGAAGACCCTGACAAATTCTAGTTGTCACAATTTTCTCATCATAATAAACCTCCTAATTTTTAGCCAAACTCCTGCCACTCCGCAAGAAAGACTACATTTCTCCAGTGGGCTGGTTGTGTCCCTCCAAAATTAAATGTTAAAATTTGGACCCCCAAAGGGATGGTATTAGGAGATGGGGCCTTTGGGAAGTAATTAGATCTTAAGGGTGGATCCCTCATGAATAGGATGAGTGCCCTAATTAAAGTGACCCCAGAGAGCTCCATCACTTCTTCCACCATGTAAGGATACAATAAGAAGTTGACAGTCACAACCCAGAAGAGAGCCCTCACCATTACCCATTCTTGCTGACACCCTTATCTTGGATTTGCAGCCTCCAGAACTATGTCTGTGGTACTTTGTTATAGCAGCCCAAACTGACTAACACAATTTCCCAGCTTGCTTTGTTCCTAGGTATGACCTCGGGGACTAAGTTCTATCAGCTTGTAAGTACAGCTGATACATGCAACTTCTGGTTTATTTTTTTTAAAGGAAGAAGTATGTCCTCTCCTTTTCTTTCCTCCTACTCACTGGCTGGACAAAAACAAAGTGGTGAGTCATCTCAAACCATTCAGATGAGGTGAACTGCCTATAGACTGGAGGAGCAACAAGATATGAGCCTGACCCCCGACACACACAGCTGCCATACGAGCCCTGGGCTGCTTACGTTGAGATGAGAATATAAAAGAAAAGGTCCCTGCCATCTGGTCTAAACTGCTATTTTGAGCCATTCTTACCAAAATCTGTGTCCTTACTAATATGTTTCCTTAAATTCATGTCATCATATATTTTTTATTGAGTTCATGCTGACACCTTATAAAAATGATCATGTTGAAAGATAGTTTTAAAGTTAAATGTCTCCATTGCCCCAACAATTCCAGTAAATACAAAACATGTTGTAGTAATATGCAATATGGGTTAAAACACAGTAATCAACAAAACATTGTACCAATAACATATATTGCTACTCTTAATAAAAATGTTTACCTTAAACATGTTTATAATATAAAACCATACCAACAAGCAGTAAACATTTTAGGATGATACATTTATCAGACAATGTCATATATTATCAAACTGTAAAAATAATCATGAATGTCAGTGGCATGCAGTGCATTTTTATTTATTTTTGTGATTTAAGAATAATCACCTTAAATTAAATAGTTTAGGATTACTTTTTTTTTTTTTTTTTTTTTTTTGAGACAAGGTCTTGCTCTGCCACCCAGACTAGAAAGCAGTGGTGTGATTGTAGCTCACTCCCACCTTGAGCTCCTGGGCTCAAGCAATCCTTCTGCCCCAGCCTCCTGAGTAGCAGACACCACCACCATGCTTTACTATATATATTTTTTTAATTTTTTGTAGAGATAGGGTTTTGCCATCTTGCCCAGGCTGGTCTTGAACTCCTGGCATTATGGGATCCTCCCACTTCAGCCTCCCAAAATGCTGGGATTACAGGCAAGTGCCACAATGCTAGGCTGGTGCTACTTTT
The DNA here is from genome assembly GCF_047675955.1 of Chlorocebus sabaeus. Classification (NCBI taxonomy): domain Eukaryota; kingdom Metazoa; phylum Chordata; class Mammalia; order Primates; family Cercopithecidae; genus Chlorocebus; species Chlorocebus sabaeus. The sequence goes on along the minus strand of NC_132911.1, from coordinate 78,699,099 downwards.
TAATTATCTGTCAAATATTAGGTTGGTGCAAACCTAATTGTGATTTTTGCCATTGAAAGTAATGGCAAAAACACTGTTTACAATAGCAAAGACATGGAACCAACCCAAATGCCCATCAATGATAGACTGGATAAAGAAAATGTGGTACATATACACCACGGAACACTATGCAGCCATAAAAAACAATGAGATCATGTCCTTTGCAGCGACAGGGATGAAGCTGGAAACCATCATCCTCAGCAAACTAATACAGGAAGAGAAAACCAAACACCACATGTTCTCACTAATAAGTGAGAGTTGAACAATAAGAACACAGGGAGGGGAACAACAAGGAGGGGTCTTTCAGGTGGTGGGGGGTGAAGGGAGGGAGAGCATTAGGACAAATACCTAACGCATGCAGGACTTAAAGCCTAGATGACGGGTTGATAGGTGCAGCAGACCACCATAGCACATGTATACCTAATGTAACAAACCTGAACATGTATCCTGGAACTTAAAGTAAATTTAAAAACTTAAATTAAATACAAAAAATAAAGAATTGCGTAGGCTTGAGAAAGTTATCTTCTTTCACCTGTATATAAATAGTAATAGAATAAATAATATTCATAGCCAGTATATATAAACAAAAGAAAGTAGTGGCAAAAACTGCAATTACATTTACACCAATTTAATAAAAGAATGCAAAATAAGTTCTTACAAGACATGCATGCACATATCCGTGTACAGAGGCACAACACAATTATTTACCCATCATAAAATAATCATCTAAATTCACCCCAAATATGGATTCATTCTTCCTTTTTTTTTTTTTGAGATGGAGTCTTATTCTGTTGCCCGGGCTGGAGTATAGTGGCACGATCTTGGCTCCCTGCAACCTCTGTCTCCCGGGTTCAAGCAACTCCCCTACCTCAGCCTCCTGAGTAGCTGGGATTACAGGTGCACACCACCATGCTCAGCTAATTTTTGTATTTTCAGTAGAGACACGGTTTCACCATGTTCGTCAGGCTGGTCTTCAACTCCCGACCTCATGATTCACCTGCCTTGGCCTCCCAAAGTGCTGGAATTACAGGCTTGAGCCACTGTGCCCGGCCCTGGATTCATTCTTTACACTGGAATAATACTATACAAAAGGCCCAGCTATAGACATACCTTACAGCTATATTTAAAGCTTGCTTTCGAGCCAACGTCTGTTTCATGATGTTAACCAATTGTAGCAGATGCAGGGGATACTCTTCACCATTCTGGGAACCTTCAGGACTGCCTACTACAAGCACCTATTTCTCCCTACCTGAGAGATTTCTCTGAGCTGCATGGCCAACATGCAGCTCAGGATAAGTGTTGGAACATTGACAGCTCCACGTGTAGTCTCAGCCCAGGGTAAGTGCGAGAAGAGACTACTCGAGCTTCCTCACTGTTCAGGTGGCACTCATCCAAGGTGTGTTATACACTAGTGGGAGTGGGCCCCCAGTTGTCCGTAGCAGTAATCAACTTAATAACCTAGTTTCTGTTGGTCTTGCTTCCCCATCCTCCTACCAGAGCTTTCTGGGATCTTCTTTGCAAAAGACCATTTGCATTTGATCCTTTCATTCAGGGTCTATTTCTGGAGGGACATAGGCTAAGACAGCGGCATTTAGAAATTCCTTAGAGTTGAAAAACTAATTTTGCATACATTTTCTAATTTGAACCCCACAGAAACTTAGTGGAAGAAGTGGAGGACATGATTTCACAGATGAGGCCCAGAGGCTTTAAGTGTTACTTACAATTCTTCCCATAATTTTCTTGGCAAGTATAAAGATTGCCTCCCTGGACCAACACATTACTTTTTTGCAAATTGCTTTTATGGGGCTCTATTTGTTCCTGGCAAGCAATAGCCTTGCTTGGGACAAGTTACACCCTCCATTTGTAAAGTAAGAGATTGAGCAAACACAAATAAGTACGGGTCTGTCTTTCTCTGAATTTTTTTTTAAATCTATTTGTCTGTGCGTGGGAGAGAAACCCAATGACCAAGATGTCCATTTAAATGTCCAAAATGTACACAGTTCACAAGTCACAAACAGAATGGGATTTTTCTGGTCAAACACCTTTGAGTTCATGGTAAGATCACAATGGCAACACAAAGGTTTATATCTTTATTGTGTAAAGTTAATTCTGAATTGTGAATTGCCATGGACAATTAGGCAGAAGGTACTTTTGTCCCTATTCTATGCCTGTATAACCGAGCAGCATGAACTCAACCAAATTTCCTAAGATTCTGTTTCCAATCTAATCAATGTCTTCCTTTAGTTATTTAATGAACCCTACAAGTCAAAAGTAAGTGTGCTAGGATTGTCTTTTAAGTAGCCACAGGCCTTTGACTTTTAGTTAAAAGTTTTAGTCATCAGTTTTTTCATACATACAGAGTTCATTCATGTTTCACTGTGAAGGTCATATTCCTTTCCTTACTAATAGTAATAGAAATATTGTAAGAATATATTTCCTTTGAATATATGTTTTGAAAAATGTTCATCCCTTTTTAAAATCCATATTTATTGTTTTATCCCTGGCAAAGATGTGTTTGGTAGCAATAAAAAAAAAAATAGAAAAAGAAACAGTAGGACCGGGCACCGTGGCTCACGCCTATAATCCCAGCACTTTGGGAGGCCAAGGCGGGTGGATCACTTGAGGTCAGGAGTTTGACCCCATCTCTACAAAAAAATACAAAAATTAACTGGGTGTGACAGCAGCACCTGTAATCCCAGCTACTCAGGAGGCTGAGGCAGGAGAATTGTTTGAACCCAGGAGGCAGAGGTTGCGGTGAGCTGAGATCGCACCACTGCACTCCAGCTTAGGTGAAGTGAGACTCTTGTCTCAAAAAAAAAAAAAAAAAAAAAAAAAAAAAAAGGAAACAGGAGGTCTCCAAAAGAAGGCTTTCATTACTGAGAAATTATTCTAAGATAACTGACCTACTCACACCCTGAAATTCTAGCACACACAATTGCAGAAAGCTTAACAGAGAGTAGTAAAACACAAAAACAGAACAAACCCACACTAGCATTAAACCATTATAGTCCTCTGGAAGTCTTCTCTCAGTCTTTTTAAATCATTTAATACAGAGTTGGATACACTGACCAAATCTATACAACTTTCATTTACTTTATGAACTTATGCTATACGGTTTTATAATTTCCTTTCCCCATCTTTTGTAAACAAAACCCGTGAAATGATAGTCATCACACACATGTGTTGTGATTAATTTTACAACAGATTAACATTTGGCAAATACAATTTCTGATTCATGGAAATGTGTTAAGGACCACCCAAGCTCATATCAATACAGTACCTCCCTATCTGATTGGAAAACAGGAAAGGAACAATTCCCTCATCCTTGTGGTGCTCTCTGCCAAGGAAGCTTTCCAGTCAAAGACTCATCCTAGTAGATCCTTAATAAATCCTGATTGGAATTAATTAACTCAAAAGAATGACTCAATTTCAATCCTTGGAACCTAATTTGAGAACGTGATAGAAACCCTAGTTGTTGAATATACCAGGTATTCCACTTGTGGAATCTCCTAAGAGATCCTGAGGGTCTACTGTCTCTCTCAGGATTTCATGAGCTTTTCTTAACTCTGTTTCCTCCATCTTCTCTCCCAAATGTAAGATTTTGGGGTAATACATTTGCTGACCTTCTGAATCCAACTTAAGATTTATCTCTTTAATATGGTTTTTCTTTAGTACTTTTCCCAAAGTATATGTGTTCATATAAGAATCATCATAAATTTTATTTTTTTGTTAATGAGTAAGTTAGAGAATAATGCAAAATTTACAATACATATTTAGATATGTAATGTTAAGCAAAGTAAACCAAAAAAAATCTGTCCTCATTTGACTCTATATTTTCCAAACCTATCTAACCATGAATCCATTTTATTTTTTTAAAATAATATATTAGCATCCTATGGTATCAGTGTTCTATGCACTGCCTACAGTGACTTGTGAAATGGCATCAGTAGGAGATGAGAGAAGAGATGAGAGAAGTAAGAAATTAAGAAATCACAAATGAAAAGGAAAGCAATGAAAAAATGAAGATAAGCAAACAGGTCAGAGACTATGTAATGTAAGTGCTTATGCGTCATGAAAAAAAGGTGAGGATTTTGAATAAAATAGGAAGTCAGTGAAGGCTTCAAGCAGGACAGTTACATCCATTTCATCATTTAAGAAATGAATTTTGGCTGCTGTGTAGGAAGTGGCTTAGACTGGGATAAGAGTGGAAGTGGCCACATAAATTGCTCAGAAGAGGTGATGGTTGCACTGAAGATTGAGTGAACAAATTCAAGATATATTTTTGAAGCTTTGCATTTCAAATTATAACACCATTTTAATAGTGCTGTATGTCTTAGTTACTTATTAACACATGCACAGGACTTAGAACAGTGCCTTGCATATAAAAAAGTGTCCATTCATATGAGCTCTTTAGTGTTAACATTGACTAACATCTAACCTCAACGTGGACTCAGCTCAGATGTCTTTCTTTAACTGCTACCATCTCTGCCTTCCTAGCTGGATTCTTGCCTGTACACTATGCTCTATCCTCTTGGCATATGTGCTTTCCTTTATTATCAACACACATCATGCTGTATTTTAGTTCATTTCCTATCTGCATTCCCCACTGTAACACAAGTTGAGGTCAAGAACAAGGTCTTTTTTATTTCTACATCCCTACTGCCCCAAACTTAGTAACTATTTATTAAATATGGACAGAAAAAAAGCAATGGCATATAGAACATTATCTCAACTCAATAGTGCTATCAACACAATGGGGTAGTCTTAAGTACATTTGAATGATCAAGGTGAATAGATTTATATGAAAAAAGGCAGAAAAAGCTATAAGAGTCTTGAATTTGAGGCCAACCTTTGAGCAGTAGCCAAGTTGTAATACAAAAGTCCAGGACTACAATTTCAGGTGAACTGAATTCTAATCCCTGATCCACTGCTTATAGGCTATTTGATCTTGGACAAAACTTTTAACTTCCCTATCTTTAATTCCCTGGTCTGCTGAGGACACACATCAACACTTCCCCTACCTACTCAAGAGAGATATTAAAACTAAATATGAGATAATCCAAATATTTTGATTTCATGTAAGTAGTTGAGAGATACATATTAACCTGAGTTTCCTCCCATTTTTAAGTTTCTTTAGCCATAATGATGAGCATTTGAAAACCAGGCTTATTTCATTTGCCTAGTGTCAGCCTTCACCATTGCTCAAGTTCCATGCTCTATCTAGTCATAATAAAAATAATACTCCCTAAGCATTTACTCTAGCAAATTTTTCTACATACTTTACATGTGTTTACATGTAAATTTAATTTAATATTCATAATAACTCTACACAGTGGGTACTACCACTATTCTGGTTTTGAAGGTAAAGAGAATGAGGCACAAAGAGTTGAAGTAACTTGCCCAGAAAAAAACAAATAACAAAAGATATATGTAAGCTATGAATTCAAGTGATCTGGTTGCAAAGTCTAACCTTAAATGCCACCATCTTCTTTTTCTCAGAGTGGAGAACCCACCAATATGGCAAACGGTGAGGCATGGAAGGGACTCTCCAGAAGCCTCCCATGTGCTCCTTCCAGCCACAGCCATGTTGCAGTACATTCAGCACCATCCCAAGAGACATCCACAGGAGTTCAGTCTATTTCCATCACATGGTTGTTCCACACCCAAACTGGCTTATATCTGCGGTTATAATTTTCCCTTTAATTTAACCAAAAGCATTCTGAACTTGAAGCAAGGAGATTTATTTAATCCCTTTAATTTCCTATAACATCCAGCCATTACTACACCAGGTTAGCAAATGTACAAATGTAAAGGGAAATTAACATGGTTTGGAATAAAGCAAATCCCATGAGGTCTCATTGACTGGATACCACATTTGGGAGGAAGGCATTGTATTGTTATTGGAAACTATGAACACCTCTAATCAAATACTGAGCAGGCATTATATCTCCCATGGAACTATCACTGTGACTGAAATTCCCCCTGCTATTCCACAAAATCTTATTTGAGAAAAGGTCTTATATGTGAAATTGAGGCAGTATTCAACTCAACATTTATTGAGTGCCTACTGTTATACAAACTCTAGCTCAAATTCTATTCATTCATTCAGTACAATGATTAAGGTCCTCCTACATATACAAGGCATTGCGTTAGGGAATGGGTATAGAACAGTAAACAATATAGTGCCCCTTCATTCTTAGAGCATACAGTACAGTGGGAAATGTACATTAAAGATGTACTTACATAAAGATCTAATTATACCTGGGAAAAGGGCAATGCAGATGCACAGAAAGCCAGGAGAATGTATAACAGCTAGAATCTGACCTAGCTAGTGGGCCAGGGAAAGCTTCCAGAGGAGCAAAGCTTGTGTTCATATTTCAGTTTTCCAATGGAGTTGGATAATGAACAATGCATAATCCACAAAAGTGATAGATCTGTATTGAAGAAGAGAAAGGAGAAAAATGTCAAAAGTAGGGACCAGTACTGAGCCCTGGCAAGGCATAGTGTTGTCCATGATGGCAGTCCATGACGGCCTAGAGATATGGAGCAGGTTGAGTCAAAACGTGGGGCATGGTTTGCTCACATCAGAGGGAGTCACCCAGCACTAACAATAACCTGACCCAGCTACACTCAATCTAATTGTCTGATATTATTGGTAATTTGAATTGTGACTCATACAGTTCCCTCATAATCAGATAAAGTAAACAAATCTCATAAGTAAATGAAATCTGGTTAAAAGCACTGATTACAAAGATATGTTGGATCATCTCCCAGGACTTTGTAAGAACCCCAAAAGTAGATAGATTCCAAAGTATCCTTTAAAACCCAGGAAAGTCTCCACTATGTAAAACTTCATTTCATAATGATTTCTAGGCCTGGAATTGTGAATACTTATATAGTTCAGGGACTCTCAGTGCAAACAGTTTTCACCATATTACTCTGCTATAAACACCAGGCTAAATTTTATAATGGCTTTTAAGTACCTTAAAATGTTAAAAATCTCTAAATTAAGACAAGTGTCACTCTTCTCTTATGGTCTACTAAAAAACGTGGTACCCAGAGCAGCCCTAAGCACAATCAGATCACATTGCGAAATCCCCAAGTTGCCTCACATTTTATACAAGGGAAATCAGTTGAAAATGAAATTTGCAAGAGAAATGAGATCACAAAAGGACTAATATTTTAAAGCATTTTTACCTTTTCTGAGGGTAAATTATGAGTCTTGAAAATATAATGGAAATTGGTGGATCCATCTTCACTTTCTCCACTGAACATCCCTGACCCACTGATTGTTTATTTTATTTCCTCTGTTATGCCTGCTCACTCCTTCTTTCCCCCAAAGGAACCAGAGGATTTTCTAAAGTTCAAATCTGCTTATTCCAGGAAGAATAATGCAAATCAAATGGCTTAAGTTTAAAAATCACTACTTAGATGGACATACCCGGAATTTATCATTATGAACATAGAGGATTTGGTAACACAAATGATATGCAATGGGGTGGCTTCAAACTATTCCTCAGAGGAAACAAGAATTTCTGATAACTGTTTAACTATGTAGATGTATATTGCAGAAATTTTAAAAATTATTAGTATTTACTACTGCCAATAAAATATGCAAACCCATACAAAAATACAGGTTCTGAAAAAATCACTCACTCAAAGAAGTAAATGGACAGACTAGAAGTTTCAGAAAGTGAAGAATGTGTCTGTCTTATTCCCAGAACTCAACCCAACCCCATAAGCACAGCACACACGAAATACTTGAGGAATAAATAAATAACTGCTAAGTAATATGTGACACACACAAAAAACTCCCTAATGAACTTCTAATTAATCAGATAAATTGGGCCAAGCAATAAAATAAGAAAATTTGAGCTAATATAGAAATCTAAGAGATTCCAAGATATTGCCCCAATGAAGAAATCAACTCTTAGCTGTCCATACTTTTGAAAAAATTCAGAAACAGATAGATAATGAAAAAGTATAACATTTTCCTCTTTTTCAAAAACTCATGCCCATGTAATTCCCCCATTTACCCAACTCCTCCCTCAACCAAAAAAAAAAAAAAAAAAAAGGTCCGATGTTGTCTATCTTTTAGCATAAATTCGGAATATCCAGGCACTGAATACTCTCCATAATTTGGTCTCTAACTTCATGCTAGCCTGTCTTAATTCTCCATGATGCCAGTTAATCTACTTCCTGATGTCTCAACAAATCTGGAGTTTACTTCCTCCATACATTAACTTATGCCACACCCTAATGCCTTCAGTGCTCTGCAATTCACTCATTACATTCCTGTTCGCTTCTCAAGTCCCAGTAGTTACCTGAAACTATCTTGCCATCCTGTCTGGAACTGACCTCTTTTCCCTTGTTTAATACGCTCACTCATCACTTAGCAAACACCACCTGATATTGATGATTATTTCTGATACAAGGCAGAGGAACGTTATATTCAGAATCAAAGAATTTTAGTTCTACAAATAAGTTACAGATTAATTAGGTCCATTCTATCATTATACAGATGACTAAATACAAAGATGAAGCTACTAATCTAAATTAGTTACTAGAAAAGCGGTAAGACTCATTTCCAATCTTACAGTTCAGTGAAGTTCCCAATATGCCATGCATTTTTAAAATTTTAATTTAGATTTTAAAATTTTATTTAAAATTTTAATTTTAATTTAATTTTGAAATATTTAAAATTTTAACTTAAAATTTTAATTTTAAAATTTTACTTTAAATTTAAATTCTAATTTAAAATTTTTTTAAGTTTAATTTTAAAATTTTATTTTACATTTTCAAAATTTACTAACACATTGCATACACATAACTATGTAATTTATAAGTTATATTTTACTTTGTCACAGTTATATAATAAATTTAAATGTTCAACTAAGTTTTGTTCAGCTTCATGATGAAATTTGCTTTCATTTAACAAGTGAGAAGAGTAACAAAGGAGGGGGTCCAAGAGCGATGAGGAAGAGACCTCCTGGGATTGAAATTTTGCTGTCAATATTCCACAATCCAGATAACCCACACAGAGTTGTGGGAACAATATCTTCTTTTAGAAGTCCCATCTTCTTCCAATCTTCTTGAAAGCAGGGAATTTGGCTTCATTGACAAGTTGCCCAAGCATGCTGGTTTGGTTCTCGTGAGGAAGGTTTGCATCTGTTGGACTGGAATGCCC